>NW_026542594.1:185805320-186409912 GCF_028750875.1 Macrosteles quadrilineatus
GACCTACGGTAATAGCTTATTCCCTATAGGGGAAATTCGCTAAAAATGAACAGGATTGCCACGTTTTGCGGACGTTGAATCCGACACATATATTCTCGACAATTCTGTTGCCATATGGAGGGAAACAGTATTAAAATACTGACTTTATTAGTGACTACACGCTCAAGTTTTGCAGCCTCACACGCACAACACACTTCTGAACCTGCATATAATCTTATTGTTTCCAGAGTCCTTTTCCTCATCTTGAGGTTCCTCACCTCATCTTTCTTAATCATAATATCTGATCTTATCGTTAGGGTTTTGTCTTTATTACCGCTTCCGTTACAGACATTTTGAAGCTGTGGGACAGAAGTGTTGAACACTTTACTTGATGAATTTGTGTTTTCTTGGGTTGTCATAAAATCAGGTTGGTCATGTCAGGCGAGTCCTTCTTTCAGCTTCAATACTATACGAGTTCTCTTCTTCGAGTTATTGTTCTTGAATTTCAAGTTTTGCTTTTCTTCCTTCACACAGATTGATCTACTCGAGGAAAACTTTCCAGGCTTTGCAACAAAACTCCCTCATCTCAGACTAACTCAGCGATTTAGCCAAACTCCGAGGCTGGGGAATTAAGTGACGCCAATCTTCTTCGAAAAGCCTTACTCTCAGTTGTTCCATGTGCTGAAATCAGAGGATGCATGATCTGGGGTGTTTTCTTCTCCGCATCCAGTGCAGCTTGAATTTTCTGCACGGTTCCACTCGCAGGTAGGTCCTGGAGGCCATTTATCTAAGCCATGTTAGTTTTTTTTCCTGCTTCCAAGGATGTGTGTTTTCCTTTTTCCTGACCATTTCCTTCCTAGCGTCCAACCCCTGTCTCATTCTCTCCCTCGGCAAAAAACAATCTTTGGTTTGATTATTAATGTACTAATAATGGACAATTTGATGATTTGTGTAACATTTCCTATGACTGATATGAAAATCACCAAACATACCTCAACAACATGGTGGACCCCTGAAGCCACCACAATATCACCACGAATCGCGGATATGCGCCGTCATCGCTGCTATAATGAGTCCATTGTGTCCAGAATTGTAGTAGTCCAAATGTGTATAACGCCGACATCAATTTCCTCCCATGCAACAATGGTTGGTTGGGCCCAGCCCTCAATGTCATAACACCCATAACCTAGACCTACACCTCAGGACTACTAGCATAGACTCCTGCCGACACCTGATCTGATCATACAGACACGTCCTTATGGCTTGTGATGGCTATGACGTAGTGGGTGTAACATGTAACAAAAATTTTGAACATGATGACAGTAGGCTAGAAGACGTTGTATTACAAGACAAGTGTAAGTAGGAGTACTGTAGTTAAGTAGGAGTAAGGCCGAGATGATGTAGAGGCTATTGGTCCAATTGTGTCGCACAACACAGAGCAAACAATTAATATATGACCTTGGCCCTAATAAGTTGCGACAGTACACGGTTGATTTACCTATCCGTCGTAGGGAACATTCGGTACAAAAATTTCACGATTTAGACAACGAATCGTCGACGAATCCTTCATTATCATATTGTGGCATACGGATTACCGACAAGACTACAAAAAACTGTCCAAACATCTACTCTAATTGTGCTGTTACTATTTTGTATTGTTAACTGATGCAATCTGAAGCAGTTGTACTCATAGAGCATTATGTGCTCGATGGTTGTACTAGGATTAATCTTTAACTACTTTGTAAAACAGCGGTGTATTTTGTGAACGTATTTTAAGCTAAACCTACTAAATAGCATGAGGGTAGAATAAAGTGGATGTGTAAGATGTAATTGTTACAATTACTTCATGACGAACATTTACACTAGATTCTGTGTGAAAACTCCACTAATTAGTACATTGTATGCATTTTTTTTCATCCGAAAAAAATCAAGAGGGTGCATAACATGTGAAGCAATCAGTCTAAAAGCAATAACTGGATGACCAAGGCCTGAGATTTATGTTTATTTCCTATGTCACTGTCAGTCTTGTCACACAATATAGGACTCATTTAGGACATATGAGTTTGTAACATGAAAACAAATGCATTTTATCACTCCAAGAAAATATTAAATTCAGAATAGACTAAAGCGTTGTATAGTATGATAAAATAAGAAACATTGCACTCTACTGAGGATAAAATTATCGACAGGTTATAGTTTTTCACTAATAATTAACACTGTGAGAAACGGTTGGTCTGTAAACATTTATTTCGATTTCGAATGTGACGATCTGTAAATTGGTCATGAAATTTTAAGATGTTTTGACAATCTGTAACAGGTTTCATTAACATCGTGGCAAATTTGTATTACATGTAACAATTCCTAAAAAATTTTAAAATACTCTATACAAAGCATAAACTATTCTCACAGCTCTACAATTTTTCATGAAACTGTAAACTGTGTCAAGAAACGGTAACCTGTTATAATGTAATATAACATGTTTCAATAACCTAATTTAGAATACATTTAGAATACACAGTTTAGCGAGCTGTTTTAACATTTTAACATGTTTCAAACCAGCCTAGACATGTTTTGTAATGATAAAACAGAATGATAAAACAGAAACGTGTTTATAATAGTTTAAACAGTTTAGAACAAACATTAAACAACTACTGTAAGTGTTGCGACATTTGTAAACGTTAGCTATTAATCAGTCAGTGGTTTGGCACTGAAACCAGACAAAATGACATGTCTTCGTTGTAGTTTTTCAACTATCAAACTTTCAAAGAAACAAAGGTTTACCAACTCTGTGATGCATTGTAACGTTCAAAACTAAACACTGTCTTGTTCACTCTAAAATATAAAAAAATATGACCACAATAAGTAAAATAACCTTAGTAGTTGATCCTCTTATAACTAGTTTCCATCGCTTATCGACGGTTTTCAATAGCTTTGTAACATTTTTAAACACTTTTTCAACAAGAGGTCACATGTTTATAAAAACTGTACCATGTTTAAGTTTCGTGTTTTAGCGAATTTCCCATATAGGGAATAAGCTATTACCGTAGTACTCATGGTAAGACCTGGACGCGGGACCGATTTTTTTATTCGTTTTGAGGTCCCTAGAGGCCAAAAACACCATCCGTTCAAATTCATATATATATATATATATTTATATATTTATATATTTATATATATATATATATATATGTGTGTCCGTCAGCACGATAACTCGAGCAAAAATGATCCGATTTGGATGAAATTTGGTACAAACGTGTAAACGTACGTTTATTCGAACGAGTTCGCGATCCAGCATGATCGGACCATGGGAACGGGGGTTTACGGGGGGTTTTATGGGGTAAAAATAGGTTTTTCCTATTTTTGACCCAAAAAAACATAAAATTTAGCAATTTCTTTCCAAACCATTTTGTAGAGCTTAAAAAAACAAATAATTTAGTATATTGAAGCGTTATTATGCGCCTAATAGTTACGGAGAAAATTCCAAAAAATTGTAAATTTAAAATGCCCATGTTATTCTTAAGGAGAATAAGTAAACTGTTGTAGTTTGCTTGTTTGTGAACATATTTTGATCAAATTTGGAAAATGTTTTTATTTCTTACTAACTATTCACATAAAAAAAAAAAAAAACAGTTTTACCCTCCCTGATGCAGCAAACCTAAGTACTTGTTAAACTAATTCTATTTAAATCAAGAATAAATGTTATATTTTTAAGTAGACATTTCAGTGTAAATCCAATCAGTCAAATGGAAATTCGCTTAGTCTGCAGGTTTGCTGCGGCGGGGGTATTTAAGTATGGTCACGTATTTAAAAAAAAATTATAACTATATAGTGGTTTAAAATACCTTGTTACTGTCAAAAACGATCCTTCGAAATAGATACTACGAAGTATCGTTTTTGACAGTAACAAGGTATTTTAAACCACTGTATAGCTAATTCAGACGATCCAGAGGCCATTCCATCAACAAATTATAAGTTACCAACTAAATTAATTACCACAATTAATTACAAACTAATGATTAGTACCAATGAAAGTACAGTTTATACACCAACCCTCTATAAATTCTAAAAATTACTCTCCGTAAAGTATATTGTTTAGTTACTTACGTACAGTTCACTCATTATACATTCCATATAATCTTTCTGGCACAGGATACTCACCTGAAACAAAAAGGAAACCATTATTTTAATAAAAAAGGAGTTTTTTTTACGTATTTCTGGTTGTAGACCGACTTGCTGGGATGGGACAAACAACGGTATAATAGAGTTTATGTGGATGGAGTTTTGTTGTTAGCTCACTTATATGTTTTGGTTTTCTTCAAATAATAGTTTTTCCTTTGGTATTGAAAACAAACAGTAAAAAAACAAAAAAAGATATAATCCACCCTAAAATGAAACACAATTATTTTGTAGCTATCAGCGCTATAGAATAAAATCTGATTTGACAATAGAGGAAGAGGATGAGAAGTTTACTTCATCTGTTCGGAGTTAATGGTTTATACAGGGTGATTGATATAAGTGTGCCAGCCGTTTTATTCGAAAACCATAAGATATATTAAAAAAAGTTAAATGATAAGTGCCTTGGATTTTTTATTTAAAATTTTTTAGTCAAGTCGGAAAAATTATTTTAGCCGCCATTTTTCTAATATGGCCGCCAACTTTGATTTTTCTTATAGAACACCCTGTATTTTACGATGTATTCAGGTAGAAAATGTAATTTTAAGACGATTTTATTCTTGTGATTTTTTCATAAACCTAACCGTTTCAAAGATAATAATGGTTTACTGTAAGTTGTAAAATTTTGAATATTTTTCGAATAAAACAGCTGACATGCTGAGGCCTTTGTCCAAACTCTTTCTCATGCCAAGAGAAAGGCAATTTCAAATATTTAACCATTATTATCTTTGAAACGGTTAGGTTTATGAAAAAAATCACAAGAATAAAATTGTCTTAAAATTACATTTTCTACCGGAATACATCATACAATACAGGGTTCCATAAGAAAAATCAAAATATTTTTTTCGACTTTACTACAATTTTTTTAATAAAAAATATAAGGTCAATTAACTTTTTTTGATACCTCTTATAGTTTTCGAATAAAACGGCTGGCACACATATATCAATCACCCTGTATACCACAATCGTGGATTCGTGGCATTGCATCTTCTCTTTTATTCTATAAGATAGCAAATATCGCAAACAACCCGATCATATTGATAACCATACGCAACGGTTGCAGCTGCCGTTACTCGTGGTCCAATGCAGTATTGGATATGTCTGGAGCTGAGCCAATACAATACTATGGTCAATGTGATCTGAGTACAGTGTGACTGTAGACAATCCCCTGGCATTTGACAGCTTTCACATTACCTTATGTGGACTCGGCACTCTCGCTATTCTGCCTTAACTCAGGATTGTTGAACACAGCGGACTTGTGGAATCAAATATTGAGTAGAACTAATAATGTCGATTAAGCTAAACCAGCATGCTATGAGTCATCATTATTCTGGACACTGCAAGTAGACTTCTTATAGCCTATAGGCTATATATAATACTTAATATTATAAATGAGAAAGTTTGGATGTATGGATGTATGTTTGTGACAAGTGAACGCGAAAAATACTGGTCGGATTGGCCTGAAATTTGGCATGATGATAGCTCACATTCCCGATTAACATATAGGCATATTCTTATTTCAAAAATCCTTTCGGGCTCCGCCCCAGTGGCTCTGGAGTTTCCAATGTTAACCTTATGAGAAATGGAATTATTGAATCTTAACAGCCGTTTCAACTAAACAAGTTGGTTCTGTTCTATGATGTTCAATAGCATTAAAGTTGCAAGGATTACCAACAGGGTGCAGCACTATTATTTCTTTTACATTTATGACAACAGCTAATTTGCAACCAAAAGGTGAGTGAGCGTAGCGAACGAACTTCAACCTGGAGGCGAGTTAGCGTAGCGAACGAGCTAACCTGAGGGCAAATGAGCGCAGCGAACGAGCTCCAACCTAAAGGTGAGTGAGCGTAGCGAACAAACTTCAACCAGGACGTGATTGAACCATGCGAACGAGATAATCTTGAAAATTAAGAAGTTAAACGGGGCAAAGCCCGCGGGTTACAGCTAGTAATAATATTATAAATGTGAAAGTTTGTGTGTTTGTTTGTTTGTTTGTTTGTGTGTTTGAAGTTCAATCACGCATTTACTGGATGGATTGGGCTCAAATTTGGCATGATGATAGCTCACATTCCCGATTAACATATAGGTATATTTTTATCTCAAAAATCCTTTCGGGCTCCGCCCCAGTGGCTCTAGAGTTTCCCATGTTAACCTTATGAGTACTCATATTTAAATGGAATTAAAGAATTTAGTCAGCTGTTTCAACTAAAAAAGTTGGTTATAAGATATATAAAATCATTGAAAAGTTATAAGATTTATCAACAGGGTGCAGCACTACAGTTTTTTTGCATTTATGAAAACAGCTAATTTGAACTAAGCAGCAACAAAAAACTGTGATACGCAATGAGAATTGTCAAAGTAGGATTGTTTACAGTTATGTTTATGTTTTTAATGTGGTGAATAATAAGTGATTTTTTGTGAATTCGTAATAATTTATTTTATATTGTTTAGAGAAGTGGTAGTACATTATGGCTATAGTAGATGTGTAATACCATTAGTATAGCGTCAAATTAAAAAAGCAAATTTTATCAAACTTTGTCCTCCCCCATTGCAAACGCAAAGCTTGAGTATAACTGCAATAAGCATTTTAAACTTATATGCACACCGTACGAAGGACGGGTACTCTGCTAGTTCTAAATAAATCTAAAACATAGTAAATCTACTTTGAAAACAAAACAGTCCATAAAAACTGATAGATCAACCAAAACAATCGGTTACCATTTAACAGACAACCTGATGACGTAGACCCTTAAACATTTACATTCGCTAAAACCCAATCTCCATTCAACACGGTGGTTTGCTACTTAGCTACGTGACAAGGAAGCTTTGTATGAGTGACTCATTCCAACAGTGGAATGTGATGCGCGTATTGGTGGAGGCCTTTATGATTAATTCGTGTGTTCAGACCTCCCACCGACTACGACGTCGCTAGAACATTGGTGCATCACATCAGCAAATTAGGAATTTAGTCAACATTTTACCGAAAATAGTAGTTGTCAGCACGACTAGTAACACACAGTTTATCTAACATACCGTTAACGTGCTTAAGATTTTGTTAACCTTTTTATTTATGACTGGGACGGGTGGCGTCGTCCTGTAATCCAGCTACTAGGAGGTCACGAATTGTGGATATTTATAGGGATGCACTGTGGATGCGATGCTCCCTAGTGTGGATTTACGTCCGCACTAGTGAGTACTACGACTATCCGCAGTACTATCCTGATAATTAGACCAATTAGCTCGCCATTAGCTGTATGGGCTATTAATTAACAGCTGTGTCTAAGGAATATGTCGGCCTTAGTCACTAACAAGACTACAAGATCCCACCACTCATCCTACACTCATCCTTCACTCATATTTTGGTTAAAATACGCACATAGTGGCGTCCCCATCTTAAATAATTGATATAATTGATTAATTGATAATTACGAGAAAATAACGCTACGCCCTCCTAGATAATGGCCAACAACAATGTAACAGAATAATCAGCTGATCTCGAATTACAGTCCTACAACATGAACACCATAATACACAGCGACTATTAAATATGCCGCTTTTAAACCCAGAATCGAGAAAAATTTTCACATAAACATTCTATTGATAACAGTATCTCGCCGACATTGCTAGGTCCTGTTTCAAAATACTTAGCGATTTCCACGTGACGTAGAAATTACGAACATTCACGTGAAACTGATGAATCAACTGTGGGCCCCACAATGTAATGCAACCACATACCTGTTAAAAACAAGGCTTGCTAGCAATCGTGTTAGGCAATAATGAAAATTCAATGAAACGTGTTGGAAGATTTGTATAACCTATTAGGGAAACGTAACCCACTCACGTTGTAATAATCTTTATACTTTTCTTTGAAATGGCGACCATACAAATGTAGGTATTTTAAGCCAAGTATGAATGGAGATGAGTGTGGGATGAGTGGCGCGATCTTGTAGTCTTGTTAGTGACTAAGACCGACATAATCCTTAGACACAGCTGTTAATTAATAGCCCATACAGCTAATGGCAACTAAGGGACCTACAGTTTGTAGTGGAATCCGAACCACATTTTTCCTTGGTATATAAGAATTGGTCTAATTATCAGGATAGTACTGCGGATAGTCGTAGTACTCACCCGTGCGGACGTTAATCCACACCAGGGAGTATCGCATCCACAGTCCATGCCTATAAATATCCACAATCAGTACAGAACAGTCTGATTTCAATGTTTCGCTGTTTAATACACGATTCTAAATCAAACACGAACAACAATAGATGCCGTTCAACTAGGGAGTGATGATAATCTGATTTTATCCTACATGTAGATTAAATGTATACAATAAAACCTCTAACACGACAATTTATGGCAGGAGAAACAAAAAATTAGGGGAGAAAATATCATTTGAGACTGAAGCAAATTCTGTGAGTTCATCAATATTCTTTTTTTATTACAACAACAAGTAAGCTAATCAAATGAATTTAATAATGAATCTTTATACCAGCCTATATTGATGTCAAAGTTGTGAATTTTATTTTGTGACGTTTACAACTTGAATTAAACAAACCGGTTCAAAAGTCAAGAGAGCTTAAGCTGGGTTTTCCTAGACGCGGAGTCGGCCAGCGGAGAGCGGACAACGGAGAGCGGAATTGAAATTAACATGGCATTCCGCTCCGCTGCTAGGAAAACAGTAACATTAAATTACCTAAGACCAGCTGAGTCCGCTCTCCGCGTTCCTCTCTCCGCTGGCCGACTACGCGCCTAGGAAAACCCGGCTTTAACGCCTACGAGAGCTTCCACGCCCACGTCATGTAGGCAGGTCTGCTGAATCATGGCGTAAATGGAAATGGAGGAATCTTCGTCATTCTTACATCAACTTGACGTTTTAACAAGCATTTTGTACATCTTGCCTACTTCTTACACAGTTCAGTATTCGACCAGCGATTAACTACGCAAGGTATTGTTTTGTATTACTAAAGTTTCAATATTACCAAGATTTTCATTAACTATTTACTAGTAAACAACGTTCATAGTAGACAATATTTTACAAAATTAGTAGGAATTACAAACTACAAACTTGTACCGGTTAAATTAAATGCTAAGTTTTCTTTCGAAACATTTTACGATAAGTTACATGACAAAACAAAAAAATGAATAAGGTTTGTACCTATTCATTGGTCAAAATCAGTAAGCTACTTGATTGACTGTAGAAGTTATGAAACTTTAATACTTAACCTTACACTGTTTGGATTTAAGTTGTTAATATCAGCTAGGCCCTATCTTAATTTATTTTATAAACCGAAGGTTAGGTCGTGTTTAAATTGGGCGAGCGATGCTTAAAAACAACCAAATATACATTAGAACTGTTTAATAAGTATACCAAATAAGATTTCATTGATTAAAAAGAAAATAATTCGCAAGAAAGTATGTACCTCGATCTCCAATAATAAAATCTTTTCACAAATTCGATATATAACTTCAGTAAAATTGGATTGTCCCAGTGAAGAAAGGATATTTACTTTGACAGAAAATGTTAAACTATATGAGCAAAGCTCTCTGTATAACTTTGCTTTATGGATAATGCATGATTTCCTAGATTTCTTATCTTAAACAAGAAGTCTTTGTACACAAAAATGTAGGTTTTACAGGAATTTGTAATACATTATCGACATAAATTGAGTCTAACTGTGCTAGCTGCCAGCCTCGAGTCCAGTGGCATAGCCGACAATTACACATGTTAAATGATCATCCAAATCGCATTGCTGATTGCTATTAATTAAGGTGGGATCATCCGGGCGTATATTACCCTAAATTAATATGCATGCAATGCGAGAAGAACGGAGGAACAAGCCGTACAAAGCATCGCAACGTAAGATTCAAATAGTGTGTAAAAATTTGAATGACGTAAACGTGTAAATATGAGTAAAAACTCACCATTCATGGCAGCTGGTTCGTATGTTCCTCGATAGAAAGCGATACCGACACTGGAGCCCACACCTTCCCCCACTACTTAGTGTACACAAACACAAACATACTGCAAGTGTGTGCATATCAGGCTCAGTCAGTGTGCAACGACAACAATGAGAGAGAACAGCTGATGAACAGATGTACACCAGCTGGAGATGATAAAGGTATGTTGCTGTCCGGCGTGGAGTAAGTTACTTGCTACTGTATTTGTTATTAAACAACCTTTAAAATATCTCAACAAAATTAAGACTATATATTTATTAACGACCCATGTATCGTCTTGTGAGTAGTTTTACCCTAAATATCTTGCCTAAATATATATGGTCAACTAAACGCAAACGGACATATAATACACAACAAAACTGGTTTCTTAAATGTGGTACGGTAAGTATTGCCATACAAGTTACCAGATAAAAACGAACACTTCAAGAAGTGTCATCCTAAGATCGTAAGTATATGCTAAATAAGTTATATTTCCGTCCGGTGTGAGTAGAGTATTCCTGTTCTTTATGTATTGCTAGTTTATCAAATTTAAAACGATTTAACCCAATAAAAACAAATCCCTGCACCATTGTAGGTACTCTGCAATTATAACAATCACATACTCTCTAAAACCGGCCCTTAAAATAAAAAAAATACACAGTTCGGCGCATAACAACATCAAATTAGTCTTGTTAACTTGCAGTATCGGAAAACAAACACAACAGTGTTACCCACATTGTAAGTCTTATGTACATTTTATCATAGATAAAACAAAGCAGAAATCAAGAAATTAACCCTAAAATAATAGAAACAAAATTTCGTCGACACTAGCGCCCAGTACATGAACTAGACACGAAACAACTAGACACGTGCTTCAAAATTTACAATGGGATGAGAAGTCTACTTGTGTTGGTTAGTCTATGGTTTTTCTCTATGGTAAAAGCCTTGAATGTATTTATCATAGGAATGACTAAAATTCCACGATACACCTAGGTAGGAGAGGTATGAATGAACGATAGCGGGTATGTTAGGAAACCCCGATGCACTTCACCTCACTAGCGGGCTCGGGTTGCATAAGTGAAACTGATGAAGCCTACTGTAAAATAATTGATTACGGTCGATGTAAAATTTAGGAAAAATAATCTAGCGGTCAAAGCTCGGGACTTTGTTCTGAGAGTCGCGGGTTTAAATAATGTCAATCACCAATGCCTCTCGATGTGAACATGCCTTTTCCGGTACCTAAGAGCAAAAAACGAGAGTGTCCCAAGCAAGAAAAACTAATCTCTATTGGATAACTTTCTGTTGACCATAACAGTAATTTCAACTATGGTTCAATGAATTTTAGGTTAATTTGTACAAGTGTACAAAAAGTATGATAAAATAGACTTGAATTACGTTTTCTTCAATCTTTAATCAACCTTATATTGACGACATAATGAGACAGACATGTATACAACGCCTTCAAACATCGCACAGCAAAACAGTTGCGGTGTATATAAAGTTGCCGTTCACTCATAGTACGGCGCTTACAAACAAACACCGAGACTGACTTTGGATACTACTGTACAAGTAGATTTCTCATATTATTGTCAAGTTTAACAAGTGCATGATGAACATGTTAGATCGGGCTGAGGTCAAATAGTGCCTCGTGTTAAAGTGTAATGAGATAATTAAAGACTGCTAAGAAGGATCATTGTTATTTGTTCAGTTGAAGTTTTTAAGTTAGCGAAATAACAAGAGCCAATACAAAACCCTTAGAAAACCGCAATTAACCGGACATAAACTTAACATAAAGTTTGTCCAGTTTGTCAGTAGAAAGACAAATTATCTGTCGGAGTAGGCCTAATTTTAATAAAAGGCATGCTCGGCGGGAATTTCAGAACACCTGCAAATCGTGTACTGCAACACAAAATACACTGGAGTTGGGAGAACTGCCGCTCGCTGTTGTACGGCGCTACGCCGTGTCACAATATTGCAACTACTAACTCTTCTATAGCCTACATTTACTAAAGCTTCCCTTAGAGTTTAACGAGGTAGTTTTTTTTTATATGGTTGGGTTTTATGAGTTATTGGGATGTAACAGCTTTGCTTAAATTTTATAAACCAAAACGACTAGTTGTTTTTAAAATCGAGTCGGCTTATATGTATGAGTAATTCATAATATTTAGTTTTATAAATTCCTGATCATCGGGATTTCTTAACTAGAATTCGTGACAAAATTATATAGAGGTTGTTAAGAAAGGTTCTTCGCCGATCATAAACATTTCATATGATAATAGTGTGCAAATATATCGTGTTATTTGGTTTCCAAGTTAGGCTCCTGGCGAAAAAGTAGGAATAAAATAGTTAACCTCCGCACTACTGTTTTTAACGGAATGATGCCTACGAATTGTCATTTGAGTGATCCATAAGGATAGTTTACATCTATGAGGGAGGTGTTTTGATCTATATTGCAAAGCTTCGTCAATTGCCAGTAAATAGGCTGCACTTTACTTTAGGTCCTACACTCATTCGAATGAAAATATCGATTGTTCGATTGTTTCATTCGATATATCGTTTGGTTAGTTAGGTTTCGATTGTTTCATTCGATATATCGTTTGGTTAGTTAGGTTAGGTTAACCTTACCTAACTAATCACACGATATATCGAATGAAACAATCGATTAATCGATATATCGATCGATATTTTCATTCGAATGAGTGTAGGACCTAAAGTAAAGTGCAGCCAAAAATCCCGTAACTATCCAGTACGATAAGCCATCGAAATCATAAATCAACCATTGCTAGAATGCATCAGAACGAGACAACAGAGATAAATCGTTGACTATAGATTCACAGTTCCGCACGTAAATACATAACCGTGGTTGGTTTGTGGGTGAATTGTATAGACACAACTTGGGTATTTCATCGGTACAAAGTGGTGCACACACCTTACATGTTGCGACACGGTAATATAGTGGACACGGTAACGCCGCACCCTGTATGTTCTGGGCCTACAACATACTGGAGAAAGTGAATTTGCATTAGACGTATCTTATAGCTAAACTCACAATGTTACTACCTAGTTACCTTTAAATCATTGATCTAGGAATAGAGGTGAATTTAATTTGTTTTTGTTTGGTACGCCAATTTGTACAGGTCTTTGCTGCTTAACATATATTTTTTGATATTTTTCAAACGTAACCTTATTAAGAACAAATATATAATAGCATTTTAATTTTTGGCGCGGTTGTATGGATATTAAATTATTATTTGCAACTGTAACACCTTTTCAATTCGGTTATTAACGGTATAAACCACTTTACAATGTAGACTTATATTAGTATAAGCACATTACAACTAACCTGATAACAAGATATATAAATTTAGCAGCAAGCAGGTGCAGTACAATTTAAACAGACCACTTTGACAATTATTGCAGTATTTACAATCTAGAGATACAAATCTGAGAAACTTTTGTATACTGGGTTTGTAGACGTTGGATACTAATGTATAGAGATGCATCTAAAGAGTCTTGGTAGGCAAGTAATCCGTAGAACAATAAAACAGTTTATTTTATCAAATGTTGTTTGTCTCAAAGTTAACTCACAAAAAGGAAAGCGCGCACTGTGAGATATTTCATACAATAGCCCAGGAACGTGTTAACGTGTATTATTTTAATCCAAATCAGCGCGCTTAAGCGCAACCAAACATTCAACACATGAAATATAAAGGGTCTAATTGAAGTATCCAAAGTCAACTAAACCAGGCTGCGGATGAAGATGTTTTACGTGGAAGTATATAACGAACAACACCCCAATAACATGAAAATCAAAGTACCTTAAAACGAAAATGTACAAATGTGTACAAAGATCGATACCTACACACATTATGTACGAAGATAAAGATACGAGCATGTAGAAGAATAAATGCAAACCATTGGACCAAATTTCATCCTACAGGTCCAAAACGGTACAAGAGCCAAATCCCTATTACGATGCGCTTGATAATCATCTAAGTATCTGAATGACAAGTAGCCACTAGGTCCTTGGCCAGCGTCGCCGGCGCCGTACACCGCCGTAGACCGTAGCTGTAGACTGTCCGGACAAGGCCGGTAAATGTGGGCCATTCCTTGTATGGGCAAGACCTTACCTGACACTGTGATTCACTATTAGAGTTGGAGGTATCCAGGGTGCTGATAGGCCAAGGTCTTGCAGATCAGAGGGAAACTGGCGAAGCGATATGAGAATATCGAAATGGTGGGAAAATTCGGCAAAACTTATTTTTGATGTGTAAAATGATGAGCTAAACACACGGTTGAACCATGTGAAGGGGGTTGAGGATGAAATTAAACTTGTAGGGGGCTCACCGATAAGAAAAGTACTGGTGAAAATATCAAAAACTTATCGTAGGATCGTAACTGAGGGTCTGACTAGAATTAAAACCATTTATCTTCAGAGCTTTAACAATAACAGAAACCAGAAATGCATCTTTTACCCCACTAGTCACGTCTGTGGACGGAATGCTGGGCAAAGAGTTTCAGACCTTGCTCAGAGCAATGGCAGAAACGCCTAACAGAAAAATGGAAGAAACCTTACAGTTTAGTGATGAACTGGATAAGGGTAAAAACCATCTGTGCGACGTTAAGGGCCAGCAGCATGTGTCTAAGGAGGACAAGAAAGAAGTGGAGGACCCTTAGAGAGTTTGAAGATGGAGCTGGAGTACCAGTTATTTATTAATTTAAATAGAAAATGTTTTATTATTTTTCCATGTCAAAATTGATTATATTAAAGTGTTTTGCTTTTTATCTTCACAACTTATGGTAGCGTATTTACAGGCTACCTTTCTAATTTTAAACTTCGGCTTAAATTTCTGTTCGGTTAAAGGTTTAAATGGGTAATGTTAGGGTATAAAATGTGCAACAAATCATTTATTTCCCCACCATACTTATTATGTTTCACAACAGTTTACAAGTCACATAGCGAGTACAATCGGAGATTTGCAAAACGCAATAGTCTTACGGACGCGGTTAACAGATTTTAAAAACGTACTAGCTGTTACCCGCGGGCTTCACCCCGTTTGACTTCATTAGTATTAATAAAACTATTGATTGGTTAAGCTAAGCTGAAATAAACTAAATAGAATACAGTAATCTAAACAAATAAGTACAGGTGAGGTTTTTTTACATTAGGTACCTATATATAAAGTCCCATTTAGAAAGGAATTATGACCTTAAAGGGAATAATGAAATCTATATATAATATAATACGCTAAGCCGATTTTTGTGAACAGAACTCCTCCCTCATTTTTGGACCGATTTTGATGATTAAAGTGTCTAAAAAATTGCCCTGATCTGTAGTTTTGCAAAGTGTTTTTAGTTTTTTGATATCTTTATTAGTTTGGGCAGGATCTTCCATCAAAGTTGGATTTTCTCCCATAAGATTAACATGGGGAAATCTAAATATTTAATTGGAAACTTTGTCTCCACTAATTTGAGAGAACGGCTGGGCGTAGAAACTTGGTAGAGGTGTCCAAAGAAAGGTCTTGGTCTGTAGATGAGTTATCAAAAGAAAAACGAAGTAAATTCGCTTAGGGCTCTGCCCCAGAAGCCTTTAAAGATCCCTCCACAGATTTGTTTACATTTTGGTCATGTGGATAATACTTTTTAATGAAACAGCTGTTAATTTTAAAATTGTATTTTAAACAACACACATCTTATTGGGAGTGGGAGTTAACTAAATAGTCCAAAAGAAGTAAGTTATTTGCAATGTTATTTTCTGATTTTAAAATTGATTTTCTTCTGTATCATGTCATGTTTTGCAATATAACGTTCCATTAAGAAATCGGTGGAAAATTTTATTATAACAGTAACTTTTGAAATTATTTCTTATTGAATTATCTTATATCTATTGAAAGGGTTGTGTCTGCATTTTGTTAAATTAATAGTGGTTTACAGCAACTGGACAAAACGTTTTACAATATTTATGTAGAAATATGTGCATGATTTAGAAATTTATTAAGCTGGAAAACTGCAATATACTGCAGACTTTTAAGAGAGGTTACTTCCATGTATTCATTCAGCTTAGTGAAAACATAATATAGATATGAGAACAAAAGAACCTAAACTCTTAGAGAGCCTTTGAATGTCATAAGACTAACGAAAAGGGTTTGCATGTTTACTAGCGCTACTATGCAACAAAAACCATTTAATTTATCTCTAAAATATATATTCTTAAAGTGCACTGAGCAGCAGTCTAAAAAATCTATGTAACTTACCCATATAATATAGTTACAAAATGATCAAAATCGCATTGTGACATTTATAATTCGGCTTTATATTTCTCCAACAGAAAGTTCATCTGCAGAATTTGATTGTACTCTTACCGTTTCTAATAACATCCAAACACAGAAACCTTTCATAAAATGGTACCTATCTTGACAAACTATTTGCAGTGGCTTATATTACCGACCGTGGCCCACTGGGTTGGTAACATTATTGAAAATAACACGACATTTTGGCTGTAAAAATGGCCCAATGAGTAAATACTATTTAAGCAGCTACCGTCATGACAGAAAAGTCATATTCCTTTTAAACTAGATCACATCACCCTTTATAAGATACGTTGATTAACAATGCATGTAAACGTCAATACTTACGTAACAGCCAATTTACATTATTTTTTTGCTTTTTGGAAATGCCACATTACTATGTCATTCGCATTATTTGTTGCCAATGAAGCTGCACGACCATATAAATGAGGAGGCCCCTAACAGTTCAAGAATAAAAGCCAACTTCACTTCAAGTATATTCCACTACACCTAACATTCCGTAGAGAGATTATATTGCCAACTTTATGCAACTGATAAGGCTGAAACAACTAACTGACATCCCCCATGTCAAGGAATTCCAGCCCAACAACCAATTTATCAAAGCTGTGCTAGGGAAAACAGTTTTCATTTTTTTTTTTCAAATAAAATCATAGATTAATCTGCATTACACTGATGAAATCACGGAAGTGTTTAGCTACAAAAGATCCACCAATACGATTTTAATACTATTTAAAGGTTCTTCCAAAGGAAGAGATACCAGATAGCATACTAACAACTCCGATGACGTACGGTATGGGAAATATTTTATTCATTGAATGATCAACCCTTTTTGGTAAATAACGCAATTAATATATTGTTTTTACAATTATTACTCTTTGAACAATGCTAAATGCTCAAAATATGTATAGTTTCACTCAATCTATCGCAGTTAGATGAATTTGCGTAAGCCTTGAAAGTAACCGTCGATTTCGACGGGTTTCACCTAGTAATGGATATTTTTGCACAAATTTTCTCGTCATGACGAACATTTAAGTACTTAATATGGTTTATGGGGGTAAGACTTTTAGTTTTCTCAAAAGTTCATGGGTACTTTGGGATTTATATATGGATACCAGGTATGTCCAATGACAAACCACACATTTCTCACTGTAGAATATAAAATATCTAAAATTAGTAAACTATGATGGTAACTTGGTCTCAGGTATTGCGACAGCGCGGCGAGAATGACATCACCTAGGGCTGTGAGAGGCTCAGCGAAGGTGACATCATGTCTATGTATGTTGAAACTGGGATGAACTGACATCTTTTAGTGATTTTGAGCTTTGAGCATGGTTATACTCTTCCAATGGCGAGAATGGTCCAACGCAGTGGGTATTTCATTCCTAGACGAAGGAAGATGTGACGGGGATGAAGGTGACACAACTTTATTTTAGATGGGAAAATTGGTGTTAATAGGGGTGATCAACGAGGTATTTAGGCTTACAATATTGTAGGGGATTTGTTCGTCAAACTAGTAGTAGCGGAATCAGTTTCAAGCGTCAGACTTAAATAGAAAAGACAAATCAAAAATCATAAAAAAATGCAGAGAAGATGTAATACAGAAAATAAGGAAGACATTTTCTGGACACCCAAAGGTTGAGGTTGAAAAAGTAATTAACCAAAGACAAAAGAATGTGTGAAGCCAACGAATAACACGCAGAGAATTGTACGATATTGAGACAATTAGTTAGTGAAATTAAATATCTCATAGAGTACGAATGGCACTGGGAGTAAGTAATTGCGCGATTACTAAACCCATTCGGTACTTTCCTGTTAAAGGGAACATTCATTATTATCGATGATTTTTTCGATATATCGATATTTTTTTTTACCGATCCATTATATTGACAACTGATCTTGTTTAGGCTAAAATAGTCTATTATATGGATTAAGAAATGAAACTGTTCTAAGCTAACCTAACATAACCAACCAAACTTGCTGTACTATTTAAATATTCCTTTTGATAACAGAAAAGGCAAGTTAAACATGGAATGTTACACAGCAAGTTTGGTTAGTTATGTTAGGTTATTTTTTTAAAACAGTTTCATTTCATTATTGTTTGTTGATACTGAACAATATTTATCGTGGTTGTCAGCTGATATGTTTCAATTTGTTAATATCGATATATCGAGAGAAAAAATCATCGATAATAACGAATGTTCCCTTTAACAGGAAAAAACATTCTCTTCTGAAATGTTTAAGGTTCCGTCAACTTGTCTTCTTTCACGTAACTTTACTAGGACCGGCCCAAGATTCCACAGAGACCAAGCCTCTGGGTAAGCATCAAGGTCGGTATAATCGCAGAAGGCCCACGGCCGCCCTACATGAAATCCATGCGCATAATGATGGGGACGCCTCGGCCCGCAGGTGTTCACATCAGCTTAAGGACTTGCTACTTTCAAGTAGGAGTTGTTTAGTAACAAGTGTAATGTTTGTCGTTGTTTGTATTGCACACGTCCTTGTGATGTCGAGATAGCCTGTCTTCTTGCTCATCATTGGGTCAAGTAGCCTCAACCTCGCACTCATCAATTCCAATTCAACACTTCCCAGAACGACGCGGACAGGACACGGTATTACTACAAAACGTTCCCAACTTATAGTTTCTACGATTAATTATCCTTAAAAGTCGTTCCTCATGTCACTAGCGATTGAGCTGTACCTTTATTTATCTGTGTTTATAAATTTTCTGATCAAAGAGAAATTGTACCAATGTAATGTATGTTGATTGTTCATACAATTCACATCTTCACAGATTTTTCGGTCGTGCATTAGTTGCGTCAGAGTTCCTTAATTGCGCCAAGCCCTCAAAGGGTCCCAAAAAATGTTAGTTGCGCCAAGCCCAAGCCAGGTAGGGGTGAGTCGCCGGCAGAAGTGTTCTGTTTACGTGTCATCCTAACCTAACCTAACTTAACCTAACCTACTCAATTATACAGTAAAAGAGGGGCGCCACTTGGCGGAGTTAATGAACGTATCGGGTGGCTCCCTGGAATAGTTGGCGCAATTCAGGAATACCCGGCTATCTACTCAGGCCATTTGGAGCAATTCATGCCCGCCCGATTTTTCATGTGTGATATCCAGTATCACAGAGGAACAGCGGCGGCCTCACCACTGATGACTCATCACTATTTGTGAGAAGCTCTCACTACTCTTGTTTATCTGGTGGTGTTTGTTTTATCCTACTGCATCCAACTCGTTTAGCAGTGTTTGTTTGAAAACATTCGTATTACACATAATAAAGGTGCCAGTTGCTTAATGCAATGAAGAAACCGTTTTGGTCTTAACCGTTTTTGGCTTCGCCTATGTGGGGAAGTTCCATTAGTATTAAGAATACTGTTTTGTAATTTCTGTTTTGCATGGAATAAATTATGTTTTATTTTGATTTGATTTGACCGATAAAAATCGCGAAAACCAGCAAATCCATTGTCCAAGAGTATTGTGAAAGTAAAATAAATAAGCTAACCAAGACCAATTTTCATCTGTTATGTGCACTTCTGCTAAGGTAAGTAGTGTTTTAAGCATTAAGTTTTAAATTTAGGAGAGCGAGCCTCTAAGGCTTTAAGGTTAATAAATACTCAAGAATATAAATGATTAAATAAGCCTCAAAATAAGATACCCCCTAATATTGGTAAACTAGATAAGCAGACGAAATACAATGAGTTAACCTAATAATCTATTGAACATAAGAACTGTGATCCTAACTGACAATTTTCTGAAACTATTTTGTTCAATATTTATAAGAGGCGATATAACGAATTTAAATCCCGAAAGATAAATGTGGAGTGTATAATCTGTCACTACCCATAGAGTGATATTTCTAACTGGCAACAACACTAGCAATTCTGCATTAACTGATAATGTTCAATCTAGGGTGAAAACTAGATGCAATATATATTTGTCAAGGTGCATTTAATACTAAGGTTTGTACGCACAAAATGTACACATGTAGTTAACTAGTGATAAAAAAAAACATTGATGTTTGAAACAGCGCTCTGGTTATCAAATGAGTCGTAAAATCGAAGGTTTCGTGACCGAAAAAACGCACATTTGTGCTTGGAGTACCGGTAAATACGTTGTGTTATTCAGATTATTATTTCTTCATCTTCTGTTACCTATTTGTACATCGATGTTGAAGCCAAATGAATTGTATACATTATTAACTCGTTTTTTCGTTTCACTGACTATTAGCTTGAAATAAGGGAATAAACCACTCAAAACACCAAATCTAAAAGATTTACCCATTTAAGATTTTATTAAATGTCATTACTGTATTCAATTGAAACAAGGGCCCGATGTTGTTTGTATAACCTCAAATTGAGTGTACCACGGAGTGAGATGCCCTTTCTAGCTTTATTGTAATGAATAATACCAGCCGTTTCTTCAGTCAGGAGCATTCATTAAAACCAGATTGGCAAGGACCGCTGTGCCCAGTTCCAAACCATCATTATACTATTACCAGTATTACTAATTAAGATGGGCACGCAACTAGACGTACAGTAACAACTAAGCCCAGATATGATTGGAGATGAGTGTGATAAATAGACTAGTGAACTGCAGTTTAACATTTGTTCAAAATATCAACTGAACTGCTGACCATTTTTACACGCAAAAGAAAAGCAGGTTTCTAAGCCATCGCTAGCTATTTACTTTTCACACGATTCAACGAGGAATCTGTACTACCTTGATAATTATCAGGTGAGCACTAGTACTAACAATCAATTAAATTTGTCATCTCTAAGCGTGTTAGGATTAACGATCTTTCAAACCGAAACCTAATTATAAACGATTTCTCAACATAAAAGCAATTCGTCTGTCAGACATCCAAGTAAAACGTTTTGTAAAATATAGGAAATATTCTATTTTATTCTTGTCCAGAGGGAGTCAGAACAGAGTGTGTCACCCGATAGGATATTAATAGAACAGAGACTCCGAGAAAAGAAGAGGGAAAGAGTCTAGGTTTAAATAACATAAACGGCGTACAATGTCATAGTGGAGGCAATGGGGCGTCTTCTGTACACTGTACAGGTCATGGGACCAAAGGAGATCTATATGGCTCTTGACCAATCCGAAGAAAAAGTGACCAAGTTCTCGAATGACAATCAAAATGTTGCCGGTTATAATTATGATACAATGATCCAAATATGTGGTACAGGTACATCAAAGAGAATGTTGACAACGATGATTTAAGATCTTGAGTTACGATTTACTATCTACAGGAACCCTGATTTAGGGCGTTAAAATCTTGTAGTTTCAAACCATTACCATTCTCTTTTCCACGAGCATGCACCAACGGTAAGCGATAGTATTAAGTGAAGCTATTTTAAAATATGTGGTTACCAAACGTCATTTGAAATCATTTCAATGAGCTCAAGTCTTGTAGACGAGTCCACAGAGGTGTAGACACACTACTACTCCTTTAATTTATGACTTGACGAAGAAGGGGCCGAAAGAAGTGAGTCGATGGGAACTACAGGGTGTCCACAGAAAATTTTTCATAAATTTCCATGACTTTCCATGACTATCCATGACCATTAACCATTGATTTCCATGACTCACGAACTTAACTCAAAAATTATAATATAGCGTACACACACGAATAATACTGCCTAGACAAGTTATTTCACAGAAAATATTGAAATATGTATTAACAGATAACAATGGAGTACAATTAGCCCAGTCAATAAATGTTTTTTATCGCAACTAAATGGTGGAAAGCTGGATTTTTTATATGTGATAGAACCACATGAGAGGTGTATTTTCCCAAAAGTCCCCACTTCTACCCCTTGAGCTTTCCCCCCCACCCCCCTCCAAACATAGAAATTGCAGTGATTTACTTAATTGATCATAATTCGAATGTTATGTAAGCTTTCGAGCTGCAATTTGTTTTATTTTATTTCTGATTAGTTGTCCTACAACCTTTGTGTTTATAACATTTTTCTAAAACCAATACTTAGGGAGATATAGAATTTAAACTTCGTTAAAAGCTTTGTTTCAGAGTGCAAAATCTTGTTTTTCTCTATGTATACTTTTAAATATAAATAATACGCAAATATGGTTCAAACAAAAGTTTTAGTACGTTTTTCAAGGTTTACAAATATATTATTTGTTAGTCATCTAGGTGACCGGGTGAAGAGCTGAGCGTCGGCAAAGTGAGCGCGTGCGCGCTAGTTGAACACCTCTGCGCTGCGTCATCGCATCTAGCCCAGCCAATAAACGCACCAACTGCCTTTTTTCGTCGCTAAATAGTGGAAAGCTGAGTTTGTTATATGTGATAGAACCACTTAAGACGTGTATTTTGCAAAAAGTTTCTGAATCTCCCCCCCCACCCCCTCCAACCACCTCCAAACCTGGAAATATCAGTTGTTAACTTTACTGGATATAATTCAAATTCTACGCATGTCATGTAGTGAAATTTGGTTTAGTATTATTTATAATTAGTTTATCTACAACTGTTGTACTAAATATTTTCTTATAAAACTATATCCAAAGAGATATAACGTTAAAATTGTTTTTATAATGTTTATGTTTATGAGTACACAATTTTGTTTTACCCTATATATATTTTTTTCCAAATAAAATACGCAAAATGTTACAAACAAAAATTTTAGTATGTTTCTTAAGGTTTATAAATATATATTTGATTAGTTATCAGCATCCGCGCAGCCCCGCCCGTCGATACATAGCCTAATAAGGACCGGCACCGCTAAGTTCTCAACTGTTTTATATAAATCCTAAGACTTCCTAATTTGTAGCCTACATTACTACCAAAACAATCTGTTTCCAAGCTAAACCGTGACTAAATGAATCACCTCACGGTCAGTAAAAATTTTTTGTCGACTCACTAATCCTTGATACAAACTGCGTCCTATCGTTGATATGTCTCTCTCTTCACGCTTCCCGCTAGCAAATAAAATATTGCTGCTCTGCCATGAGTTGTAAGCCTGTGTTTAAATAATATCACGAACAACGTAGAAAACTGTCGGTAGTATTTATAAGCCATTTTTAATCATGGTAAGGAACACAAATTAAAACCAGTCAATGTTAAAACTAACTTTTTTATTTTAAAACACTTAATAAGCGCCTTCATCTTTATTAGCGATGTTAAACGTTTGCATAATGTCTACCAAAAACCAATAAAGAACTATTATGCTGACTAATTTTTTAGATAACATGAAAACAATAAAATATTAGAGAACAGATCCTCACCAAGATTCACAGTATAGAGTCTCTAAAAATGATTGATCTGGACCACGTATTAGTGCCGTAAAGCAGATTCGTAATACATTGCTGCCAATTTTTAATAAAAAACCCTCAATTTGATTGACACATCTACACAATATGTTAAGAAATTTGAATAATCTGCCTGTATGTATCCCGTAAATAGTCTGCCTGCATGTATGGGGACACAAATAGTTTTTTACTTACTTATTTATAAATTTTGGATATATGCCTTATTACATTAATTAATTGGAAAGTAAATAAAAGAAAATACGTCTAATAGTCTAACACTTAAAACATTAATTTACACTTATAATGTTACTGACAATACTGTAAATATACATAAAAGATGGTAAGTGGTCGTCGATTTCGATTCGACACTCCAATCATCCTCAGACCCATAGGCGAATTGGATCATCTCATCATTGGGTTCAGTATGTTTCTTACCCAGCTTTATGTAATGTAATATATGTATCCATGTATATTATTGTCAATAGGTTTAGCCATTGACAGAAATAATTAAATAAATTATTATTTTAAATGATAAACGAGTTAAAACCAACAATAAATTTAAGAAATGTACAAATGATTAGGTTTCATCTAATTAGTATTTTTTTCAGTTTACTATTTAGATCTTTACTGACCGCGAGGCGCAGTTAGTAAAAATCTTGCGGGGAACAAAGCGAGTCCCATTGGTGGTAGATAATGGAAAGCACATTGTAACGTAAGGAAGAGCAAAGAGTATGTTTATAGTGATTTTTAAAGTGTTTATAAAGGCCTAGTGTTATATACCTCAATCTATCAAACTTTCGTTGGTCAAATATGAAGAAATCAAGTATTAAAAGTATTGCAAGTATAACAAGTAAGTAGGTAGAGATTAATTTACCTGAACCAAAACTGGTTATAAAAAAATTATTGGGTTCCATCTAAATAATAATTGTTTTTACTGTTAACGGTTAAGCTTGGATACAGATTGTTTTGGTAGTAAACTAAAAAGTACAAGGCCATAGCATTTGTATAAAACCTTTGAGAACTTAGCGATGTCGGTGCCTATGACGCGACGCATCGACGGGCGGTGCTGCGCTGCGCGGAAGCCTGCACCCGGTGTCTTTGCCGACAATGCCGACGCCCCACACTACATCAGTTTTTTTCATATGACTAATCAAATATATATTTATAAACCTTAAGAAACATACTTAAGTTTTTGTTTGAAACATTTTGCGTATTTTATTTGGGAAAAAATATATAGAGGGTAAAACAAAATTGTGTACTCTTAAACATAAACATTGTAAAAAAGTTTAAATGTTATATCTCTGTGGATATAGTTTTATAAGAAAATCTTTAGTACAACAATTGTAGATAAACTAATTATAAAAAATACAAACCAAATTTCACTACGATGGCATGCGTAGAATTTGAATTATATCCAGTACAGTGAGCGACTGTAATTTCCAGGTTATGAGGTGGTTTTGGGGGGGGTTGGGGGGGGGGAGAATCGGGAACTTTTAGAATATACACGTCTTAAGTGGTTCCATCACATATAACAAACTCAGCTTTCCACTATTTAGCGACGAAAAAAGGCAGTTGGTGCGTTTATTGGCTGGGCTAGATGCGATGACGCAGCGCAGAGGTGTTCAACTAGCGCGCACGCGCTCACTTTGCCGACGCTCAGCTCTTCACCCGGTCACCTAGATGACTAACCAATAATATATTTGTAAACCTTGAAAAACGTACTAAGACTTTTGTTTGAACCATATTTGCGTATTATTTATATTTAAAAGTATACATAGAGAAAAACAAGATTTTGCACTCTGAAACAAAGCTTTTACCGAAGTTTAAATTCTATATCTCCCTAAGTATTGGTTTTAGAAAAATGTTTTGAATACAAATGTTGTAGGAAAACTAATCAAAAATAAAATAAAACAAATTGCAGCTCGATAGCTTACATAACATTCGAATTATGATCAATTAAGTAAATCACTGCAATTTCTATGTTTGGAGGGGGGTGGGGGGGAAAGCTCAAGGGGTAGAAGTGGGGACTTTTGGGAAAATACACCTCTTATGTGGTTCTATCACATATAAAAAATCCAGCTTTCCACCATTTAGTTGCGAAAAAGGCTGTTTTATTGCATTCATTGACTGGGCTAAATAGGTACAACAATGAACTAATACAAACTCAAAACCCATAAACTAAGACAACTGTATAAATTGAAATTGTCGTACATTTGTGAAAAATTCGGAAAAATGCTACAATAGTCGCGGTTAGGCCGACTAGAGCATTGAAAGGTCCCCTGAAATCCACCCATCATTCGGGATTTCCATGACTTTTTTCCTATTTCCATGACTTTCAATGACCATAATTTTTTCCCATGACTTTCCATGACTATCCCTGACTTTCCAGAATGTGTACACCCTGTACTAGTTTAGCGGCGACCCTATCGTCAGTTTTCCAAATCCAACCCAAAACGAGACTTACATGAGCCTGAGCTTTGGACTAGCCTTTGTATCTGTCTTGCTCAAACTTCGCGATACCTATACAAGATTCACCACACATCTTACACCTCCGATAACAGCCCCTGTTGACAGATCCATCTCTGGCGGAGCGCCCGTCAGTTAAACACTAAACATTACCCAACCTAACCTATACTTCCGAGTGCGGCTGCCAAATCTGTTATTTTCGCGGCCCCTAATTACTACACGTTAGCCTCCACGAACACGGGGACTCTGCCAAAAGGGAAAAACAATGTGATAGTTTTAAGTTTGAGGAATTCAATATTGAACTAGCGTTGAATTTATGGTGAAATTCATTCAGTTTTTTTGTCCTAGGACGCTAGGCACGAGCCTGGGATTGTTTTTCACATTACTTCAGGCTAGACCTAGGGGTTGCGGCATTATAACTTAGATAAAATCCATTGGTGATTTGGCGGGGATCGAACCCGGGACCTCAGGGACTGAAGTCCCGCGCTCTAACCACTACACCAGCTCGCTTCCCATTCAGTTTTTCTTAGATCTATTAAATATTTTTGTTATGAAATACTTTTATTAAAAAGGGTTATTTAAGCTTCTAAATCTGTACAACTTAAGTATGATGATTGTCTACCAGTACAAGACTGATTTATAGTTATACGAATGTTCGTTAGAGTTCATAATCGTAAAAACATTTAACAAGTTGGGTCAATTCCCAGACATACGGTGGTTGGAATGTTGGATTTCATTTATCAACATTTCATCAACAGATTCTTTCCAAGGCCTGAGTAGTTTCTCGATATCCGACCCTGCAAAAGGTAAATGGAACAAACTTCTTCGATACGTACTTTGGCCATCTGTGGTTCATTGGCACATTACACAAAATGGTTTTCGTACTGGAGTGCGTATGTGTTATATTTTTAATGTTTTCTCTTCACAAACAACACATACTGTAAGATTTTTAATTTGAAATCAAACTTTTCCTCGTTTTACGCTGACATTTTCTCGATTAGTTACCCTCGTATCCGACTGAAGGCCATGCAAAATAATTATAATACTTAAGTATGAATAGTCAAAAATACCGTATATATCTCTAGGGCAGGTATGCGCTATATATATCTCTTATACCATATATATTTTATACCATACATCGTTGTCAAAGACACTCTAAAAATAGCGAATACGAAAAAAGTGTTACAGGTGTAGACTCCGATTCCACATTTTATTTGTTTACCCTGACTAATATAAGGTACCAAGGGTAATATTGTAACCAAAAGGGGGATTTGGGGGGCAACTCAAATATTTTAAATGTAAACCAAGTGACACCTCATTTTGAAGTGTTTACAAAAACTTAAAGAATGGGGAAAACCAGAGTTCGCTATCTCTTCTCTATCCAAAATGGTAGCCCGTCAAATGTTGTGGAAAATCAATGGTAAAATTGGTTCGTAATGGTAATATTGGCTACCATTTTGGATAGAGAAGAGATAGCGAACTCTGGTTTTCACCATTCTTTAAGTTTTTGTAAACACTTCAGAATGAGGTGTCACTAAATGGGGGTTTACATTTAAAATTGTTGAGTGTCCCCCCAAAAGGGGGGATTGGGGGGTAACTAAAAACTTTTCAATGTAAACCCCCATCAAGGGACTCCTCATTTTGAAGTGTTTACAAAAACTTTAAAATGAAGTGTCACTTGAAGGGGGGTTACATTTAAAATATTTGAGTTACCCCCCAAATCCCCCCTTTTGGGGGGATACTCAAAGATTTCAAAATCACAAAATGAAACTTCTTGCTAAGATTGCACGACCCCCAAAAGGATATCTCTAATTATTTACTTGGAAAAATATTATATGGGGGGGGGGGGTCTTGACTTTTTATCCACCCTGTAGGTCCATAACAATAAGATATTCTGGATCTCCACTATGTACATTTTCAGACAAGTACCCCCCGTCGTCCAGTGACGCTCTTACAAGCACTAAACGTGTAAATCCTTGTGTCGTACACGTCGTGTTGTTGTTGACGAAACAGACATTAAGACAGTAAAAATACCAACAGCCGCGACCCTTGAGTCGGCGCCAACTAGTTTTTTGCCACGTCCAATCTTCGGTGACACATGGGTACAGAATAAACCAGCCAAAGGGGGTTAAACTCTTCCGAATAAATTACTTAATGATGCGTATAGTTTGGCCATAATTGAGAAAATATCAGCAGACACTGGAGGTAAGGCGTTAACGGTCACATATGTTATTACTATTGTGGTCAAGAATCTGGTCACATCACTAACAAGAATCGCTGTCGTTTCGACTTGGGAAATGAAATTAATAATTTAATAACACTTCACAAACAGCAGCACAATAAGTTATTGACATAATTTAACATAGTTCTTCTAAGTTCAGAAGTGCATGGTTAGTGATGTGACATGGTTCTATCCATAAATAATACCACTGACTTTGTATATTTAATATATTATCAACACGGACCGGTTGTAGCCAGTATTGACAGAGACCAACATAAGCTGAATGAGCATATCATAGACGGTATTATAGTACTACTATTTCAATTAAATATCCCCCTATATTTTTATATTAGTACATTAATGGGAACATAAAAAATACATAGTTTACCACAGGTTTACTTTTCAGCGTGGTAAACTGATTGCATGAGAAATGAAATCGCAATGCAAAGCTCACTCTGTCTGTGGTTTAATATAACAGATCGTTAAATTTTAATCAACAAATTTACTAAATAAAATAAAAATTTGTTCATTGTGAAGCATTCTCAAACTAGTTTCACTATCGACAGGTTAGCGGACTACCCGAGCGGAACACATTGTTGTATTGACAACAATACAGCGATGCTGTCAGCTGATCTAACAACAACCCATATGTTTTGAAGAATAAAAACCTCTACTACTAATAAGATACAGTCCAATGTTTTATAGGCTTTTGATACTGTAAATAGCTAAATCATTTTATTTTTATTGATTTTAGGAGATGAAACCCGAAGTAAATAGTACAGTAAAAACGAACTCTACATACACCATGCATTCGTTATCAAACTGCCTTTCTGAACTGACTTCATATCAAACCGTTGGGAATGTAATGTATGGTGATGGTCGAAAACCAGAAATTCCGAATTTCAAAACCGAAACCTGGCATAATTACACGATGAAAAACAAATCTGATATACTTTAGCCCGAAACACGTCGTTTTTAAACAACAAATCCTGGAATATATCTCATGGCGCTGACATAATAAAATGAGATCAATCCAATCGAATCAATGTATAATTTTGCATCTCGACGATTAATTATCGAAAGCGAACCTTTTCTGAAGTTTTTACTCGTTTTACACAGCGACAGCACTAGTAACGTCTAGGTTAGATGATACTTACATCCGGGGGACGAACAGCCATTCTTGAGAGTACATCTGTACGGTTGGTACGTGCCCGGGGTGATCTTCCCATACATCGTTCGGTCCACCATGGCTACTACACGTCTACACGACTAAAGCCACAATACAACACTAAACGCACTACACGCTCCAGACGACGCGGCGCGGACGGAAATACGCCCAGCGCGCCACACACCGGAAACTGTCACTTGCTCGATTTCGATCACTTTGTGCGCTTCGAGTGTTTGTTGTGTTTTGGCTACAGACTCTGAAAGTTGACTTACTGAAATGTGTTGCGAGAAAATCAAGTAAAAAAATTATCTTTTATGAGTCTTTTACAGAAGATCCAGAAACCTTTGGAGAGTTCTTATAACTAAGAAAATATTGGGCAAAGTGTTTTATCTCCATTTAAAGTGTTCTATCCAAAATCGCAAAGCTAGTATATTCTTGAATCCTAAGTAAAATAACACTACCCTAGTAATACTCCAGTTATTTAGGCTAACTTTCTCAGTTAAAAGTTTTAATCGTAACAAATATTTCATTTAACAGAATAGAGTATTTGATAGAGTGCGATTGATTTTGGAGGTTGTAAACTCGACAAAAATCAACTGGTCTTATAGTAAATTACCCTAATAACTCTAAAACTATTACTAATATTACTCTCTAGTAATAAATACAGTGCTCTTTAGTAAATTAGTGGGGAGCGAGCTGGTCTAATGGTTAGAGCGCGAGGGATTTCGGTCCCTGAGGTCCGGGGTTCAAATCCCGCCAGGTCACCAACGGATTTTATCTAAGTGATAATGACACAACCCCTAGGTCTAGCCTGAAGTAATAGGAAAAACAATTCCGGGCTCGTGCCTAGCGTCCTAGGGCAAAAGACTGCTCTTATAGTGTTTGTTTCATTCAAACATACGATAACTAACTTTTATTTTAACGCTAAAACTGTGTTTATGTGAGATTTTACTTTGGTTGTGTTTAGTAAAAATATACTAGTATTGCTAGTTAAATTACCTACCGTCCTATACAACATTGTACAGCTAGTGGGGCGTTTTAATCATTTGATAAAAATACTAAAACTGTGTTATAACAGCAATTTTCTCTTTCAAGACCTCCTCCTACCCACAGTAATAAATGTGAAGTTGAACTTCGTCTTACTTTTCACCTTTAAGGAATTTAACACATAATACACAGCAGTCTCTAACCTAACCAGAGTCTTCTTACAATAAAGTATACGGTAAAATTTACTTTCGTTGAGAGAAATTCATTAAAAGAACACAAAAGTAGGCATTTAATTATTGTGATAAGACGTTTGAGTCAAGTGCCTTCAACATTCAAGATGGCAATTCCGTTATCATGAAAGAATTGTTACCGGAGTATAAAATTGTCATTAGCTGTTCTGACCTAGTCACCAAACAAATATTGGTTCATGATGATAAAATTGATAGTGCTTGGAAAATTACAAGTATCTCAAGCGGTAGGAACTACAATTGTTGAGTTCAAAATATAAAAGTGACTGAATTTATTTATTAGGCCTACTTCACTTATTCAAATGTGTATACAAAGAAGAAACTTCCAATACGAATAAGCCACTTAAAAAATACTTAATTTACTAATAGGTAAAGAAGGTTTCCTATTAAGTAATATTAATATTAATAGTAAGTAAGTTTTTTAAGTAGTACTGCAGTTTATAACGAGGTCTAGAGCCAACAAGGGAAGGTTGTGCACAAAAACAAAGTTTTACATAAATTTCAAAGAGATTATTCAAAAACTAATTAAATAACTTCTTGATCATCATCGTACGTGTTATTAAGTATAAGTGCAAATACATTATTACAAGTCAATTGCTATTTGACTATTTTTTGTACTTCCAGAGAAAAAATACAGTAAAAGAAATTACATTTTCCTGGAGCAAAAGTTAAAGAACTTAGCACATTTTAACAAAGTAAAACTTGAACTTACGATTCTACATACAAAATCATACACAATCATACAATCATACAAAATCGAGGATTTTGTAGAAGATTGAAAATTTATTTGAGATTCTCAGTGCTCATCGTCTTGTAGATCAATACGAAACCTTTATCAATTAAATGTCTCCATTTCATTTATTTTTAATCCACAATATTCCAAAAGTTATTTAACATCTTAGTTAAGTGCGTAATAATTTAACCAATTTTCTCGGCTTAATTGAATTTTTTAGTTGGTTTTGATTGTGTTATTAACTTTTACAAACATTGTAAAAAAATTTCAGGTGGCTGAGCGTATAGTAAATTTTAAATAATGTGGGGTTCTTCGGCAAAAGGTCAAGTATACGTCATTGATGACGACTAATAAATGGTGATGAAACCAAATACACTAATTTAAGGCTACGTATATCGGTGCGTTAACAATTTAAGAGCGATGCATGGATCTCCTCTGTAAAAGACACTCTTACCAGATAAGAAAACTACTTCGATACCTACAGTTTCAATGCCGTGTATAATATTTAAATTCACAAAACACATTTATAATGATTGCCGTCAACACTATCGCGAGTATGGTGATCCCGTAAGCGTCCATGATGTGTAGTGGTGTACTGAACAGCACAACGACCGAACACCGACTGATGCTACTCAGTACCGCGAGTTGTGTAAGCATACCGGTCAAGGTCAACATTTACACCCGAATTGGTCTCTTATCAGCGATATTCTTCCCGATTTACTTCTTCGCAACACACAAGGCAGGATGACTTTTATAATTATATGTAGTCTTTGGGATGATCTCCATATTGCCATTAAATTCCTCAATACGTAGTATATCCCAAAACGTGGCAATAATGTTATGTTATTATACTTGAATATGGAGATTTTACTATTGATCCTCCATCATTTTCAATCAGCAATCTATAAAATAGGCAAGCATGTTTCTTTAAAGCCTTTTTCCTCAGCTTATGTGCATCGCAGAAGAAATCTGCTCATACTGTTAGAAAGATATTTGCCTGTAGATGTGCAGAATGCCTCTTTAAATTAAAATAGACTAAACAATGAGCACAAAAAAAAACAATTTAAAATTTAAAAAAAATATGGGCCTTATGGGTTGCTATTCTGGCGACGACAGAACATCAAACAGAAAATTTAAATAAATGAAAGAAGAAATTCCAATCACGTGTTTTCTTTATAGCGAGGGGTGACAATAGAGAAGTCTGTATATTAAATATTTTTGGTAGATTTTTCAACCAATGGACGATCTCTAGTTGTTATTATTCAAAATTTAAAGTAGAACACGAAAATGACATCATATACTCAATTCCGTTTGAAGTTAATTGAGAGATTGCTGTATTGTGTTTAAAAACATGGTCATTTTATAACAAATTTAAATAATTCTGTGGGAAGCCAATTTTTTACTTAGAACCTCTTATAATGCATCATCACACTTCATTTACTTTGTACTTACTCACACCAAATAATTTTTGTAACACTGATGACCTTATGTCAGTTTGATATAGAGTTGCATACAAGGTGTATGTGTTTGTCTGATCCAAGTAATATTTATATGAAAGTCCATGTTATCCTAACTTTGCTTATCTAAATCAATATTTTTTTTACTTCATTTCATGGTACTTGATGGACACTCGTGATTGTTGTTAGACAAATACCATAAAGGGGTCTTTAGAAAATAATCCCTTAGGTAACTTCTTTTAAACTCTATATAACTTGTAATGACAAAAATACACAGTGTAAATAAAAGCAAAACTATGTTTGGTTGTTGATTAACTGTTTTATACATGTATTCATGTCTTTATTTACATCAGTGGCATTTTCAAAAGGATGGCACTTAAAACTTTTGGGAAAGCGATCCAAAACCTCAAATGTTTGTGGGTAATGGCAGCGATTGAACCCGTCCCTCTTCCACTGAATTCCAAGACAGTCCAAAATTTATTTTACCTCTTGTGTTAAGGGGAAATCGTATCTGTTCTTTGATAGAGGTTCGGTTGGATAAGGTTCTAAAACATGTTTATTTTCTTCAACTTGTAGCGTTATGGCCACTAACTGACTGACGGTGGGGTAATGTTGGTGATTAACGTTATGTAATGACGGTGGATGATGCGATACGATACTGTGAGACTAATTTAAGCGTGCTGATTCTGCTACAAAATTATTTACATGAAAGACGTGTTGGGGTCCAGAGGGCGGAGATCTTTTACCCAGACCGGAAGCTTGCATAGCCAGCTTTGATTTATGCTAATACAACTAATTTATTAAAAACTATCCTTCCAAAACTTGTGACCAAGAAAATGACTATTAATGAAATGATTGGTTGGTAATTGAAATACCTAAATCAGAGATAACTAAGAATTTACTGAGAAGAACTATGGAATTCTTCTGGGGAAAACCTGTTGCCCTAATCATGTTGAAAATGTTCCGAGGCTGAAGGCCTCGAACCGCAATTGTTTAATTTCTACAAAATTTCTGAAGTCCGGGCGACCCTTGTAGGTCTCCCCCTTGGTTGCTAACTAGCCTGACATACTAATCTAATATCTACTATAGTAATTATTCTAGGGACTTAGCCATTTAGGTAGGTTTTCTGGACGATCAGTTTTCCGAGACAACTTGTAGACAGGGCCTGGGTCGAAGTGGGGAGAGAACTGGAAAAGGTGGGTGGGGGAAGGTGTTGGCTTGTTCGCGGGGGTTGACGAGTTCACCTTGCAGCCCTGCCACGCGAAGCACTGACACTATAAGAAATATAGTGTGCCGCTATGCGTCACAAACTAATATCATTGTACAACCAATTACAGGTTAAAGGTCTGCGCTTTTAAAAGACCATCCCATATCCAGCAAAACACACCCCAAATAGGATGAAAAAACTTCTAAACAAACTTGAGTAATTCACTGTACACATTAACAGTGGAAGATAAGCAAAAACAAGGGGACACTTTCAGCTTACAACCCGGAAAAGTTAGTTTGTTAAGTTAAAACAAAATAAAAATCACTACCAACTGACAGATGGTTCACAGAACCGCTAAAACCTGTTCAAGATTTTATATTTTGGGCAAAATCGATTTTCAAAAATCAATGCACTAACTATTTCAACATTGGGGAGCAAGCTGGTCCGTTGGTAGAGCAATGATAAGGCTCGTCCACATAGGAAGATTTGTTTACTTAGTGAATTATTAGGAGTTTCAAGCGTCAAGCCTCATCCACAACAGCAAAAACAAACAGCAAACTGATTGCAGGTTTGTTTCCGATACAAGTTTGTCAGTTGTTTAGCACCTACAACAGGATGAGACCTCTAGCCCATACAGTAACAAACAAGATTGTTACTAATAATATAACAAAACAACTAAATAAATTAACTTAATTAAAATGTAACTAATTTAATTTATAACTAATAAAAACATTAGATAAATGAATAAATAAAGAACAGTTACATCGCTAAGGATAGAATATATAACTAACTGATTTAGATATCAATTTGATTATTTTTGTATTTTTAATGAGGCATGTGTGCATTACTAACGTTGAGACAACTCCCCCTTCCTCCACCACCATATAACACAGCGTAACGCTATGCCATATCCCCTCCCCTCCTTAAGTCTGTTAGGTAATAAGTGTATGGCCCCTAATCTACCAAGGTGGTATACAGAGAGTGCTTGACGGAGGATACACTTAATTTAACTTGAATGACGCCTAAAGATATTGAAATAATGCCTAACAGTCTGTGACAACGAGTTAGTACAACAGGCATAAATTACAGAGCTTCGATCCTAACCACACAGCTTCTTAGCAAGTGGTGGTCCTAAAGAGATTCAGGCATTGCGCCGAGACACTTTTTTGGAGCATTAACTGACTATGCACGTTACTTTCAGAGCAGTACCATTCGGAGTAATGCCTAACTAAGGTAAAACCCAAACTCCGAACGATTGAAGGAGTTTAGGTTGTTCCAGTGTATTTTTATTATATTGGGCTGAATCCAAGCTGGATTAATTGATTAAGGTTTATATATGAACGAATATTCAATTTTATATTACAAACAACAAGTATCACTATGTAAATACAGCCAAATTAGGTAATAAAAGTGCCGAACGCTTCAAACATGAATAGCTAATCACCAAACTCTGGACTCCCAAAAACAAAAGAGTTTTGTTTTCAAACACCAACTGGATTCATTTAATTGAACTACCGGTACTTTGAAGTCTTAAATAATGCCGTTGGAATTAAAAAAATTAAATCCCTGATGACGACTTTGAGCAATAAGCGACGAAAGAACTTGCACAACCACACAGGCACTTTGTTATGACTTTTTCCACAGTAAATCTAACCAACTAACACTAAACAGTCTAAAGGAAAACGCAATTTAGTATTACTGAATAGGACTGGTTTGCGTAAATGTCTATTTTGTCAATCTGAAAAAGGAACACAACTAAAGTACAGTAGACTCCCTCTTATCCAGACTCCTCGGGACCGAGGCCAGTATATATTAAGGTTTTTCCGGTTAAACCGACGTCCCTGAAAACTCTTTTAACGGACTGTTTAAATGCGTATTTGACTTAAATTTAGGAGAGCATTGTATTTAGACACGTGATCACTGGTCTCAAATCTTTCCCACGAGAACAGTCATTTCAGTACCGCCCACTTCCTGCCGATCTAGTACGGTTAAACCGATGTGCTGATAAAAATTATACGGATAAAGAGATGTCACTTCTACCGAGTGTGGTCAGGTTAAAAGGTGTCCGGATAAGAGGGAGTCTACTGTAATAGTACATGAAAATGGAATTTGACAATGTACAAAAGTGTATACTGACAACATCAAAACATATGTCCATATTTTTTCTTGATATGAACAAACCTGTTCTTTAGATAAGGCCGGCCGCACACTGATCAGACAAAACGTATTTCAACAAAACGTTTTGACGAAGGACGTCGGAAGCGAGTAGCCTACCATGCAGTTAAATGGAGGCATCACACACTGATGCGACAGAGGCTTCAGACGCCTTGTTTTGTCTGAAGACGTTTTTGGGTGTTTTGTGATCGCCTCCAATATTTCGTCTGAAGCCAAAACTCGGTCAGACAAACAGTTCTGCGCATGCGCGGAGGGTGGATACAATAAAACTTATCTATATATTATAATAATTTTTCTTACAGTTAGTAGTGATTCATTTTTGATCAATGCAAAAAATAATAAAACGTTATTTTAATTTCAAATATTTCAATTTATTCCATATATTGTATGGTAATAATTTTCTTTACAGTTAGTAGTACTTCATTTTCAATTTATACAGAAAATAATAACAATGTTATTTCAATTTCAAATATTTCAGCTTAAATTCCATTGTATTGTAGTAAATTTCTTTACAGTTAGTAGTCGTTCATTTTAGATTTATGCAGCAAAATACAAAAAATGTATGCTCTCTTCCTTCATTTAGTTCTGCAAGTTGTACAAAGCTCCACAACTGCTACTTCCACTTCCTCGTCTATTTTATTAACACCACACAATCTCTGGCTTTTCACAACACTGGTCTACGGGTGGCTGAGTTTAGTTTTTGTTTAACCTCTATGGTTATTAATTAATATTTAACCATATGATTTTATTTACTTTTCTTTAATAATAATATTGTCTTGTATTAGTGTCTTCATTAAAACAGTTTAGTTTCTTTTGATCTTTTAATTTTTATTTAAATAAGAAATAGAACATGGCGCAGTCGAATGAAGAACCCGTATCCCTAAACATTAAGCCTCCTGAAGCCTTTTCCTTCAACCCTCACGACTGGAAGACATGGAAGACTCGTTTTGAGAGGTATTATTCCCTTAGTAATTTAGCTCTACATTCTGGAAATCATCAGATTGACATGCTTATCTACTGTATGGGGGAAAAGGGAGAGGACATACTTAATTCATTCAGTTTAAATGACAATGACAAATCTAATTTCAAAGCTGTTATACAGAAGTTTGACGATCATTTCCTTCCTAAAAAGAACTTAATTTTTGAACGGGCTAGGTTTCTAAAACTTACACAAGGTTCCATGTCGATTGAGAACTTTATCACAGACCTTCACAATCATGCAAAAAACTGTGATTGGGGTCAAATTGAAGAGGAGATGATTCTGATGGTTTTGATTATTGGTATGCGGGACGAAACACTAAGTGATCGTCTTCAACTTGAACCCGAATTAAAACTAAACACAGCTATAAACACTATCCGTAGATCTGAAGAACTATCAAGACAGAAACAAACTCTTAACTTGACTGACATAGCATTAATAAATAAAAATACTCAACATTTAATTAAGACAAACATTATTCCCAATAAATCAAACAATGGTCAAAATTTTAAGCGGATTAATGACAATAAAAGCCTGCCCTATGTCGAAAAGAGATGTTTTTGGTGTGGTTCGACAGTTTTACACAAAAGATTCAACTGTCCAGCTAAACAATACAAATGTGGGTTTTGTAAAAAAGTTGGTAATTTTCCAAATGTTTGCAAATCAAACAAAGTCAGTCAAATTGAATATGATGATACTGACCTTGAAACACCCATTGAAAATGTTTGCTCTCAGTACATAGACCCTCAAACATTCATTGGCATTGTAGGAAAAAACTTGCGTGATGATCCATGGTCTGTAGTGTTAAATATGAATGACAGTGATGATGTTCTTTTCAAAATTGATACAGGAGCAGACGTAACGATTTTGCCTTCCGACATTAAACTGAATAAGAAAATCAGGCTCACTCCCACATCCAAAACATTTAGTGGCGCAAATGGTCAAGCTCTGTCAATTTTAGGAACTGCTACTGTAAAATTATCACATAATCACAAAACATGTTATGAGACTATATATGTTTCTAAGGGCACTTCCCAGCCACTTCTAGGTAAACCTGCAATAACAAGTTTGCAGTTACTTGCTCGAATCAACGAAATACAGCCATCCAGTAATGACTGGTATGACAGACACCCCAAACTGTTTGAAGGCTTAGGTTCCATTGATATCAAATACAAAGTAGAACTGAAAAATAACGCCAATCCATTTGCAATCAACATGCCTCGTCGGATTCCTCTTCCTCTTTGGGAATCTACTAAAGAAGAGCTTGAAAGAATGGTGTCAATGGGGGTGATCGCTGAGGTACACCATGCCACAGACTGGTGCTCTCCAATGGTTGTTGTGCCAAAGAAGGACTCTAACAAAGTTCGCATTTGTGTAGATCTTACTAAATTAAACAGATGCGTCAAACGAAGATACTATCCTATTCAACCCATCGACATAACACTTGCCCAAATCTCAGAAGCAAAATGCTATTCTAAATTGGATGCTAATAACGGATTCTGACGAAAAATGGCTCCTCCAACAGATATTTTAGGAGTTCAAAGGTTACTTGGTATGGTGAACTTCATTGGCAAATACATACCTAACAAAAGCCGGTTACTAAAACCCATTACTGACCTACTAAGTAGAAAAAAACGAATGGTGTTGGGGTTGTGAACAACAAAAAGCATTCGATGAATTGAAAGAATTATTGGCTTCTCCACCTCAACTTGCATTCTATGATAAAAATAAACCGACTATGATTTCTGCTGACTCTTCTACACAAGGCCTGGGTGGAGTACTTTTACAACAACAATCAGATGGGAATTGGAAGCCTATTTCTTATATTTCACACACTCTGAGCGAAACCGAACGAAACTACTCTAACATTGAACGAGAAGCTCTATCATTAACATGGAGCTGTGACAAGTTTAAAGACTACATTGTGGGCAAGCACATCACGCTAGAAACAGATCACAAACCTTTGGTAAGTATTTTGACTACTAAAGAGATCAATGATATGACTCCCCGTCTTCAAAGACTAAGACTTCGTCTGATGAGATATTCCTACAATGTGACATACACTCCTGGCAAACATTTAGCCACTGCTGATTGTCTCTCAAGAAGTCCTGTAGCAGCTAATGAGAGTTATGATTTAGATGAGGAAGTTGAACTGGCCATCCACACAGTAACAAGAAACATTGCCTATGTAACTGACATGGTTCTTGATAGAATTGCATCGGCACAGCGGGCTAGCTCAGAACTCAGGGTAATTAAATCTTACTGCTCAACTGAATGGCCTGATAAAACTAAGATTTCCGATAATCTTAAGCCATACTTCACAGTTTGGGATGAAATCTCTTTTTGTGACGGACTATTGCTTAGAGGAGAACGTCTCATAATCCCGACAACTCTTAGACAAGAAATGTTGACAAGAATACATACAGGCCATCTAGGCATAACGAAATGTCGACTTAGAGCCAACAATAGTATGTGGTGGCCAGGAATGTCACTTGACATTGAGAAATTTGTTAATGATTGTCCCAAATGTACTGAACATAGAACACAACATCATGAACCCCTTTTGCCCAGTGAGCTTCCATCTCGTCCTTGGGAAAAGGCAGCGATTGATCTCTTTAAACTTGAAGGAACATGGTTCGTAGTAATCACTGACTGTTTTTCACGTTATTTTGAAATAGCTACATTAAAGAACCTGTCAACTGCTGAAATAATCGAAAAATGCAAATCTGTATTCTGCCGTCACGGTATACCAATTGAGCTACGATCTGATTGTGGTACACAGTTTGCTACCAGATACACTGGTCTTGAAAACTCTGAATTCAAAAAGTTTGCTCAAAGCTATAACTTTAAACTTGTGACAAGCAGTCCAAGCTACCACCAAAGTAACGGTGCAGCTGAAGCTGCAGTCAAAATAGAGAAGAGTGTACTAAAGAAAAACAAAGACGACCCATAGTTAGCCCTCCTAACCTACCGCAATACACCTCTATCCACAAGTGGATACAGTCCTGCTCAGCTAATATACAACAGATCACTGCGAGATAACCTGCCTGTTTTACCTAAAAAACTTGAAATCAAACCCGATCTCTCTCAACTAAAGGAAAAAGAAGATACTTACAAAGCATCTTACAAGAGAAACTACGATAGGCGCTACGCTACAAAAGAACTTCCATCGCTGCCTGTAGGTAAAAAAGTATGGATCCAAGACCTAAAAAGAGAGGGTATTATTATCAGCTTAGGACAAGAGCCAAGGTCATACTGGGTTAAGACAGGAAACACTACGTTGAGAAGGAATCGACACCACCTTTTGCCTTACAAAGGTAATACAACCAAACCGAACAATCCTATTCCTTTATCCATCAAAGATACAACGTCAGTTCCTCTGCCATTTACTACTGTTACTCAAAACAACTCTTCCCTATCAAATACTGCTGAAAGAACAACTACAACACCATCTAGAATAACTCAAGATAAAAGTAAACCTTTTTCACGATCAACTACTCCCAATCAAGAAGCTGCAATAAAACAATCATCAAGAGGCAGAATTATAAGACCTACGAAACGTTTTCCTGACTAAACTCTGAAAAGAAACTCAAAGGGAAAGATGTTTAACCTCTATGGTTATTAATTAATATTTAACCATATGATTTTATTTACTTTTCTTTAATAATAATATTGTCTTGTATTAGTGTCTTCATTAAAACAGTTTAGTTTCTTTTGATCTTTTAATTTTTATTTAAATAAGAAATAGAACAGTTTTCCCTCCAGTTTTGTTCTTTTGTCTGAGACCAATGCGACATTTTTGTTTTCCGACAAGACGTCTTCTGAAAAAATGTTTTGTTGAAAGACGTTTTGTCTGATCAGTGTGCGGCCGGCTTAACGGGCACACTTAAAATCTGGAGAATGTCTGTCAATGGCATGTAATTATCGAAGTTATCTTCATCTGGCCAGATAATTATGTTTCCATTTTGACAAGGAAATTTTACCCCTACAATGCTGTTTGCAATTGACTTTATCTCTTCAGGAAAATACTTTTGTTTCCCATCCACATCATGAGGGAGACATCCAAGTTGTTGACAGACAGCGCTTCTAGGTCCTTAGACACTATTGTCGCTATTTCGTCATCCTGAGAGTCACTGCCACTATCTCCTCGTGTTTTAGTGTCCTTTATTGTGTCTTGTTTGAACCTTTTCTTTGTTTCTCGAATCATTTGTCATCATTTCTTTCTTTCTTCCATTTGCTATATCTTTTACTTCCTTTTACTGCATATACATATAATTGATATTGATTTAATTGATACTGTCTGTAACTTACTCCCATAACCGCAGCTGGGGGTTCAGTCTTTCTTTTTTACTTTTTTCTTCATCGATGTCGAGGAGGGATATAGCAGTAATCTTTTACATGGTGATGGCGTATTGAAGGATGTACGACAAGATTTGGATGGTGTGGAGTATACCGCTGACAGTGGCATTCCTGGAATTTAAAGAAAAAAACATTACATTTTAAATAACCATCTAAGATAAAAAAGGTATTAAGCTTAGAAAGGATATGAAGGTTGATAACCTCTATTTGCTAGTCTACAGTATTTCTAATGAATTATATCATCTACCTGCAGAGCTAGTAGTTGTTGTTTGGCTGCACGATTACTGGTCGTTCTCAGATGCCATCAGGGGGCATTCATGTAAAATTTAAGGTTTAGGCTGCACAGAAACATCACTGCCAGGCACAGAAACATGGCTCCAGTACATCCGGCGTGTGACAGACACCTGTGACAAAACACATATTAACTCTCATTAACTTGACAGGAAGGAAAAAAATAACGAATACAAAGAGATAATGTGAATGTCTAAGCAATACTCAAGGGTCGCCATATAGGTACCAACCAGGTACCATCCCGACAACTTGCCACCACAACAACCCACACAAGCTAACGCTTGTGAGACTTGCTTAGCATCCTTGGGATGGCAACCCAGGTAAAAGTTAAACCATTTATCTCACGGGAAATTGATTTTAAATTGGTTAGGCCAGTTGAGATATTTTATAAGACGTCATAACCGGGAACCAAACCCGGATCTCAAACCCACCACACAATGTTGGTCTTCTTCCTCATTACAAAGAACAGAGGGACGACCGATTGGTTATGTTTTCTTTGTATTTACCTTTAGTTTTTTCATACAACATTTTTTTTTTACACACCATGTAATCTCTCGCCTCTGCAGAAATAAAATAGGCTTAGCCATTATTTTTTTTCATCTATCACCTTTCCTATGTCCTTTTGAGTGTACCGCTGCCTTGACATTGGTCAGCTTGGAAGAGGCATCTTCCTGCAAACAACTAAATATGTGTAGCTACAAATAGCCTGCATTAAAAAAATAGGTACTAAACAATACTAATGAATGAGGATGAAATTTTTATTTGCCAGTTAATATTCCATACACATTGGCACGTCAAATTAGTCAAAACATAACATTACTGTACCTAAAATTTAGTGGGGTTAGTGTCCTTGACATATATTCTTCTATTGAGTATAATAGCTGATTACAAAGAAAGTTATTTATTTTAATCTTTAAATCCTTATTTATAAGTAATCTTATGGCTATTGGTAACTTGGCGGGGAGGATTGAGTTTAATGTGCCGCCGCCGCTATACTCCGCCAAGTAGGTACCTTGGGTATACAGCGCGCTGCAGGGGTTATGTTAGGTTGGGTTATCATAAATATGTTAGTAGGATTTTTCTCGTTTCATTATGAATCAAACAATACCAGATGAGTCATATTTTCGCCCGCCAAATACCCCAGATACAGGCGGTGACAGGTGATGCGCACGTTCCGGTCAACGACCTAACCTTGGCCTACTTGAAGGGGATTTGGCGTGTGAAAGTATGACTCATCTGGTATCGTTCGATTCATAACCAAACGAGGAAAGTCTTACTAACATATTTATGATAACCCAGCCTAACATAACCGCCACAGCACGCTGTATAAGGGTGGCCTCTGAATTATCCAAAGTACCTACCAAAATAACTTCAATGTAGGCTTATACTGAATAGGTGGCAACAAAGATATAATATATGTAGGCTAAATGGTTTAGAACAAGTTAGTGAAAAACCTAACTTCTACAGTCTCTTACCTTGTCACTTTTGATGAATTTGTAGTGTCAGTCCTGCCAAGAACGTCAAACTGCAACACTAACTGTCAACTAATCCACAGTCATCTGAATATCCCTTCCTTGTTTTAAAACAGACTGAAGATTTTTATTATAGATCACAATAAACTCCCAACAGAGTGTCAATTGGAGTTTAAATTATAGGGGACTGAATTTCTTATAGGCCTAATCTTGTTTAAAAAAAAATATATTTTTTTTTGTTTGGACAGTTTTCCTTAAAATCAGCAGTAACTCACAAAATTAGCAAATTAGTAAAATTAGTAAATTAGCAGTAACCTACATGCCTAAATAAGATCATTCATTGTTTTCATTACAATCAAAGTAGGTCTAAGTTAGATTCGTATCACTTCAGTTCTTGTTACTAGGTGTGCAATGTGCTCCGCGCCTTAATTAAGAAAGTAGTTCCGTATATTTCTGCAATTTTTTATGGTTTCCGCGTCTTAATAAAATGTTTTAAAGGTATTTTATCGTTAATTAGGATCGTAGGAATGGTTTAGGAAAGTTTAGAAGAATAGTCCAGAAAGTTCAGAAATTCCGTAGGCCCCCTAACTTAAATTGTTATACTGGTGTAGCCTACCCATAATTTAAAATCTAAAATATTTCAGTTAACTTAAATTACCTGTGTTAGTGGAGCAAGGGCAAAAACCTGTGGTACATTAGAAAACTCAATTCTGTCATTACAACTTAATCCAAATAAACGTAGCATCATCTAGGAACTAGTCCGACACACTCAATTTCTTAATGAAATTGATTTACTATAGCCATAAGGGTAAGGAACGTAGGCCTACTTAGAACCAACGTAGGACTCTTGTGAATTACCTCATGCCAGGTCGCAGGTCTTTGTTAGTGGATGAAGAAGGATATTAATCTGGCAATCATGTAGGCCTAGCTAGAAGTGCCATTCCTAGCCAGATGAGAAATATTGTAAGCCTATTATTGCAATGATAGAGAAGAAGTTGACACAGTTTATCTAGCTATGCTGGTGAACAACACAGCCTTGATAGCCTAATAAGGTAATAATGATAGGCCTAAGTGACCATGTGAGTCAAACCGGCTAGTTTCAAATCACGAATGAAGGTCGATTCACACACATCAGTCCAGTCACAGTCCAGTTACAAGTTCAGTTACAGTCCAGTCACAGTTGCATCCGCAATTTCTCTGTCAAACTGTCAGTCATTTGGTTGCAGTCACTCTTCCGTCACTTTATTTACAGTGTTGTTAAAGTAAAAAATGTTTAATTAAAACACAATATTTTATCATATTTTCATCGTTCGTCTTGTTGATTGTTACAAACATCACTTAAAATATAAATTCAATCATTTAGCCTAAATAAAAAAAGTACTATTTTCTAGCCTCAAACACGTCCGTCAGGCGTCCGGACAATCCAAAAATATCGGTGAAAAGAAATCTGAAATTGACAGACGGACGCCTGCAGAGCTACTGACGGGACTGCAACAGGTGAGTGTAGAAAATACCTAAAAAAGATAGAAAATATCGCTATAGAAAATCCATTAAGTTAAAGAATATTTTTGTTAACTGTGACGTGCCTGAAGTGACTGGACTGCAACGTGACGTAACTGATGTGTGTGAATCGACCTTCAAAGAAGCCAATCGGTTGCATTGGATAGGCTACAAATGAAAAGCCATACAATTAATTGTTCTGGTTAATGACTAGCCAACACCTAACTTATTTGGGCCGCAAATAATTTGTAGCCTACACAACTTAAAATTTCAAATTGAACACAAACCATCATCCCCATAGTTTGAATCCTCTGTAACGCAAAAGACAATGATATAGGGTAAGCTTACTTAGATATTCTTCGAGTAGGCCTAACTGAGCCTATTGCATGTCTAAAGACACTGGACCCAGTCTAACCTAAAATAGATTTTCATATTACTAAAGAGAGAGATCATAAAACATACTAGGCCTACTTACCTAAATCATCCATTAGTCAATGTTCACAATCATATACAAGCCACGATAACTAAGTAAATTTTATTTAATTAATCACCAACTTCTTTAAAAAATACGCATTCACTATAATTTACATTCTTGACAGCCAAAGAGCCAACAACATAACATTCCTAGAAATAGAAATGAAAATAAATAAAAGACAAGATTAGCATAGCATTACACTACTGTCTGCGTGCAGAAATGTCACCTCTGCGCACTAACGTTTCTTTGTTGTAGCTGTTCTTTCGTTGCGTTGTGTTACCTTTTGCTAGTAGTAATACTATTCGCAGTTTCGGTTCCAGTTACACAACGATGTAACGGAACGCAATAGTAATTAATTATTTCCCATTGTAATTTCTTATATACTTACTTACGTATTTAAAGTACTGAAAAAAAGTAAGAATAGCAATTTTTATTTTGACAGTTACAGAGCTACTCATTAAGTATGTTAATGATTCTTTAGCTGCCCTGCCTTCCACTATAATCCCTTACAAAATGAAAGTTGGGTTAGAAAGTGCTATCTACTGTTTAGTTTCGTTCAAAAGTAGCAGAAACGGTTACCCGGTAAAATGAGCGTGATCATTCAGCATTCAACCGTTACAATAAAAGTAACAGAAGCTGTTACTCAGCATTTCTGCACCTAGGCAGTTGCTGATTGACATCCTTTTTTTCAGTCCATATATTATTTAGCGACAGTCTATACAGATCTGAGTTTAGCCATGAGTGTGTCGTTGATTATATATAGTTAAGTCAGCAATCAGAAATTTTTTAAACAAAAGGGAGTGAGATAAATCCATGGTTTAAGTAGACATCTCATCTTTGTTAAAATCTTCAAACTGTGCTGATATGTGTTCCTTTATTTGGGGGTGTGTCAAGGTGCCACCAAAACAACCCGCCCTACCGACAAAAAGAAGAAGTATGAGGGGGCGGAATGACGAGGTGGCTCCTTTTTAGGGTGGCACCTTGATATGAGCGTGTATGACAACCCACCATCTCGGAAAAATGTGTGGTAGCGGATTGTCGTGATGGCACAGACGAGTAAGGAGTGGGTAGGAGTGGTGGCGGGTTATCGGGGTTGCACCTTTTCACCTACTTAGGCTACTTGTGGGGGGGGTGGGTTGATGGCACCGAAAATTAAGTGAACACGACAACCCATCCCCTCGTAAAAACATGGTAAGGGTTGTTGGGGTGGCACCTTGTCACCTACGTGTGAGGTGACGGTTTGGAAGTATTGTATGGAGCTTCACGACAACCCAACACCTCTAATAAAAACTGTTGATGTGTTGTCGTAGTTGCGCCTAGACAGGAGTGTGAAAAAACTAGCTAAAAGCTGTGTTTCCGTCACAGAGTATCCCTTCCGACAACCGACCGTAAGATAGAAGAAAAATTAAGGAGGTCGGCTATTTGAAAAACAAAATTTATGTATATGAATGAATGCGGACATTTTTGTTTGCACTAATGGCAGGATATATACATGGTTTATACATACATAATCAGTACCATATTCCCCGCATGCTATTTCTAGATGGTAAAGGAAATCAATGACGCCTAGCTTAGATTGATTTTTCTATTTTAATAAAAGAAAAGAAGACAACAATGGTCGTCGGCTAGCTAGCTGAAGGAAGGCTGATATCATATTATTGTACCATTACCATTACATTCAACTTATACGTCTTTTGTTGTGATATGTTACGTTGTATTTGAACTTTGCTGTGCCTTCTCAGTCAAATTTGTTTGAGAAAATTAAATTTACAAAAACCTTATGGATAGCGAAATCTTCGACAGTGGTATGGCGTCTTTAGACGACAGTAGTAAGGATGCCACACCAGAAAAGCCTAAAGCCATCGTTGGAGACGATGATGCCTACGACGAGGTAAGAACGAGGCTTTAGAAGTTTAGGACTTAGCTTACCTATTTTTTACATAACTCTAGAGGTTAGTATGTTCAATTGAAAAACTCTCAGACTCCAAGAGAAGTCTGATCAAACTGTGTCTGCCTAGGCCTACACTTTGACTTTGCACCTTAACTTTTGAGCACCATTGATTAGCATACAAGTTTCTATATTTGGACATGAACTTGATACAGTACAACCCCGCTAATCCGTCACCTAAGGTACTAGGGCTGCGGTCGGAACAGTGAAAATGTCAGATTATCCGAGGAACAGCATGTGCAGGATTTTTCTCTGACGCCAGGACGATGATGCAGTTTTCCATGACTGCAGAATTTCTCTAGGATTTTGCCACAATCGCGGAAGGTGATACTGTTAGTTTTTCAGTTACCGCGGAGAATATTCAGGATTTTGCTACGATTGTGGGAGACAATGATAATGTTTCTGTTTTCGCAGAAGATTTTCATGATTTTACCGCAATCACGTAGACGATGGTAATAGCCTATCCTCAAGACAGAAGATTTTCAATAGCCTATTCTACACGATCTTGGAAAATGATGTCCACATTCATGGGAAATGGTCATGATGTTACCTCACTTAGGCAACGGTAACTTATATTCCGGATTAAGCGAGGAGTCGGACTAGCCAAGGTCAGATTAGTGGGGTTCTACTGTATCAATACTTAGGCATTGAGAAACCCTAATACAAAAATGTCTCAAATTCCCTAAAGGTCTATCGGCCAAACCACCTTTACTGATACCCCCAATTAAGTTACCTTTTTTTATTGGCTTGGAGGTCAAAAGTATAGCCGAAGTATCAGACACATATTGAATCCTGTAATTTCTCACCAAGCTTTCAACACTTTATAGGCCTAATAAGATCTCTTAACATATTTCCACAATCAAATGAACTTGTGTAAATCTTCTGCAACGTGTCAGTAGGCTACTGTAACCTAAAAGCCGTTTTTTATACCATTGGATCCTGGGAAAAGTGACAACATTTTAATGGTGCTTCTTTACCGGTATCATACTTAGGTAGCTACTTGGATACCATCAGGACATATGGTTCTATTAGCGGGACATTCTGGCTGAAAGCTATGCTGCAAGCTATGTGCTCGAAGCTGTTTGTTGTCTTCTTAATTCAAGCTTAATTTATACATTAGGACTAGGTATGGTTTTGCGTGAAGGAATAGGTTAGTTGCATATTATAAGACTGTAGTTGCAGTTACAATAAGTAGGCCTACCGTAGTTTTCAGGGTAGTCGACCATCACACTAATGTCAAGTAACAAATTAGGTAACTTATGTTAACTCAGCATCTGAATAATTTAACTCATGGGTTACGCCTGCATTATTAAATTTATTTTTATTCTCAGGATATTGAAGATGAAACATGGGCAGAGAGATTAGAGGGCCTGACTGAAATGCTTCCTGATTCAGTTCGCAACTTTTCTTCAAAGGTAGCTAGCATGACAACCGCATCAATCAAAGGTAAAAATATAGGCCATTACAAAAATATGGTTGAGGTTTAAGATATTGCAATATATGACAAGATGAAATGAATTTAGTAGGGCTAATTCATCTTTTTGTATACAATGACATAAATTAAATTGCTTTATTTGGAAGAAATTAGGCCTACAGCCCAAACTTAGTTTGACTCGATTCTCTTACTTGATGTTCAACACCCAAGCTGTTAGGCTTGGCTTTGGTGTCCGTACACTACTTCATTAGCGTTGACACTATCAATGCTTGTTCCGCCCAAAACTCTAAATGTCACAAAAAATATGTTAAAATAACCATGAATTAAATACCTATACCAGGAATCTCATTTTCAAGCTTGAGTGGGGACCCTGTGAGTTGACTTGGAGTCAATAGGATATTGTATGTAGGTACCTAAAGATATTAAATAATTTCATATGAGTAATATTTTTGTCCTGCAACCATGATAATATCTTGTTTGGGTTTCTTTTTTTTCAGGATTATACAACTTCTCCAGGAGTGGTTTATGGATAGTCGCTAGTTCATCTCTCTTACTGTTTGGACCTTTGGTTTTTGAAGTGGAGCGAGCTCAACTGGAGGAATCTCAGCGTAGCCAACAAAAACAGGTTGGGCTTTAATTGTATTGACATTTTATAACTTTGGCAACAATTGAAAAACTGTTATTAGATGTTACCTACAAGATTCTTAACTTGAAAAGTTTTGTGTGGGAATCCAGTCTTTAGATTTGGAAAATCAAGACCAAAATGTTTGAAAGCCAAACAGGTTCGCTTAACGCTGGGCCGCACCGGGGCTACGCCTGCGATTGGTGGGCCACAGCGAACCAGTTAAATGATTAATTTTCTTTGTAAGACTATCTCCATAATGCTACTGTTGATAACTTCATCTGCATTTCATCGATTTATAGAACACGATAGGCGAGTAATTTGTTGACACAATGCATTAGCAATGTATTAACTTGCATACCATTTTTCCTGGAAATATTCATCCGAACACCCGTAGTACCTACTAGAGCATCAACATTACTTCCAGTTGACAGTACACAATAGCCTACATTTACTAAATCTGCCACACAAAAAACAATCAGTCTAACAAACATGTTATGAAGAAGAACCTGGTGGATTAGCTTGACTTCAGAACCTATTGCTTTAGCCAATACTTTTGTGTTGTTTATTTTTGTCTAAAGTAACCTTGTGTATTTTTTTCAGTTCTTACTTGGACCTAACACCATGTCGGGCAACCTGGGTCCAAACATGGCCATGACTTCACGATAATTCCCCCACCGCTCTCTAGTCCAAGATAATACCAAATTCTCGTTTAAAGAAAATTATCGTAGTAGGCAACAAGATAAGCATGTGGTTCCGTGTAATTAGTGTGGTGTATTTAGACGAATGACTACAATGACTGTAATGCATTTCCTATTGTGCTGTAAATATTCTTGTTTTGTTTTGTACAATGCTTCAATTCTGAAATAACGAGTAGTAAAGTGCAAGAAATGTTATAGAAAAATATCAAATGTAAATAAATCGTTCATGACCTGTTATTAACTACAGTTATTTCATTCCTTGTGATTTTAACATGATACTTTATATAGTTTATTCATGCCAATAAACTGAGTGGTCGGTTTCTACTTTATCACTATTTATTAGACAGGTACACATAGATATATATTTTTTAACACAAAAAAATAACAGATAATGAGATTTAATCTGTAATTAAGTTCTTATCCATCCAACAAAAGAGCCACAGTATACTTTGTAACTATTTTCTAGTACCACCGGTACTGTAGTTGTGGACATTGCAAGAACTAAAGATACTTGCACCTGAATTATGGAGGTTCTGGCAGTAAATTTAATTTGTTACGAGAGAATGATACAGTAATCACTTCTCTCATCCAAGTAAAATTAAAACAATGTTAACTTAAGAAAACTAATTATCAAACAATTGATCGTAATAGGCTTCATAACATAACCTACTTTTCTGAGTATCAATAGTCAAAGGTTAATGTTATAGTGTTCTGGGATGGAATACGTTAAAGTGGGAAAATATGGTTATTTTGGGAAGTGTAAAGAATGAAACCCTACCATATAAACATTCAAAATTATATTGGATTATGCAAGTGTGTTAACTTACAAACAAAATAATTAATTTTTCTTGAAGTTAAACACAAAGATTCAACTAAAGTCATTTGTCCCTTGTGCTTTAACTGTTGGCCAAACTGAATAAGGTATACTGTAACACTGTCTGGACTAGGGCACTACTGTATCACCATACCAACCTTACAAACCATAAGCATGTTTGAAGAAGTCACACCTTACAAACAACTATCAGACTTAATATAGAGCACATTGCCTGTGTAAAAAAAGTGTCAGCAAAATTACCATTGCAAAATCTTTGAAATTCATTGCAACAACATACCAAGTTCAGGTAAGTTTTGAGAAAAATGAATTTCAAAATTTAAACAAATAAAATTTTGTTAAATAATTAGGTATGTGTAATAAAATACCCCCGCCGCAGCAAACATGCAGACTTAGCGAATTTCCATTTGCCTGATTGGATTTAAACTAAAATGTCCCCTTAAAAATATCACATTTATTCCCTACTTATTTAAACAGAATTAGTTTAATGAGTACTTAGGTTTGCTGCAACAGGGAGGGTAAAAAAGTTTTTTTATGTAGAATATTAAAAGGTAGCCTACTGTGGTTTAGTAAGAAATTAATGTATTTTTCAACTTTTATCAAAATATGTTCATAAACAAGCAAACTACAACAGTTGACTTATTCACCATAAGAATAACATGGGAATTTTAAAATTACAATTTTTTTGAATTTTCTCCGTAACAATTAGGCGCATAATAATGCTTCAATATAGTAAATTATTTGTTTTTTAAGCTCTACAAAATGGTTTAAAAATAAATTGTGAAATTTTGTGTTTTTAGGGTCAAAAATGGGAAAAACCTATTTTTACCCCCTAAAACCCCCGTTCCCATAGTCCGATCATGCTGGTTCGCGAATTCATTCCAGTTTATCCCGCCTTACACCTTCAAACAAAATGTTATCAAAATTGGACAAAAATTACTCAAGTTATCGTGCGGATGGACATATATATATATATATATCTCTCTATATAAAAATTTGAAAGAATGGTGTTTTTGGCCTCTGGGGACATCAAAATGAAAAAGTAAATCGGTCCCCGGCTTAGGTCTTACCATGAGACCTACGGTAATAGCTACTTCCCTATAGGGAAATTCGCTAAAAGTATGCACATAGTATGCTGTCTTCAAACCTTATCAAATCGCCTAAAGGCTAGGCTTTGTTTGGACGTTCTAAAGAGAAAACGGGTATTTGGTGTCGGTGCACAAGAACATATATTATCAGAAACTCCCTGGTCTGCTGAACCCTCCATTTGCCATGTATGTTACCCATCGAAGTCAATGGATGTTATTTAGTAAATAATTTAGTAATCTCCCTACCAATTGATGTAGTTTTCGAATTTACATTTTTTGAACATAAGTGAGTAGAGGAGGAAAAATCACACTGACTACGGACCTTTTGGATATGATGACAAGCATGTTCAGATCCAAACAAAAAACTGACTATGCATACGTTGGGGAGGTAATTATTTCACTAAGGTAAATGCACCAGTGGCTGACAGTGCTCCAGTAGCTGACAGTTTGAGTTTCTTTACATTATAATGTGGTCTCTTAAAAATATTTACACATGATTGCATTGTTAGAAGAACATATGTTTATTCTTGATTTGTTTACAAAAAAATCAGTTAAATTTAGCCCATACTTGCGGAATGGTGGTGGTTTGAAAGCGACCCTGTCCGTACACATCACATTTAGTCGATTCCCTTAATGAAATTGTTAAGAAAGTTAGTTTGGTTTTTTGTCATTTCGCTAAATTTCTTAAATAGTATTAATGATTAGGCTCATTATTTTGATCAATTATACCTTTGTTGACAATTTCATGAAAAAATTGGGGCGTTAGGGGTTTTGGATTTAAAATTATATCAATGTCAGGCATTGGTACACAAAATCCATACAAGTTCCAATAGCTGACAGGGGATATTTGCTACTTGCACAATATTAAATTGGTTTTACCCATCGAAATTTGCATGCTATTTATAGTTTATGTGATCACAAATTTTTATAAAATGATTTTAATTTTTTAATTAGTAAGCCAAATTATCTAAAAAAAATTTATATATGTTTTTAATATAAATAAAAAATATATATTTTTTTAATGTAAATATTTTTTATTTTAAAATATGTAAAATAAATTTTCTTAATAACGTTTTACATGATTTTATAATTTAATTATTAGGTTAGATTTTATTCGTCTTATAAATTATAAAACCCTTAGGTTTAGCAGCTAGTACATGTATAGTTCCAGTGTCAGCTACTGGGACAACTGACTGTCAGCTACTGGTACAAGCACTTTTTTCACTGTCAGCCACTGGAACATGTACAAAGGTTGAATTAAGTTTAAAAATGTTATAAAATATATTTAAAAAACCCTTTTTGTATGACAAATTTGAAAACTACACTAAATTTAGAATCACATAAAATCCGTAATATCTCTTTAGTTCCTATTTATTCAAAACCACGGATTATTAAGTGCGTATAGTTTCTTATACTGTCAGCTACTGGTGCGTTTACCTTATTCGATAATAATAATCATTGGAAAAAATCTACTCATGCGGCTTAGAAGATGGTAGATTATTAAACAAATTTGAAAATGTTTTGGATTTCTTGTATTTAAAACGTTATTTCAACAAGGCGTAAAAAAAGTTGTTAGCCTGTTATGTGTCCCTAAATTTGCTACCCTTTTTATAGCCTATATATGTATTATTTATAACTAAAGATTAAATAAAGGCTAGCAGATAAAAGATATATCAAATTCTTAACAAAATCAAAATAATATAACAGTTATTGACAAATTTAATAGCATAATACAAAAGAAACAAAAAAATAGAAACATATTACAGGGTGAGTGTTTCAATTATTTACACAGGTCAGTTGTCGAGCTGTGGCTTAAATGTCCTCAACAGTTGGATTCCTTGTCAGAATCTCTGTCATCCGGAAGGTTGATGATGATCTGATGATAATAATTATTCCATACTATTTCTTTAGTAAAATCACTGTCTTTATCCTGTTACATAGTTTTCCACAGTTGATCCAATCTTTCTTGGATACATTTTCAAGAGCATTTTTACGTCTGGGATTTAAAGGGGTTGTTCCTTTCTGCTACCTCTCATTTCACAGTAAAAATGTATTCAATCAGCTTGTTGTTGGCAGGATAGCCAGTCTCCATAAAGAGGTAGCAGAACAACTGAGGAATTTCACCATGCTCATGCTTTCTGTATAGATTTTTGTGACACCTCACAATTACCGGGTGGTTCTCAGATGGTGTGGCTGGGGTCATGAGGGTTGCCCTTGCATTTCAACCACTCTAAGATATCAGCTGTTCTCATCTTCGTTGTAGGGATCTCTTCTTTCAGCTTAGAATGGTAACTTACGTGATCCATATCTATGACGCATCCAAAGTTTCGCAACTGTCTAGACCATTCTCTAAAGAGTTCACTGTTCATCTCCTAGTGGTGTCTCCTGACTCATTTGGGAGAAAAACAAGTTTGGCTCCTTCATCTGGCTAGATCTTTCATGACAAATAATCAATCTTCGCCCTTTACCGATTGGAACGCAAAGTCCCCCTGTAAAATAATTAGTGAATAAATTCTTTATTTAGGCCTGCCAAAGTTAGACAAGCTATAATTAAAATTTGACAAATTCACAAAGTGCAAGTAAAATCATAAAAGCACCATATTATTTATAATGTATTATCCATTATTTACCATTTATTATTTATTTTACATAACAGGCTAACTATTACAATTTGTATTCTATGTCAATCAAATCAAATGTATAACATAATGTATTTTGTTGTAAAAAACTAAAGTGTCATATGTTTACTGGTGATGTATCACAAATTATGTTAACTGTGATGAATAAAACACTTCATTTCATTACAAATGTCCAATAAGATTGCCCCGAGCCTATGCATGATTTAGGGTCACCTCGCCATATGAGTGAATTGCTGTAAAGAAATTAAGAATAAAGATCTATGATACCAATGAAAATTACTGTAGAAAACTTGTTCTGTATTTGCTGGAAAAGGAGTTTCAAATAGAATGTATCGTTAACACGAAGAACATTTTCTGATAATAAAAAATCACACAAACATAAAGTACCTTTGCTAGAATTTGTCTTTCCATATATATTTTTTCAAACTTTTTGCTAACCAAAGTTTCATTGAGGTGTATAATAGGCCTTTGCGTTGGTTTATTCCTCACTTGATAGATTCTGCGGATAGACTTTCATAAGCAGGACTCCATAAAACCGAATGAAATAATCAAACCGAATTTTCGATGTATCGATATTATCCAATATATCGATTATTTCATTCGGATGGTTAGGTTAACCTAAAAAACCAAACTTTTTATATCGAATAAAATAATTGATATATCGAAAATTCAATATTTTCATTCACTATTTTGGAGTCCTACTTATGAATGTCTACCCAATTTTGGGAATAAACTCTACTCTTGATGTGACAATGTTGTCTGTTTCCATCAAGAAACAGCGTCAGTCATTGGATTTGCGACGCTACTTTCTGCACTGGAAAAAAAATTAAAAGTAAGTGCAGTCGCAACCTTTTGCCGGGGATAGCTCAGCCTACAATGGCTGGGTTAAGTTCCAGGGTCTGCGATAAGGTCAGGGAAACCACTAGGCCAAAAGCCGGGTCTAACCGGTATAGGACTGGCTCATACACGGGCACTGTGAACAAGTCAAAAACAAGTCACCAAAACAAACGTGCAATAATCACTACCAGGCCTACGCCGATTCTCCACTCTCCTAGGGGGTCGTTGCTGACTACGCAACTCGGGCTTCGTCCTAACTATCCAATAGTTAAGCCCAGAGTGCCTAAAACACGGTGAGTTACACGACGACTTGCCAATAAAAACCACAACGCGTGTTATCACCAGGCGGGGTCTACTAGGCCACTATAATCCAATACACAACTCTAATGCCCAAGCTAAGAATCAAACAGTTCACTCAATAATCATACCACATAATAATATACAAGTACACTATAGGTAGAGTGACTACACCACTAGTAGCTGGTCTCAATAAATACCAAGCCAAACAAGCAAAACTAAATGGCAATTGCACTATTAAAATATTGAGCTACTTAGTAGCAGATAAATAAATATTAACTACGTTCCAAACACTAGATAAATAATTATATTATCTGATAGCCGGTACTCCGCTATCCAAGCTACCAAGCTAACGTGTTGGATTACTAAGCAAGCTGTTCAGGTTAAATTAAAATAATTAAATGATTAATCAATACCAACCCTACTGCTACTACCACTACTGCTACTACCACTACTGCTACTACAGGGTGATTACTAGGAAACGCATGTTTTTGACTTTCGTAGTACATAATGAATATCGTTTGGCGACGGCCGGCAGTTGTTCCGCTGTGGAGGGGGAAGTGTGCAGTTTCAATTTTTGCCGAGATGTGGAACCTTGAGCATCGTAAGTTTGTCATGCGAGAATATTACGCAAATGGTGATTTTTTTTTTTTTTTTACGCAAATGGTGCACATTTTAACATTGTACTGCATGATGCTATCCCTGATCGTAACAGTAACACGATTTTGCGCTGGATAAATAATTTTAACACAACTGGATCCTCCTGGACCGGCAAGGACAGTTAGTACCCTCGAGACAGTTGTTGAAAGAGTGCGCCGCAACAGTTCAGAGTCCTAGCCCTTCAATTCGGAAGCGGGCATCTGCTCTCGGACTTCGCTCATCCACTGTGAGAAAGATTTTGGCAAAATATCATAAATTTAATCCTTTCGCAGTATGTCATCGATTGAGTCAAGCAGATAAGAGGAGACGTGTTCATTTTTTGTGATCCCAACAAGATGAGGCAACAGTCCATACGGCTCGCATTAGAATGGATTTCTTCAGCGAACATTCCCTACAAGAGTTCTCACGTTTTGGTGATGTCACTTGGCCTTCTCGCTTACCGGGTTTTAGAATTCCAGATTTCTTTCTATGGGGATTTTTGTAATCTAGAGTTTATATAAACACACGAAAAACAATACAGGACCTTAAAGGAGCTATCCGCCAGGAAATCAACGTCATTCCTAGAGACATGTTAGTAAAATCCGTAGCAAGTTTTATGGAACGCCTTCAACACTGTATCCAAGCAGAAGGCGACCACCTTAGAGACATATTTTTTTAATGCTAAATGTAATTAATTTTATTCTGAAATTGCATATTGTGTACACGGTTTTTCCATCCATAAATATATTTTTTGCTCTGAATTACCTGAGTACTCGTTATTTGAAAAACATGCGTTTCTCGGTAATCACCCTGAATATCAACGTTATATTGCTTAGCCGGGCTTCTGTTAATAGGCTAATAAAACTAGCTACTAGCCTACTGGCCTCGTGCTTCCAACTACGCACGCTAAATCGTGCAGCCTAGGTTTGTCGGGCCTCAGAGTTATTAGTAATATAACTAACTCTAGGTACAACGCAAAATAATATCTACTACAGTCAATTAAATTATATTATTTGCGCTCTAGCACCTGCCCAGAACCGTCAGGAATATACTTTTATTCCTGACACCTGTAAATAAATCCTAACTACCGTCAGGCTTTGACCAGCACGGTTACAACTCTAACTCTCTAACTCTCTTAAACCAAAATATAATAAAACGTCGTCCACTCACCACAAGTGGGTCACTGTCTCACTACCCAACTTGAATGCTGACACTCACTCCTTGAGCACCAATCTCACACGACACCGATGTCACCAAAACACTCCACGTCTCACTCGACAAACGCTCGCTCTTCACTGCCCGGGATCCACGACTAGAATGTCCGTCCTAGGCTATCCTGAACATCTAGGATATCCCAGGCTTATCGGCACTGATAAGCCGGGTCAAAGGGCGCTCGCTAGCTTCGCCGCCGCAGCTAGCTCACCTCAACAATCGGTGCGCGGCCAAATAGCAAAAATATACCCCCCTAGGGAAAATAGCTCGTTACAGATTTCTTAAAACTAAGCCCAGCTTTCTCTAAAAATTTCCATGTGGAAATCTCCCCTCCAACAAGAACAACACCAATTTTCCTCCCTCAAAACCGCTCTTATTTGATGACAAGTTACAAACTCCCCCTATTGTAAAATTCAAACACTGTACGCACAATGTCTAAATCACAACCGTACAAGTCTGACCAATTTTTGTGCTCATTCTTGTTTTGAGATAACAGAAATGAGTTATCTTTTGTCTTTATTATTTGAGCGCTTTTGGTTATCCTTGGCAATGAAGATTTGTGCTGTACTGCTGTAGCTTTTTGGGCGTTTGAAAAGACTTGTAACACAGTAGGATTTGGGCTGTTCATAACAAGAACTGATCTATAATATGTATAAAATCCAATGTATGTTTGTTTGTCCTTTATGGACTCCGAAACTGCTTGACAGATTGTAATGAAACTTTCAGGCATTATTAAGCATTATTCAAGGATGGTTTGTGTGAAGTTTGGTGCAGATCCGTCAAAAGGGCTCCGCCCCAGTGGCACTGGAGTTTCCCACGTTAACCTTATGAGTACTCATATTTAAATGGAATTAAAGAATCTTAACAGCTGGTTCAACTAAACAATTTGATTCTGTGATGTTCAATAGCAATAAAAAGTAAATAGGTTTACCAACAGGGTGCAGCACTATTAATTTTTTAAATATAGGACAACAGCTAATTTGTAACCAAAATTAACCTGGAGGTGAGTTAGCATAGCGAACGGGCTAACCTGAAGGCAAGTGAGCGCAGCGAACAAGCTCCAACCTAAAGGTGAGTGAGCGTAGCGAACAAACTTCAACCAGGACGTGATTGAGTCAAGCGAACGAGCTCATCTTGAAAATGAAAGAGCATTTGACATAAAACCTCAATAGGACAGGACGACGTCTGTCGGGCCAGCTAGTAATATATATTATACACTATAGTATGACTATAGTAGTACTTTTGGTTACTGACAGAGTTGTATATACAACTTGCTTGGTTTGTTTCACTAAATCCTTACTTTCATGTGGCATTTTATAAAAATATCTGATTAATAGGAACAAAATGCAAATAGTAAAACTAAATGAGTAAATAACAAAAATACACTAAGCTAAACAAGTGTTGGAGCAACCCAGGAAACATTCCCCTTAAATCGCATAAATTATGGGAATTCAATTCAATTCAATTCAATTATTTAAGATGGGGACGCCACTATGTGCGTATTTTAACCCAAATATGAGTGAAGGATGAGTGGCGCGATCTTGTAGTCTTGTTAGTGACTAAGGCCGACATGTTCCTTAGACACAGCTGTTAATTAATAGCCCATACAGCTAATGGCAACTAAGGGACCTACAGTTTATAGTGGAATCCGAAAGGACTATAATCAATAGTTCGACCTAGAGGTTGGAAAAAACAACAAGATACTTCGTAAAACTTTATTACACATGTAAAAAAAATACAACTATTTACAAATAATATGCTAAAAACACAAGCACGTCATAGTACTATTAACAGGATGTATGTGTTTATGTTTTGTGAAATTAAAGTTTAAGTAAATCTTACCATATGTATGCCTCTACAGTTTCACATTAAATCATGGCAAATTGAAAGTTATTGCAATCAAGAATGTAGTGTCATCTTGCCAAACATACATTTGCCTAGAAAATGTACGTTCTGTACATCTCATCCACGTGAAAACTTGATAAGGGAACCTGAAAACCTTCATTACAAACATTAGCTGTAGAACAATTTATTAAAAGCCAAGTCAGTAATCAAACACAGTTGGGAATTTAAAATATGATCATAAGCAAAAACCTTTATTATTCTATTTCATATTTTGAAGGTCTGATTATTTATTCATGTTTGATAAAAACCCATTTTATAAGCTTTGCTTCAAACTTATGACAAATCGTCTACCCTTCTTTCAAAATATTACATTTCATCATTAGGGCCTAAAGTGACTCTTTATGACACAAGCTCAAGTTCAAACGACCGAGGCGATCCTGAGGTCGGACAATGAGGTAGGATATATAATATCGAGAGTGGCTGTTTTCAACAGACACATTGTGGGATTAAAGTAGCTCTTTTCTCCCTACTGAAAAAAATCAGCTAGAGACAAGGTCACAAAGCATGACCAAATAGCAAGATATAAAACTTACAGCATGTTAATGTATTTATTGATCCACAAATTGTTATGCATGTAATTGATTGTACAAATGGCGATTTTGCCGTAAATAAATAAAGATCATCACCAGCTATGCATTTATATGGTGTAAAATTTGTCTTTTAATTTTACTGAAGAAATAGCTTTTGACTAACGCTCCTTTCACACGTTTCCGCTGTGGTTGAAAACAGAACGATTTAGCGGCGTTATTTTTCTTTCACAATACACGGTTTCTCAACGTAGGTCAAGATGAATTTGATTACAATGTCACAATAAACGTAAACAGTGTCCACTTGACAACTCATAATGTAAATATAAAACAGTGCAACAGCTGATCTATTTGCTGGTGGGTTCCCATTTTACAAAAAACCGTGCAGTATAAAAGCTTGAATTTAACTACATCCGCCACTGACACATGGCCACGGTGCGACAACCTTCCGGTTCAGTAGGAATGGACGGCTGCAAGATGCGGTTGTTTTCTGCCATCGTCATAACTGTATAGTGAAAGTTCCCATGGTATTCTTTACACTACAAAAAAAATAACGTACCGGTAAACCATATGGTGTGAAAGGACCGTTAATGGTATGGTATCATTATGACAATTATTTTCTGTTTATTTAGTGTCATATTGTATCTTTGACTTCAACAAATTTTACATAACTGACAGTAACAGCTGTTTGTATATTACTAGCAAAACAATGAGGAAACCATCCCAGGAGACAACTTATAAAGGTAAACAATGTATACAATTTATGTTTAGTGAATTATTTAGGGTAAATTATGGATTACTATCACAAAAATATAGATCATCGACACAAACAAAAGTACTATTCTGAACCTCACTCATTTTTCTGACCTCAGTTTTGCCTGTGTTTTCAATCTTGCTTGAATAAAAATAAGTCTTTAAACAAAATACACTATTGTATAATTATAAATATTCATTTAAGTTCAATTACACAAAATGTCATTATACATTTCACCAAAAGAAAATTAAAAGAAACAACTGATAGGGGTTTCAACAAAATTTTCAAAATTTGATTCATGTAGCGTACTATACTAACGTAAAATATTCTTTGTCGCTGTTGTGAGTCAAGGTAGCAGCCTAGTCTGTCTTGAGTCGTTTACTAACAGGTTCACTTCCCTGGGAGTTGGAGTCTTCTGAAAATCCCAGCTGGGCAGAAAAGTCAGTAGGACCTTGTGAATCACTGACCATGGAAAAGCCTGGAATGTGAATTATAAATTAACCATAGTACAGAAACACTCTTCACTTAGCACCTCATCAAATGCATGGAGATGATTCTCAAACAGAGGAAATTCTCCTTGCTTGAGAAAACAATCTTTTCTTTTTTCTCTATGGCTGTACCTACTGCTAAAAAAACTTGGGTTCCAGACCATCGAGTTTATCAGTGTGTACGTGTAATGAACTGTGATATGACAAGGACTATATTCTCCTGATTTCAATAACGTGAGTGATGCCCAAAAATATTTATCATACTGTTGTCATGAGTATTGACCTCACCTGAAATACCATGACGTTTAGAAATAGAACTACTATTTCCTTCAGTTACTTAATATGGTTCAATCAATTTTGAACCCACCCCAAAAAATTCAAACAAACCATTTCAGGTTATGTTTTAACACGTTCACTGCAGCTGCATGATGGCTGGCCGCTGCCGAGAGCCAGTACAGCTTATGCACTGCGTGGATGAGTGTGTGAAAAAGTTTGAATTTAGTTTCATTCAATATATATATAAATTTAGCATGAACTGGATCCCAGTCGTTGTGGACATAGTTTTACAAAAACCAAACAGATAGCGGCACTAAACAAAACTGCTAGCTGGCCCTCAGTATTGCCAAATGGAGGGGAAAAACAGGGGCGAAGTACCCGGATACACCATCAAAACATACTGCAAAAAGGGAGCAAGCACATTTTGAGTTTAGGTTCCTTCCACAATGCTACAGTATTGTTATTCTATTCCATGTCATTAAATGTCTAACATGCTACGACAGACACGAAGATGATCAACGCCAACAAACGTGAAAATAAAGCTCTATGGAAAATATGCATTTTGGCGGTAACCTCGACCAACGCAAAATAAAAACCCACTACCCTAACATGCACGCTACAATATGTGTTTCCTTATCAATAGCTAGACAAAATGTAGGCTAATAGTAATAATAATAGGCTAAATACCTTATTTACGTCTTCAATCCTAGTAGTCTTTTTATGATTACTATAGTTTCGGAGCTAACAGCTCCATTGTCAAATCTTTTTGTCTTGTTAAACTACTGTTGACAACATTGCACAATCGTGATAGGTCATTGAGGCAAATTGCATTACGTATCTCTTCTCCATCAACCAAATGGGACAGAACGGCTCCTACACTGCGAGGGCTTGCATCACATGTAAGCACGAGTGGCAGTAATTTAACAAGATAAGAAGATTTGACAATGGAGCTGTTAGCTCCGAAACTATAGTAATCATAAAAAGACTACCGTACTAGGATTGAAGACGTAAATAAGGTATTTAGCCTATTATTATTACTATTACTCTTTATCAATCCAGGAGGCAAAACATAGATGAACAAAATGTAATCACATTTACATTGTCCATGACAAATATCTTCGATCGGAGGCATGCACGCCTGGGCGAGGATGCTGATGTCTCCAATCGGACACATGCTGCAGTGAATATGTTAAAGGAAAGCCAATTGGCTAGTTAAGGACTCTTTTAAAAAGGATTAAGCTCGCTTTATCTGGGAAAATCTAGAGAGTAGGTTGAAGAAGAAATGAAGAGATCTCCGAAGAAGTCCTACACGAGGACAAAATATCAGTGTTGAGTTGTGTTCTTTTTTTGTTTGAATATTTGGCTCTATTCTAATTTTATGAAGTAAGCTCTGAGAGCAGAACATTATTCCTTATAAAAAAAATCCTAACTACACATTTGGTTACTAAAACACTTAAAAAATCATGCATTTCACTAATTAAGATGCTTACATGTATTAGAATCTTCAGCTAGACCAAAATTTGAATTTGAATTAGAGTCCAAGGCTGGCCTTTTGAGCAAACTGTTCTCTTTCATATGATGATCTTTGGTTTTCTTTTTCTGAAAACAAAAATTCACATTTCAAATGCCAATAGGAACAGTGATACAGGTACCGCATATAACGGAATGAAGGTCAACAATATTAAATGTAAAATTGTACAGCCTGTTGTGGTTAATTAATTTGGGTTACTGTCTGCCAGCAGAAGTCCACGAGAAGGGCTTGTTGAAGCCATCAAGGATGCCCCAGAGTAAGGAGGAGTTAAGATCATATATTGGACTAATAAAATTACTACAGTAGATTTATTCCCAATCTCTCTGATAACCTAAGCTCTGCTTTTATGAGTTATTGATAAAAGATATTCCCTTTGATTGGTCAAAGAAATGTGCACTGGGTTTTGTCTTCTGATATTCTTGTAAATTATGATGTCACAAGCCACAAGTGCTTACATGTGATGCAAGCCCTCGCAGTGTAGGAGCCGTTCTGTCCCATTTGCTTGACGGAGAAGAGATACGTAATGCAATTTGCCTCAATGATCTATCACGATTGTGCAATGTTGAATTTTTATGTAAAAAAAGCAAATCATGGCATTAATTTGAATATTCCTCCTAGTCCCTACTAAATCATACAAAATCAATGCAAAATAATTGTCTGGACAAGGAATTTCCGATAAACAACTGTGAGTCATTGTTTTGTGATTGGATTCACCTTTCCCAGCCCTTTAGGGAAGTGGTGCAAGTCTAAATATAGCTTCAAGATCGCATCCACTCGACTGACGGTGACTCTGTTTGAGGTCATTGCCCAACTCCAAAAATATAACGAAATAGGTACAGTAATTTGTAAACATATTTTATTTGTACTTTATTTAACCTGAAATCAGCCATATGGAAACGCATTAATATAAAAAGTGATAATAGAAAGATAAAATATATATTTTACTACGGTTAAAATTATTAAGAATTCGAAAATAAACAGATATCACATATTTGCCTTAATTTGTAATTGTAGAATACCCCCGCCGCAGCAAACCTGCAGACTAAGCAAATTTCCATTTGCTTGATTGGATTTACACAAAAATGTCTCCTTAAAAATACCACATTTATTCCCTATTTAAATAACATTAATTTAACGAGTACTTAGGTTTGCTGCAACAGGGAGGGTAAAATGTGTTTTTTTTTATGTTAATAGTTTAGAATGAAATGAATGCATTTTCCAAATTTGATCAAAATATGTTCACAAACAAGCAAACTACAACAGTTTACTTATTCTCCATAAGAATAACATGGGAATTTTAAATTTACAGTTTTTTGGAATTTTCTCCGTAACCATTAGGCGCATAATAACGCTTCAATATACTAAATTATTTGTTTTTTTAAGCTCTACAAAATGGTTTGGAAATAAAATGTTAAATTTTAAGTTTTTAGGGTTAAAAATGGGAAAAACCAATGTTTACCCCATAAAACCCCCCATAAACACCTGTTCCCATAGTCCGATCATGCTGGTTCGCAAACTCGTTCGAATAAACGTGGGCTTACATGTTTGTACCAAATTTCATCAAAATCGGATGAGTTTTGCTCGAGTTATCGCGCTAACGGACACATATATAAATATATATATATATATATATATAAATATATATATATATATAAATATATATATATATATATATGAATTTGAACGGATGGTGTTTTTGGCATCTAGGGACCTCAAAACGAAAAAGTAAATCGGTCCCGGGTCCAGGTCTTACCATGAGTACTACGGTAATAGCTTATTCCCTATATGGGAAATTCGCTAAAAAGAATAAATACAAATAAATAATGAACTATTACAGCTGTGTGGTACGAGATCTCAGGGTCTCATTCAATGACGTCATATTCACTTCCTGGGTTGGCTGAAGATTGTCAACATTGTACTGGTTCACATAAACAAACACTCAGCGCTCTCTCTCCTGTCTATGAATGTTATGATGCGGAAAAGATTACTGTGCAACGTAATCTCAAGGTCTCACGTAACGCACTATTGTAATAATGCAAGAAAATGTACAACACAGCAAACGTGTTACACCAAACTTTTGAAGTCAATGAAGAGCATAAAATTTGGTTTCAACAAAAATGAACCACAGCAAACACTGCTTTTCCTAGCTAATCTTTTTTGGTTTTAATACAGCATCCAAAATATTGTTAAAAATAATAGGAAAGAATGAGCAGTAACCTATATTACGATATAGCCACTACATTAGTTCAACATGATTGGAGATTACCTGGTCACTTCCCAATACTGGAACCCACTTATAAATCTTCATTGTAGTTTCACCAATTGTTACCCATTTCTTTTCCCTGAAATATACATTTTAAGTTAGTAAATCCAACGTAATACTTTCAAATAATTATAATCAAATTGAGATGGGGACGCTACCTAGGTGTGTATTTTAACCCAAATAAAATTTAAGGATTGGTGTAGAATGGAGTGAGATGATCTTTGTGGCTTTGTTACTAAGACCAGCTGTTTCATTAGCCAAAACCATTTATAATCCTCCCATTTAAAAGCCAAATAAAAAAAAAACCCCTATTTAAAGCCTAAGAGAACTAACCTAGGCCTAACCGTCACAATAGCAGTGTGAGGATAGGTCTAGCCCCTTCCAATACAAAGACATGGAGACAAAAGTGGCAACGCCGCAGTTCACCATTCTGAAAAGAGCTGTTGTACTAACATACTTTCATACTTATAATGGAGCATATGAGCGGTATTTATGTTTACAAGTTTGTTATTCCTGTTATTACGACGGCAACCTCCATAGCAGTGTGATATTGTGACACACCAATGCTGCGGCCTTGAATTAGAGGGGGTTATGAAAAAGACTCTTTTTAAAAATGGCTTAAAATATTTATATTCGGTACATAAATCTCTAATTCATATCATGCTAAAACTAAATTCAATAAGATTTGACTAAGTTCAACCAACAATAACTTAGGCTGTGGGCCCACCACAGGTTCTTGGCAAAGGGTACATAAAATAATTCATAGATAATACTCTCTAATAGTAAGAATATTGGGTGTACTCCTGAAGAAGAATACGCTATACTCCTGGCAAGAAATGTTTGACGAGCCTCTGGTTTTTGTAAATAATACCGCCATACCCGCCATTGTTGCTTAGTTGTAAGTTATATATATGTTTTGTGTTTTTAATGTAAATAAGACGCAATCTATCCAACTTTGTTGGTCAAGGATGAAGTAACCAAGTATCAAGTAAGTAAGTAGGCCTATCAAGTGTAGGGTTATTTTAATGACATTTATTTCAGCCTATCATCGCAGTTGCCTACATCCATCCTGCTGGCTGACTTGTGACATAAAATGAAATGAAATGCTTTATTGGGTACAGTTTCTTAACTGGGCTATGCTAATATCGATAGAAACTATCGAATTGAAAATATTGATTAATAATCGATATTTTTAAATTTATTTATTATCAAATTAAACTATCATAACCTAACCTAACCAACCAAACTTGCTGATGGTGAAAAAATCGCACAAAGGTTTAAACCAATCGAATCGATAGTTTCAATCGATATTAGCATAGCCCAGTTAAGAAACTGTACCCGCTTTATTTTCCATTAGGCATGAAATGCAATAGGCATCGTCAGAACAAATGCGGGAAAAATATACAATTTTCAAAAATTCATAAAAATTAGTGACTGCCAAAAAAAACTCTTGGAAGTCCTGTAGATCAGGGAGATGCATTCAGACCAAACATATTTTGACAAACTTATTAGGCCTAATTCAGACCTTCAAACACGACCACAAAAATTTTAACAAGTCCATAACCTTAAATGATAAATTTGACAGTTATCTTGGAAGCCTAGCTAATCGGTTCTGTCTGTTTCAAAAGGTGTTAGCCCTTAAAAAAAGTCATGGTATACATTGCGGACCAAGTAATTAATTGACTTACTCACCAATGTCTAACTTTATCCACAACTTGCATTACACGTTTAATGTCATCTTTGGCACGACTCCTGGTTTCTGCACGAATAGATCTGGACATCATGATGGCTTGCTATTGCCTCCGAGAGTAATGTGGTTGTTCTTTGATCGCCCTAACTAAAATCACAGATTATAAAGAAATCAATCCATTTGTATTCCAAGTCCATAAAGCTTCCTTCCTTAGAAACAGCACAAATAAATATTCCGTGTATATCTAAACAGTTGGAAATTGAAAAGAGCTGTAACAGCGATGGTGGTGATATTTGTGTTGTTGTTGATGTTGAATGTTGATGGCGTCGGCGTCTGTTGCAGTTCTGTAGTTCTGTGGGTCTGACTGAAGGGAGAAGGGAGGTACAAATGAGGCAAATTTAGTTCAAATTTCCTCCGTGAACAGCGCTGTATTAGAGAGCACAGCAGGCCATGACGTCATCGTTGATTCGGTCGAGTACTCGAGTCGTCAGTCGCCAACTATCGATATAATCGATAGATCCTACTACAATCGATATGGTATTTACTCAGGGGAGGTATAGAAGAGGCTACGATGACAGCTGTGGGCTTCTTATTAGCTGAGGGAACGCCATTACCGTAACAAAACGGTCGGTATACATCGGCCTCGGTGGTCTAATGGTTAGCGTGCCGGGCTGATATACTGTAGGTCCCGGGTTCGAATCCTGCTGGTAGCATTAACTTTTTGTCCAAGATTTTTTTATTATCAGCAAGTTTGGTTGGTTCGGTTCGGTTATTACAGTTTAATTTTATTATTAAGTCATTATACAATTTTAATTGAGCAAATTCTAGTTTTATTTAATAAATTATTAATTATTTTTCCGATTACTAAACTTTTGTTATATTATTTCTTTATCAGCAAGTTTGGTTAGTTCGGTTAGGTTATGATAGTTTAATTTTATAATTAAAAAATAATAAAATTGAATTTGAGACATTTATAATTTTATTTTATGAACAGAACTATTTTTGCGATTAGTTCACAACCCGGTCTGTTCACTTCATTGCCAAAGTGCTCTCTACTACAGCGCTGTTCACGGAGGAATTTAGAACTAAATGCCTCATTCGTACCTCCCCTAAGTCAGACCCCAATCGATATTTGCCCATCGTAGTCGTACGTTTACGTCATCGTAATCGGACCACTGAGCTAAAATTATAATTATAGCTCAGTGAATCGGACTGGTTGGTTTGTGGTTATGTTACGGTTACGACAGACACTTGAAAAAAATTGACAGTGTGTTGTGTATATGGAATATACCGCGAAATCCCTCACCCTCACTATGGGAACATACTCATACTGTATTAACATAAATAATAATTAATCAGTTTGAGTGTTCTTTATCCAAGGTATTAACTTATACCATGCTTATACTCTATTTACAAAAACATTGCCAAACTTAGACTCAGGGGCTTCCATGAAATAAGATCAATCATTTATCAATTATGTTAAATATACCGGTTGAAATAGAAATCTTTAGCTTGAAATGATTGGTTAACTTGGCAAAAAATGGTTTATTTAGGTCCCTTTTTCGTTTTGCTTTTAAAGACTGGTTCAAAGGCATTCATTTTCATTACGGTTCCAAAGCCAATTTATATTAACTTAGGCCAGTTTCTGTCTTGGAGTTAATTTTTAAGAATGCCATTAATAAATCAGCACTATTGATAATTTAAAGCGGACAAGTCTTGCTTTTTTTATTAAGTTGTATCCTCCCAATAAAGAATTTTGAATAATGTATAGGTAGGCTACACCTAACGTACCTAATCGAATATAGGCAAGCTATAACGGGTAGGCTACTATAATATTCCTGTACAAATAATTTCATTTGGTCAAAGATGGTGTCAAGATTTACCCAGGGATGTAAATCTCACCAACCTTTCCACCAGAATAATGATATAGGCCTAGTGCAAGATAGGCCCTAACAACAATCCTAAATTGAAAACAATAATCCTAAATTGAAAACAATAATAGACCCCAACTAATTTGTATGAGTCACAATAGATCCAAAAAACTTACCTTAACTTTGAAAATAAATTTGGCATAAAATAGTTTCAAACTGTAGTTTTTTTAATAAAAAGGATCAACAAAATTGCAGGAAAAGATACGGCACTTACACAACATATCATCCTCTCTTCGCTTCTCACGTCAGATTTGACATTACCGGTACATTACTTTGTTAGATAAAATATATTATTAAGTCTAAGAAAACTGCTATTAACAATATAAGAGGTTCTACCCGCAAATTCACGGGTATACAGAAGCCACCATTAAATTAATTTAATCAACTTTGACTTTATATTTCATTTAAAGGGCCCAAGTTCGAGAAATTGTCATCTGAAAGGATGGTAAAAAGCATTGGAGCCTTCAAACCTTACGTCCTAAGGTGGGTAGGGTTGTACCTGAACTCGCCGCTCTCTTTCACGTCTTTAATACTTTACTTAAATACTTGTCAATGAAATGGCGACCTGTTAAAAATCGGTTACAACCTCTTGGAACGAACGACATACATGGTTTGTTAATCTCATATTCATCGTGTTTCGAACACCTTTAACCACTCACTCGTATCAAACGGCTAGAGATAGCTTCACTGTCTATTCACCGCACCTCTTTTAAGAACATAAACCAACAAACTATATTGTAAATTGCATTGGCCAGCTGTTGTTCACTAAATTACTCAAATAACGTTAACTTCCAAAACATGCAAGGCGTAGGTAGCCCTTTGGAAATCAGTCTGTGGGACAGACCTCTTAGGGAGTTTGTCCATATCAAAACTTTTCAGAAAATCTACACACTCTAAGCTTCATTTTGATATTCCATATGTCTATATTTTTATTTGGTAAATGACCTTAACCGTTTACATAACATTTGTTTGCATCACTTTAATATATTCCTACCCATATAACACATGTACATACGATTGAACATTAAATTGATGTTCAACTGAATAAATACTGAATAAATAACTGAATACTGAATATACTTTAGGTTAAATTAAGATTCAATTGGACATCTAGTGAACATCATATGCACATTCATGTTTGTACAAATTAAGACTATTTAACGTTCAATTATTGTACAAACGTCACAAACATCGATATACATATGATGTGCGTATCTCGATCAATTGATGATCAATTTTACATCAAATTGTTATTCAATTTAGGTTAAATTAAGATTCAATTGGACATCTAGTGAACATCATATGCACATTCATGTTTGTACAAATTGAGACTATTTAATGTTCAATGAATGTACAAACGTCACAAACATTGATGTGTATATTTAGTCCAATTGATGATCAATTTGATATAAAACTGTAATTCGATTTATGTACAATTGGACATTACGATTATTTGACTAAAACAGTGAAAAGCTGCAATCTTTGGTGACACAACAACAATATACACAACAACAATAAACAAATATAATAGATTAACTTAATTATCGGTATGATTGTAGTCAATATTAATCATGCTGGGGTCTTGAATGATCAGGACTGCTTGTCAAAGAGTAGAGTTTAACATTATTCATTTTATTTAAATATTTGCATAGGCCTAAGGCATTATTATTTCAAAATATTCTAATAAGAACGTGTAATAAATTGACGTGACAACAAATCAGCTAAGTTATTAAAAACACACATTATCTTCGAATGTAAATGTTCCGGGCTCCTGCATGTGCTGACAGTTTAATCGGTTAGTATGAAAAACACAAAATGTGAACACATCGACAGTTTGATTGCCGATACACATTGAAGTAGCCTTCACAAAATTTAGTCTATAAGTAAGTTAGGCCTACTTTGTTCTTACTAATCAATTTTAGTCGTTCATATTTATAATTTGTCGATTGGATTTGATTCTACGACTAATGATAATAACACTTTTGAATAATTTAAAACAATGATATTGCATTGTGGTTGGGTTGGGTTAGATAAGGACTCAGGGTCTCGGCGCGTCAACCATAGCGTATTATGCATTACATTCTTACTTTTGTTTTACATTAAATAGGCCTAGGTCTACTCAATGAATGTACCATTATTGCTATATGATTACCGTAACTAATTGAAGGTGAAATAACTTAGGTACCGGTAATCAATAGATTGACTTGTTTGTAAACACCAATAGTAATATGAGGCGATGAATTTGAATATCAAAGTTTTAACTCAATTAGCCTACACTATGTATTGGCTAAATCTTAGAGGGATATAGATAGTATTAACTTAGGCCTATTATTATTTGAAATTGGTTAAGTTCACTTTGGTTTTTTTTTTCAATTTGTTTGGTTATAACTTTTATAAGTAAATAAGGCCTATTGCTTTATAAAAAAAAAACGCAGATTAGAGGATACGCGTCTGGTTACCGAATGTGGATTACTTAGGCACCCGGCATTGACGTCACCGGGTTGTGGGGGACCGGAACACCATTTCCACAACGATACGATATTTAGCCATTGGTGTTCGTGGTGTGTAGATAAAGTACATGGCTGATGTACATGAGGTATCTAGATCGAATCACATCGGTGATAGGCCCTAGAAGTTACCAACTTTTTGTCAAAGATTTTGCTTAGAATCCCATTTCTTCTTAACTGTACATCTTTGGTTAGAATTTTTGGCATTTATTTTTATTTTATGAACAGAATTTAACCTTCATTTGATTTGTTCATTAACAGCAAGTTTGGTTGGTTAGGTTAGGTTATGACTGTAGGCATAACTGCCGGACGCATAATCCACGTCCACGGTCCCGGTTGCGTATCCTCTGCGAAAAGGATAACTTAACCTAATGTTATTCTTAAGCAAGTGAGCAAGTTATTCTTAGAACAAAACAGAAAACATTTTTTTAGTTTATTATGAATTTCTGTAGGCCTAATTTATAAGTTAACTGTAGGCCTAAGTTTATTCCCAGCATACAAATTAACGATAACAAAATTAAATTTAAGATGCTCATGATACTTAAAATCAATAAATTAGTTTCACATACCGGTAGGCTATTACCACTTATGTTTTATTAGTAATAAAGGGTACGGTACAGTTTCTTAACTGGGCTATGCTGATATCGATTGAAACTATCGATTCGATTAGTAAACCTTCATGCGATTTTTTCACCGTCAGCAAGTTTGGTTGGTTAGGTTAGGTTATGATAGTTTAATTTTACATTATAATAGATAAATTTTAAAATATCGATTATTAACCAATATTTCCAATTCGATAGTTTCAATCGATATTAGCATAGCCCAGTTAAGAAACTGTACCCGTAATAAATCTTGTAATAAGATCTGGGTACAGTTTCTTAACTGGGCTATGCTTATATCAATTGAAACTATCGAATTGGAAATATTGATTAATAATCGATATTTTTAAAATATATATTTTTTTTATATATTTTAAATTTTTTAAAATATATCTATTATAAAATTAAACTATCATAACCTAACCTAACCAACCAAACTTGCTGATGGTGAAAAAATCGCATGAAAGTTTGCTAATCGAATCGATAGTTTCAATCGATATTAGCATAGCCCAGTTAAGAAACTTACCCTAAGATCTAAAACCCTTAAAAATTTTGTTGGATTATTTTATTCTCAGTTGGCCTATGTGGTGATTCACAAAAGTATTTACCTTGCCTAGCCCCTAGCTGCATGCCATTAATGTATTTTTAAAACAACTATGACAATCGTGTGATGTGTAAATAAGTTTTAATGGAAAATAAGATTAGGTAAGTTTACTGGTCTAAAAGCTTAAAAACAGGTTGATAAAAGGGCCTAAACGTACTTGATTTCTACCTCAACAAAATTAGCAAATAAGAATACTTACTTGAATACTTGATGTCTTCATCTTTGACCGACATTATCGGATAGATTGCGTCAATTTATTTATATATACAATTTATACAAAAACTAATATTTACAAACACTATACTACAGAAAAAATTGTGGCATGGCGGTTTTGAATAATTAGGTCCAGTTACCGTATGTCAGAAGAGACCCTCTGTGTAATTTAATTAGACACTCAGGTGTGTGTTGTAAGTTACGGGGGAGGCCGAGATTTGTTTGAATGTCCTGTTTTTATTCTGAAACAACCTGGTCATCCTACTCTGGGCCTGACTTTTACAAACACAAATCAATGACTAGCCTATGCCTATATTAACTAAGCAAATCAGGTTAAGATTATGTTTTTCTGGGTTTGGACTATCATGTGGTCCATAATACAAATTAAAAATAGCCATAACTTAAGCCTAATTATTAATACCTCAAAAGTTAATTAGGAATAATTACTTACCTTTAACTTTAAACTGTATGTAGGCCTATAAATAAATAGTAAACTTAAACTTAGTAACTTAGTTGAAGTGAAGGAGGAGAGTGATGAGGAGGAAAGCACATAAACATAAACAAACGGCAGCCGACAGCCATACAATAACGAAAGTCGAAACGATACGATAGTGATAAACTTAGTACGAGTACGATATTCCACCTTCAACAGATCGCTCAATCGATTACGTCAACAACTTTTTTTCTGACAGGTGACGTCATCGAATCCTCTTCTGTACCTCCCTTGAGTAAATCCCTAGTTCTGTTCAGTCAGTCTGTAGTGTAGTGTAGTGTTCGGTTCAATTGGTTCTGTTCGGGTTCGGATCGGATCAGACTGGTTCGGACGCGGGTCTGACTTAGGGGAGGTACGATTGAGGCATTAGTTCAAAATTCCTCCGTGAACAGCGCTGTTGTAGAGAGCACTTTGGCAATGAAGGTTTACTAATCGCAAAAATAGTTCTGTTCATAAAATAAAATTATAAATGCCTCAAATTCAATTTTATTATTTTTTAATTATAAAATTAAACTGTCATAACCTAACCGAACTAACCAAACTTGCTGATAATGAAATAATATAACAACAGTTTAGTAATAGAAAAAAATAATTCTGTTTAGGCCTATTAAATAAAACTAGAAATTACTCAATTAAAATGTTAATGACTTAATAATAAAATTAAACTGTCATAACCGAACCAAACCAACCAAACTTACTGATAATAAAAAAATCTTGGACAAAAAGTTAATGTTACCAGCGGGATTGGAACCCGGGACCTTCGGCATATCAGCCCGGCACGCTGACCACTAAACCACCAAGGCCGTCGGCTACACCTGGTTTTGTCACGGTAATGGCCTAACCAACGGTAACCACGGTAACCTGCCTAAACCAACAAACAACTAGCATCACAGACTCACAGACTACGGAACAAAAGTCTGTGCTGTGGTTCCCCTTTGTTAAAAATGAAATTTTGACAATTAATTGTAAATGAGTACATTTTTCAGTGTCTTGTGGCAATAAAAGCCAGACAAGACTCTCTTCATGTAAATAGCGATGTACATAGTTATGATACTAGAAATAAGTTTGATATCTTTGTACCTAGAAATAGGCTTCAAAAATCAATGTGTTCTTTTCCTGTTTCAGGCATTAAACTTTTCAACAAATTGCCCCAATGTACAAGAAATTTACACACAAAAAAATTCTCCACTTTTGTAAAAAGTTGGCTCACTCTAAATCCTTTTTACCACATATCCGAATTTTTCAACTGCGACAAAAGCAATCTGGTGGCATTTGATTCATTTTCAGGTACCTGCATGGTTTGTGCATGTTTTCTTGTTTTGTTTTTTGACTAGAGCTTATTTATTTTAATTGTTTATTGTGGATATGATTTTGCATGTTTTGTTTATTTAAATGACGAGCCTATTGTACTTGTTGTATTTAATGGCAATAAAGACTTATGACTTATGACTTCCCGTTTCCAAGTATAGTAGTCCTGATTATAGTCGACTAATTCCACGGCCGCCTTTAACTACAGGCCGCACCCTGGTAGAATTGGCAACGTTGCAAGTGGTGTTGTTCAGTGACAGACGTCCCATAAGATTACATGGCAGACATGTGACATAAGCTCATTATTTTGCACTTTATTGATTTACATTTAAATTTATTAAAATATTGAAAATAAAACATACAGAATTGAAAACCGAAACAATATGAATTAAAATCTATATCTGTACATTTTTAAGCAAAGTCAATCCAAACAAAGCAAAGTTAGTCCAGTAACCAATCTTTCGTAAATACACAAATACCACTAGCTGCTTCCAACCAAAACAGCTTTTACAACACCACTTGCGACGTTACCAGTTTAAAGGCCGTGGCCTGGAGTTAGAGGTGGACGTGCTAATTCCGAATAGCAGGAATTTAATTTAAACTGGATTGTTATTAAGTAATAACCCAATCTCAATATCGATAAATCAAACCAAATACTAATTTGACGGTTACAATGAGATGATCTTTTGTTTGCAATCTGAGTGACGTCAAAATATGACGGGAATAGCACACTTATGTATTTTCCTACCACCATGGATCACTACTACTGTTTCCCGGTCCCCCGATTTCAACATGAATGAAACCCGGTTTAAGTTTACTCAACTGTTCAACTCACAGATCGTGGTCAAGCTCCGATAAACCATATTACCCTTTTTTTTAATTTCTGTTTTTCTCCTCTGGGTACATCAAAACAAAGTAAATTCGTCTCGGGTGCAGGTATTATTACCATGATAATTGATACTTATGGTTGTGACGGCCTGGCATATTTGCCTCATTTGGTTGTAATTTGTTAACTTTGAGCTTAAGCTGATTGGCCTTACTCCCTAAACCTGGCCCGCTGGCTATCACCGAATATTTGCTAGGTTGATGTGTCGACCGTATTTAGCAATATTGAATTTTATTTAACTTCACATAAGTCTCCAAGTGAACCTTAAAACTCATATTCCAATTCATTTCATTACTTTGTAACCCTACAATAATCCTAACCAGACGTCGTGGCCTGGCCGGATATGCCTTGGAATGTGCTGAATCTGCATGCACGTGTGCCGCGATAAACAATGTTACACTTCTAGACTCGGTTCCTCAGTCGCTTCAGTTAGTTTCATTAATGACAGTTGTAATCGTTTGGCTGCAGCACCTGTCAAGCAACTGTCCTGTTATTCGATAATTAATAAAATTAGTTGATCCCTATTCGCTTGTTTTAATGTTCGTTCTTCCTGCTCCCAACCGCTACGAAGACTAAAGAGGGCCGCTGTGACATGGTAATAGCTTATTATTTTGATGGGGAATTTGCTAATTCATTTTTCTTAGCTGCGCGTGGCAGTGGTGGATCTAGGACAGTCAAAAGGGCGGATGAACCAGGTGTTTGGGGGGGGGGCTTCGGGGGCACTCCCCCCCCCCAAAAAAATGGCATTTTTGTACCATTTCTTTATCCAAAGTTAGTGTGACAAATTATTTTACGCAATGTATATGCACTACATATTTACAATATTTATACTCTCTTTTTTGGAGAATAAATATTTTTTTGCCTGGCTTGATGAGCCCCATACAGTAATACCATAATTATTCATAATCGATGAAAAATATGCGTGATATAATGCGTGATACTGGTAGTATCCCAAATTATTGTGAGAACAAATGTTGCTGAGCGTAGTCTTTTTTCAATTCATTTAATTTCATTTCAATATCTTTATTCAATAATTGTACATTGTACATTGAATAGTGTCAAATTCCTAACCTAGTAAATACAGTTATAAGCTAAAATTACAATTTATAATACTAAGAAACTAGCAATAAAATCAGGTTAATTGAGGAAACACGTAAGCAAAACACGTCTCCTATAATAGTGGAGTGTTTTGCTTAGAATTCACTTATTGCTATTTCAGTCAATTAAAATCGCATTTAACTCAATAACACGATCTATATCCACTGTAACACCACTGTACAAAAAGGTACTATAAAGTTAAATTTTGTCGACACTAGCGTTCAGTGTCACCAACAATACCTAGACACTACAAATTAGTTTCACAATTTACAATGGGATGATAATTCTATACTTTAATAAATAAATTTAAACTATTTTTTGTTACGTGTTTTATGTTTCTATGTGCTTTTTAATCTATGCTATTTATTTTATAACCGTTTGTTCTTAAATATACATTTCTGACTTTAGTTGTCTTGGGCCCAGAACGGAACGGATGCTTTTCTTTTTCTTCTCTGCCTCCAAATCTTCGGCTGTGCTGCTGTGCTGTTTTCGGTCGGTTTCGGTTTGTTCGTTAGAATTTTGCTCTTGCTTTCTCGTTTTGTTAAAGTTGAACATGAATTAAGACTTTAATTTTGAGAGTTCTTAACGTATTAGTCATTACTTCAATTGTTTTTATTAAGTTTTTATAACACTGCTTAAGATTTTATAAGGAGCTAAAATGGCTCTAAATCCAGCTTATGAAGCTATTGGCAAGGGGTTTGTTCAGCAATATTATTTGCTTTTTGATGACCCTGCCCAAAGACCGAATTTGGTGAACATGTATAACGTGAGTTATCTTTAATTTTTAGCAATTATTAAGTTAAGTTTAACCCTCTGGAAGGTTTAAGCCTTTGTGGGAGATTCTAGAAGTTCTTATCTCTAACATAACCTTTATCTCCTTAAATTTCTAAGTAAACCAGGTTACAATAGGCCTAGGCCTAAATGCATCCTCATCTAAGTACTTTTATATTATGTAATTAATACATTCAATTTTACGATGGATGTGGTTGTAAGTATATTGTGAGGTAAACAAACAAACATAGGCCTATTAGGTAGTGTAAAAGAATACATCTTCATTGATATCTTGAAGTGGCCGGCTGCACTTAAGTTTACGTCCTAGGCTACACTCATTAGTATGAATATTTCAATCGATATATCAAGTTTTGAAATGAAATAATCGATATAAGTTATAGAATAATCTATAGGCATAACTTATATTTAGGCCTACATTTTTCATTCGAATGAGTGTAGGACGTAAACTAAAGTGCAGCCTTAAGGCAATTTGGACATCACTGTTACTACAACAGTGTTGCCAATGTCCGGGGAATTACCATAATTACCACATAATTACCATCCTCTTGACCGTTGACCATTTCTGGATAGGTCGCGTCAGTAATGATACAAATATCATAAAACTTACAAAAATAAAAAATATACTTCAACATATAATTATTATTAATTAACTTGAGTGTCAGGCGGCATAAAAAATATTAAAAAACTAACTGGGCTTTGAAGTAATCCTCCAAGGAATAAAAGCTTTGTTGGCAACACCACGACTTTAACTTCCTTTTGAACAGTTTCGGCTCCAGGTTCTTAATGTTCTCAGGCAGTCTATTAAACATTTTACAAGCCAGTAGTGGGAAACTGTCCTTCACTTTAGAAGTGCGGCATCTGGGAATAGAGATCAGGTTGTTGTTTCTCAGATTGTGACCGTGAAGCTGCCCTCTTATTTGAAAATCAGCTAAATTCTCTTTTACGTAGAGGAGGGAGCTCAATACGTAGTTCCCATAGACTGTCAGGATGCCAAGCTCTTGAAATAAAGGTTTGCAGTGTTGCCTATACTCAGCCCCTGTCATAATCCTCAAAACCATCTTCTGGTACAGGAGGACTCTCTCACATGCTGCAGAGTGCCCCCACAAAAGCAGTCCATAGGAGATGTGTGTATGGAACAAGGAGTGATAGATGACGACAAGATACTGCAAAGTGACCAAATTTTTCAGTTTTCTGATCAGGGAGATTACTCTTGACAGTTTCTTGCACACCACGCTGACATGATCATTCCAAGAGAGCTTGCTGTCTAGATAGAATCCAAGCAGTTTCACTGGCTGATTTTCTACTTCAACTCCCGCGAGGGAGCAGATGAGCTGTTGAGTCTTGTCTTTGTTTAGACTTAGTTTGTTATGCTCGAACCATGTACTGGCTTTACTGAGGTCGATTTCAGCCTCCTGGAGCAGCATCTGAATGTCATTGTTGCGAGAAATTATTGTTGTGTCATCAGCAAATAAAAGGCAGTTAATATCATTTCCAAGGTCGTTAATCATGACAAGAAAGAACAGGGGGCCAAGTACTGAGCCCTGTGGGACACCATGCTCAATTAGCTTTTTACTAGAGCTAACTCCCTTCACTGTGACAAATTGTTGCCTGTTCTCAAGGTAAGACCTGAGTGTAGCAAAGACTGTGCCTCTTATGCCATAATGATGGAGTTTATCTAGCAGGATTTTGTGAGAAACACAGTCAAATGCTTTACTCAAGTCGCACAGGGTGAGTGCAACCGCTTCACCACCTTCAAAAGCCTCATAGACACAGCTCACCACATCTTTAACTGCTGTTGAAGTGGATCTTCCTGATCTGAAACCATGTTGTTTGTCTGAGAAAATAAAATTTTGTTCAAAAAAGTCTGTTAGTTGGATCTTGATTACGGTTTCGACTACTTTGCTCAGAATGGGAGTGATAGATATAGGCCTGTAGCTATTTAAAAGTTGCGGGTCACCCTTTTTGTAGATTGGTACTGTCCGGGAGATCTTGAGTTCATCGGGAAAAATACCTGTGGCTAAGCAATAGTTGACTACAGTAGCAAGAGGAGATGCAATGGTATCAATAATCTTAATTAATATTGTTGTAGTCATTCCATAGGCATCACTACTTCGCGAGTGCCGAAAGTTCTTAACAATTCGAGTTATTTCCTGCTGGTTAGTAGACCTCCATTTATCAAAAACTAGATTAGGTTGAGGTTGGACACTAGTGGCTGCTATACTTTCTGGAATGCCTTCAACAATCTCCTTAACAGCAGTAATAAAGAAAGAGTTTACCTGTTCAGGGCTGGCTGAGCATTCCACACTTGCCGTTTTCCTATGAGAGTTGACAAGACTCCAGGCTGCTTTGCAAGGGTTTGGGGCATTTTCAATAAATGCGATGTTGGCGGCCTTCTTCGCTGCATCTACCTTGATCCTGTAAAATCTTTTTGCGTTAAGGTATAGGTCACGCAAGTTTGGTCTATCCTTACTTAGGTCACTTAAGAGCAGAGTATATGATCTTAGCCTAGTCAACTCCTCCGTGTACCATGACTTCCCTCTTGGACCAGAAGTTCCACAATTTTTTCTTGTTTTGGTAGATTGTTTCCTGTATCTCAAGGGAAATATTTCATCAAATATTAACTTCAATTGATCAAAAAAAAGGTTAAAGAGACTATTGTTATCACATAAAACAAGATTCCAGTCAACCCTAGCAAGTTCTTCAGCAAAAAATGTAATTAAATTTTCATCTACTTTCCTGTAAGAAGAGAGAGAGGCCTTATTGCTAGTCACCTGCTTTTCACATACCTGCTTACAGCTGACATCAGTGACTACAGCATCATGGTCGGCAACAACACATTTTTCTACCTTAGTTATGTGATCCCAGATGTTGAAGTTAGTTGCAACGCTGTCCAGGCAGTTTCTTCCTCTAGTAGGCACTGTGTTTCCCCAGTACAATCCATGAGACCTCATAATCTCAGTAAGACTCTGTGATCTTGTGGAGTCAACATTTAATGGGGTATTAAAATCCCCACCAATAAGGATCCAGTTGATTTTACTAGAAAGATAGTCCAAGCAATTATCAAGCAGAGCCAAAAAGTTATCAAAATCACCATTGTCTGAGTGGTACACTGACAGCACTGCCAATGAATAATCATCAAATACTGTCCCAACAATTTCCAAATCAAAATCAACACAAAAATCATTCAAATCAAGATTATGACATTTGAGTTTTTCATGTGCGTAAATAGCAACCCCACCGTGTATGTTATTTTTCCGGCAATGGATGTTGGCAAGTTTACAGTCACCTATTTTTGAGTAAAAGCTTGATTCATCTTGAAAAAGCCATTGTTCATTTATGGCAAAGATATCAGGTTGAATAAAATCCATAAAACTCTCCACTAGATTAAACTTAGTTCGCAGACATTGAACGTTGAGGAAAACACACCTTAATATAGTACTATTTGCATGTGTACTGGGCTGGGTGGGTGTTAAGCTAGCCTCCCCATTGGTCAAACCTAATGGAGAGGGGACAACCCTAAAAAAGGATTTTCATTTTCTTGCTGACTTCCATCTTGACTCGTCCTCTTCTTCCTCGGAAAAAGGAAATTACTTACAAGAATACCTTTAGGCCAGTTTTCCGCCTTTAACAGTTTCACTTTGTCTGTTGAAGGCACTGAGACTTTGAATGACTTATATCCAGGGTACTTTGTCCTCAGTTCCAGACATGTGAAGCCAGCACCACAGATATTGCTAATATGGTCCTCCATTGCTTTTAAGGTTACATTACAAGCCACTCTAGACACAAATATATATGCCATTTTATCCACGGCCATCAGGTTGTCAGATGACGCAGCATTGCCAACTACAAAATTATCATTTGATTGTCCAAAATTATTTATATTACTATGTACATAGGTTGCAGATCTAAATATACTTCTAGACTTGGTGCTGGATGTATTCAAACTAGGCCTATTATTCTTAACTGCTTTGACTAAGTTAAGACTATCATTAGGCTTTGACCCATTTTGACACACAGTAGGCCTACTAAGTGAAACCAAAGGACTAGGGTTAGACCTACATAATGGACCTGGGATTTTCTTAAGAGTCTCTGCAAAAGAAGGCTTGCACGGTTCAGCAATTTTTGGTGAAATACTATTTTGAGAGGGGTGAAACAAGTTTACATCATTTTCAAGCCCTTCCGAGCATGTTTTGGGCGTGACCATACTATCAGAGGTTACCTGAATACACTTACTAGGCTGACAGGTGTTTCCAATTAGATCAACTGATTCATCATTGACAGAGTTAAGAGACTTGTCTGGCCCTGAGCAAAGACTGATTTCCTTGGCCCGGCTTACAATTGAACCTACATCTAGGCCTAGGCTAGACTCTTCACTCTGACTAAGATGACTGGTAGGATTTACATTAGCATTCTGGTTAATATGAGATTGGTTTAAAATATTTTTAAGATCTTCAAGAGCACTCAGTCTTTGGTTCACTAACAAAAAATCATTATTTAACTTTTCAATCTTGCTAGAAAATGAACTGATTGTAACTTCCAGTTCAGGTTTACTCCTGTCACTTTGCAGTGGATTGCCTCTCACAATGTGAGTTTCTAGTATTTCACTAACCTTATCCTTGCAGGTATAACAATACCACAAAATCTTGCATTGTAACGTATGTATCTTTTGATATTCATTTGCCAGAATATTTACACAAGTTATGTGAAACCATTTCTTACACAATCCATCGCATAAAAGCCATTTTTGATTTCCTTTACCCACTTTTTCACAAACACCACACAATTCCTCCTTTCCACTAGCCGCCATGACACTTTTTTTTTTACCTGGAATCCGGGTAATTTGTTCTCATTCCATCCATTTTCAGGGGTTCTGACATTTCTGGGGAATTGCACTGGTTTAGTCTTATTTCCATCAGTTCTATACGCCCGGAAATATTTTAGTTATCTACAAAAAAGTCCAGTAATTTTGAATAATAATTTTGTGCAAATTGACTTTTAAAACACCGCACAAATCTGCTACTCCAGGTATAGGTAGCCTACTCTGTGAGTCAAGTTTCTTCTTTATCTCCTGGCCTCAACGCAGCGGTGTCCTGACAAAAGCAGCTGACGTGATGTGTTGTTGATTGATTAAAATGAAAGGCTGTCACAATTTTTGTTTTGTAATTTTTGAATAAAATTTATTTGTAACTATCCTTGCCTAGATATTTGTCATATATCACTTTTCCCACTCCCAGATACATTTAACATTGTAGGCAAGTCAATTTATTCGAGATATGCTAGAAGGCATCATTCTATATTAGGTAAACAGACAAATTTGCATTTCATTTTGCTTGAATCAGTTGTTTCAAACTGCACAATTATTCCTTCCTAATCACATTTCAATAAGTTCCTTTAGGCTATTTATAAAAGGATAGTTTTCTTATATAAAAAAATCACAAAACTACACTAACTAGGCTAAGTTTTTGTATTCACACTGACGTTTTCTCTCCAAAAGCTTCAATTTAAGCATACGATGCCTACTTTGCACTATTTGAGAGCCACATTAGGCTAGATTTTGTTTGTATCAGCTTATGGGAATCTGCAGCAGTAGGCCTATACCAAATCAAAAATTCATTCATTACAGAAAAATGCTACCTATTTACAAACTATAGAAACCATCCCAATAACTCCAGGGCAACCCTTTCTTCATATCATATAGAATCCAACCATCCCATGTCTCTCTATCCTAGAAGAGCGTAGCGAACGAACTTCAACCAGGACGTGATTGAGCCATGCGAACGAGATCATCTTGAAAATTAAGAAGTTAAATGGGGCAAAGCCCGCGGGTTACAGCCAGTAGTACTTAAATATAATTATTTTCCAACCTATATTCTGTTGACTGTAACAGATTAGTAGAATGATACTTAAACAATTCTGGGGGTATGAATTGATATTTCCGGGGAATTCCGAGGAATTTTTGAAATCTTTCTGTCGAATTCCGACTAGTCGTGTTGGCAACACTGCTCCAAGCAAACAATGTCAAAAAAAAGGCAGCCGGAGAGCTGTAAACTAAGTTATCTCACTGCGGCAATCAAACCAATGTTTTTTTGTGTTAAGGTATGCTATAGACCTACATAATACAATTTTCATTCTAATCTTGCAACCAAGTTACCTAATGGTACTGGAATATTATTATGTTGAATTAGAATAACTCAATCATCACCACAATTGCAACAGAAAAGCATTTATCATTGGTCTTTGTTTTTTTTTTGTTTTTTTTTTTTTGTAGGTCTACGTAAGCTATATTTCTACTTCACAAGTTAAGTTATTAACCTAATTTCAAACATGTATCATCATAAACCATCAATTATAAGTTAACTTATTGCATTTGTTCATTTCTCACCTATCCCTATGTATATTTGATTGAAGAAAAAGTTAAATTTTAAAAACTAAATTGAATTCTCCCTACCCCATTTCACAACTAACTTAGCTGGGCTAACTTGTTTTGTAAGATTAAACCTTGAATAGAAGTTAGAGATAGGTAGGCTACCAGTAATAGCTTTGTTTAAAGCTAGGGCCTAGGTCTACTAGATGGGTAAAGTAAGTTAATAGGCCTTCAACGACTATAGTTTATGTTCATTAATCTATTTAAGACATCAGTACCTGGGGACCGAGCTTTGCTCGGGGAAAATCATTAGTTCACTCTGAAAGCAGTCTTAGTATTGGAGATACATAAATCCATTCCCAAACTCCACACGGCTCGCCTTTACTACGTCCTACACCATTTCCTACGTCATGGACCTGTTTCCCTGCATTCCCATAGCACTTTAGGATTTTAGATACCTTAATCTAATCGTTATTAACAGATACCACACTCCGGACAGCTCGCCTTGACTACTTCCTTCACCACTTCCAACGTAGCGGATCTGTTTCCCTCCCTTCCCATTGCATTTAAGATTGCAGATACCTTAATCTAATCGTCATAAACAGTTCCCACACTCCGGACAGCTCGCCTTGACTTCCTACGTCGCGGACCTGTTTTCCTTCCTTCCCATAGCATTTTAGTATGCAGATACCTTAATCTAATCAACATAAACAGTTCCCACACTCCGGACTACTCGCCTTGACTACTTCCTTCACCACTTCCTACGTCGCGGACCTGTTTCTCTCCCTTCCCATAGCATTTTAGGATTGCAGGTACCCTAATCTTATCGTCATAAACAGTCCCCACACTCCGGACTGCTTGCCTTTACTACTTCCTTCATCACTTTCTACGTCACGGACCTGTTTCCCTCTATTCCCATATTATTTTACGATTGCCTTTACTACTACTTCCTTCACTACTTCCTACGTCGCGGACCTGTTTCCTTCCCTTCCCATAGCATTTTAGGATTGCAGATACTTTAATCTAATCGTCAAACAGATTCCAGACTTCGCACTGCTACCCTTGACTACAATGTATCGAGTAATCTTCAGTATAATCTTTGCTTAATATTAACAAGTGGTGTTTTTCCTTTTGTACTGTATTTCTAATTTGCTACCTATACTGTGGGTAGTTGGCTTATTATGAACACATGCTACAACTTCAAGTCTTTTGTTTACTTTTTCCTTGTTATTTAATTCAGCCAACATGGTTACCTAGCAACCCATAAGAATCATTTAAAAAAAATGTGATTTTCAGTTTCATTTTTCTACGTAATTAGATTTTTGTTGGCAGTTCTAACTGCAGTAAACTCGTTTTTAGGCCAGAAATAAACTATTTACAACATTTGAAGAAAATCGTCGGAGCCGTTTTCGAGATCTTGTTTGCAAGCAAGCAAGCAAGCATACATACATACAAGCAAACATTGCTCGTATTAGAGTATAGGATGTTTCTCATCCGATCTGAAGAAAAACTGTTGTTTAGTATAAAGTAGGTTTTACTCAAACTTACCAATTTTGGCCTAAGAATAAAAATTATGCATACCATTACCATTACCATTACTTGGTTTGGAACTAACATACCCAGTGGCGGTCCCAGTATTTCAATTCGGGGGGATGACCACCGGGGGGTCTGGCGGGTATGCAGTATCCTTCAGAAAAAAAGGGGGTCTGGGGGTCCCCTCCGGAAAAAAGTGGAATTTAAAGCCTAAAAACATATATTTACCTATACATATTTGAGCTCTAAAATATGCTCAAGCTAATAGTATTTATGTTACCGGTAGCTTATAAAATATAGAATATTTTAGGGGGGGATATATCCTGGGACCGCCACTGTGCATACCCATCTAAGTTAAGTTCGTTCAAACAAAACTGGCTACAGTTCGGAAGGGATTCTAAGGTAGACCTACCATACCAACATCTGTTTAACCTACCATCCATGCAAAAAACATGGATCATCAAAAGAAAGACATTGGCTAAGCTTAAGTTTATCGACGCTCATCCTCATGGCATGTACAGTGGTAGGCTTGATCTACTTTTTTTTTACTTAGGTCCATTACTTATGTTATGTACGAAGCATTGAAAAAAATATTGTATAGGCTACTTACTTGAACAAAAACTCTTTCAGGCAGAAACATCCTTCATGACATTTGAAGGTATGCAGCTGCAAGGATCGATGAAGATAATGGAAAAACTAAATGTAAGTATTATTTTTTTAATCCATGGCCTACATTATTTTTCATATATTTTTCTTTTTCACATAGGTAGTTTTTTTGTATGGTTCTTTTAGGCTACCGCTTTTTATATTCATTACACTGTTTTACAGGTTTCTGTTTAAGTTTCTCTGGTACTTAATAGTATTTAAAGACCATACCTAAATTGGTAAAATAAAACCCTTAGATTGGGTTAGGATGATTTTGTCTTTAAACTAATTGAAATCTTATTTGGAAGACGATTTATCGGTGTGGTCGGTTATGTAAGTACTGTTTCTCTTGATGGATTTATCTCTACTATAGCCTTTAATTCTGAGCCAAGACTAGTAAACTTCAATTTTTCTGATATTACAGTTGGTTGTTCTGTTGGTTAGTAGTACAGGAAAATGCAAGAATCTTTTGCCGGAAAGCAAGTGTATGGGGGACATACTTAGGAATAACAAATAGAAATTCAAAGATTAGCGATATTAATTTTTTCGGCTAACTTCTATCATATTAGTTAGTTTTTAAAAAGTACTGGAAATAACTTCTACTCAGTAAGATTCTAGCTAACGAATAGATAATGTACTCGTTAGTAGTTTTGGAGCTTAGATAGTTAGATTATTTGATGGATGGAAGTACCTCAAATACGAGTTTTTTGCGTGTTCAGTGAGGGTTGCGGAGCTTAGATAGTTAGATTATTTGATGGATGGAAGTACCTCAAATACGAGTTTTTTGCGTGTTCAGTGAGGGTTGCATGTGGCTGTAAGGGTCAGCGTCCTTGGTCACACAATGCGGGGTGTGGGGAAAAGAAATGTCCAGTTTATTTGGTATGCAGTGGTCCCAAGGCAGCCAATAGCAACACTGCATGTACCGAGGGGTGGGAAGGGGGAATGTTAGTTTCTTTTGGTGATTTGTCATCTCAAAACATTGTCTTCAGTTGATGTTGATTCTCTGACAAGTGTGAAGTTACTTTTTCTGTGGTAGCCAAGCAACCTAGACCTATGATACCTACTCAACTCCCAATTAACCGGGATAAAGTAGGGTTGAGACTTCCCGGATACGTAAAATCTAGTTAATTGGCTAAATACTATTGAATAGGAAAGTTTATTAAAATACAACTAGACCTTTCCTATCCAAGACTTCTTCCTGTTCTCTCCTATTTGCCTCCTGAAGTGGGCATGAGTTCCTTTAGTTTACAGTGGAACACACGTACAACCAAATCTGGTTGCATATTAGCAAATTCACCAATCTTCAAATCATCCGAGATTTCAGACCGACGGGGATTACATGTCATGGTGATGAATAGCAAGGGCTTCACAGACATCTGCTTTTGGGAGAGGTCCGTGGACGCACGATTTTCAAGTAGTCTTTGAATTACAGGTGAAACACTTAAAGGTGGTAGAATAACTTTTCCTTTATGACAACAAAGGCTGAAGGTTCGGCAATCACCACTTAATTGTTCGGCTTGGAAATTATGTGCGGAACAGCTTTGCAGCTATTATCCAACAGTCCTAAATTGAATGTGAAATCTTCAGGCGGCTGTTGGAAAAACATAACTGAATGTTGTATTTGACAGAAATCACAATGAATGACATACATATTTGAACACAATGCCACTCGTAAATTCAAAGAAGATCTAGTCTTTAAGATAAAATAAAATACTTACAAGACTCAAACAACCGTGAGAAAACAAGAGTTAATTAAAATCAGAGTGAGTCAAATTTTTGACTAACTTTCCCGACTATGTGCGAAGGTTAGGTTAGTTTATTTTAGTCTGTTATTTCCGGCAAAACATTTTGTGTTTTAAATACTGTTAACCTAACCTATCTAAATTAACCTTAATAGTCGTCTAAATCAAAATCTGTGTCCCTTACCTCCGTGGTATAGGCTGCTACTTGCTTTCCGCCAAAAACTTAACCATTAAACTAATCAACAAATCTTGATAATGTCATCAGTTTTGTAGCTCAGCTATGATTTTAAATGCTTATAAATGTGGCAGTAAAGAATTTTTTATTTACTTACCAACTTCTTCATTCATGATCCCATCAATAGTTCTTCATAATCATGTTATTCTCAACCAAAACAACATTTTCTAGACGATCTTGCACACAATGGCTAGTTGCCATGGCTACCACTTGTGTGATGACTACAGTCTACATACAGCCGTAGCAGCCACTACTTGATACTTGTGATTGAAACCATAATTGTTCCCTTGTGCAGGGAGCTTTAAATCATTTTTGGAAACAACTTCCAGAGTTGCTAAGCATGTGAGTTTATAAACCAATTTCCCAACCTCAAACTACAAATTTGTTTAAGAACCTGTTAAATCCTTTTTAGTTTAATTTAGTAAAACGAAAATTTGTTTTTTTTCAGAGCTTATCGTTCCAAAAAATAAACAGAATCATCACAGCGGTGGATTCACAGCCTATGTTCGATGGAGGAGTTCTGATCAACGTTTTAGGACGGTTGCAGGTATGTTTGTTATTTTTTACTACTGTTAACAAAGGTCTGGGATTAGCCTACTTGATTTTCACAGTGCTCTGATTTCTTCTGTGTCTATCTCTAATTGACAGTTAAAGTATGTTAGTCATAAGAAGTAAATTTAACAGTAGGTCTACTGGAGTAGGCATGCATTAGGTTACAATACTTGTTAATGATGTTATTTGGTACACAATACTTGTGCCCCTTTGTCTTGCAAGGGACGAATTACTACATTCGCCACTTTCCTTACATCCCTAATAACTAGATACTATTTCTCATTTATACAGTAGACAGTACCTTTTGATTTAGTTGGGTTCATGGCGTGGTAATAGTTTTATTAGAATTTATTATTTTGTTTGTATGGTGTTTTGTTTAAGTATGTTTTTGAACAAGTTTTGACTTTAAAATTATGAATTTTGAAACCTGAAATTTTTCTTGTTTATTTTTATGTGACGTCGACGTTGGAAACCCTGATTATTACAGTAGAACGCCTCATATCCAGCTACCACGGGACCAAGCCCCTAGTTGGATAATTGTTTATTTTTCCTATTTTATAATTGATTGTGGAATGTGTATTATTTAATAAAATGTTTCAGACAAATAAATAAACAATTATGTATTAAGTACACATTGTGAAACAAATTTATCAAGTGATAAATTGTGGAGGTAACCCTTTAAAGTGTAAAATTATAGGTTTTGATTAGTGTGTGCATGCATTTTTAGAATAATGTTGAAACTATGTATTTCATGCTTGCATGAAGCTTTAGGATATCTCAAGACCTAATCTACAACCAGCTACTAGTACATCTAGGCCTAAATCTTGTTGTCAGTCATTGACAAGAGTGTGTGCAGCTTTTCTTTATTTTCCAGACGGACGAAGACCCGCCACACGCGTACAGTCAAATATTCGTTTTGAAACCAATCGGCACAAGTTTCTACGTCCAACACGATATATTCAGGCTGGCGCTACACGATTCACTCTAGCCTCCCGGCTGAATGGTACAGAAATGCTTGCATGCCTCAGCTTGCGCACATTTCCACTTTGCACGGTAGCGAGTTGTGTAACCTCTTTTCCTTCTCGTTTGTTGGATCCTAGCTTCTAACCTAGGCTAACATTGTTGAGCGTGTTTTCATTGCTGGGGATATGTTTTGTGAGAAATGATTATTTATTCCTTGTCGATTGTCAATTGTCAGTAATCCATCACAGCCGGATAAGCTGGTAAAAGTTGTTGAGTTAAAAAAAATTTATGTATTGTACCAGTCTTGCAAATCACAAATAATATATATACAAGAATATTTACTCGTATCAGAAAATTTGAAACTTCTGTGATATGCAGAAAACCTCACTCTTCATAGGTTATCCTGCATACGCACATGGGAGCGTAGCTTTATAGCAAACCCGAAACTTTAATCTTATTCTACTTTATGCTATGAGCTGGGTAGCTGTTCAATAAGAGAACCAGATCGTGTTCATCAAACAGGATTTTAATTGTCTTTAAGTAATCAAGTTTAATACAGTGACAGTTATTTTCAAGTATAGCCTACTAACAAATGCCTGGTAGGAACCGCTCTGGAGGTAGCTTGAATCTTAGATTTATAGTCCCCAAAAACAAAACGAAACTATTCCCTTGTAATCTAATCAAACCAAAGTATCTATCCCCAAAAGAATTCCTTCAACTCAAATCACAAAACTCCAATTAACTTACAGTCCCCTTAAATTAAAACTTCCCGTACAAAACTCCCGACTACAGGGCCTAACCCCAAGACAGAGAAACCAGTACTCACCCAACTCTCCTGGGCACCTTGCCCCGGGCAACTGACCCCTTTCTCTACCTCAGGTGGCCTATTTATTGATCTGACAGCTACTGAGTGCAAAGCCCTCAGTGTTTACAAAACACCTCCAGCACGCTTCACAGCAAGCAAGGCCTGACCACAGGTCATCAACCTCCTTTACATCCCCCCTTCTCCTCCAGACGATGTCCTCAGCGTCTCTTTTAACATTCAAAGAAAAAAATTAACGACAATTTCAAACGAAAGTTTTACAAAAAAAAGTCCCCCAATAAAAAAAACTTTAAGACAAATTACTTTACAATATTACAAAACTGAGAAAACAAAACAAATTACATTTTATCCATAATCCTAAACATTTTCACAAAAGCATTGTTTTCCTCAGTGGTGATAGCAATGAATGAGTGCAAAGCGCCTTGTCTCCAGTGGGTAGATGGAATGTGCTGAGTCACCAGGTAGCTCTCTCTAGTAGTGCTGATGCAGACAACTAGCTGAGTGTGCAAGGTCGGCCAACATCAGCTCGTCAGCTTACCAACTTGGACTGGACTCCAAAACAATGCTAATGTTTCTGAAAACAACTAAGATAAAACATTACTATATGAAATAAACTAATCAAACATGGATAAGCATATCCACACTAGCCAGCCAGTCCTGATTGAATGAGTATAGGTATACTATCCTGAGGCCCAGCCCTTGTTAAACGTGTTTTTAATAACTCACAAAACACCCCTTTTTACTATCAAAACTGAAAGTTAATTCTCCGAAACTGAAAAGAAAAACCTCCAAAATGTTTCCATACAATGACTGCTAAAAAAAAACACATATTATAATTTACCTACCTACTCTAATTAAGCTATTAAAAACCAATACATATCGTAATAAAAAATACTACCCTATTAAGAACTTTTATAACTTTACACTCCCACACTCAAAATCTAACACACTGACACTACTCTTATTCCACAATATAAAACCTATTTTTAAAATTTTGCTGCTACAAAAATAACCCTAGGGTATTATCTCAAAGAAAGGTATCTAAAGTAATCACAATTTTTACCATAAATCTTCAAAACAATACTAAACAATAGAACATATTCAGATAACTCACTGCCCATATCATCACTTAACCAAAATCAGTACTGTATACACAACAAAAACGAGATACCGCCTACACTTAAATTACCTTACTATAAGAAATATTGGACAATAGGCATGAAAGGATATCACTCAGGTATTCCCGTTGACTCAGGCATTCTGCCTAAAATTCTATGAATGCCATATATGAGAGCCTTACTTGTTCAATCCTAAATATCCCTACTCAGTTCGGAATATTAGTACTAAAACAAGCGGCACTTCTAATCTGTGTAGCACTTCTGAGTGATAGCAGGGAAACTTGGAAAAACCAGGATAAACATGGAAATTATCACACAACAATTGATAAAAACACAAAATTAAACGATACATAATCTAACTAACAAATCACCTACCGCTACTCTTTGAATTTAAAGTTAATTTTAAGCAGAAAATTAAAAACTGACAAAAACATGTAATCATACACAAAAGTATACTTCACTATTTACATTGTACAAATCTATACATACCTACTGATTTCCTTACATACAATTAAGCTCATCCTACCCCTTTTGCATCATCCCTATGGTCTCTCTTGAGTCTACCAACATGTAACCTATCCTTCGACCATTTTCCCTCTTTCCCCAACATAAACTCATTATTCAAAAGGCGATGAAACTTTATGGTTTCTTTTCCTCTCACTAACCGTGTCTCAACCAAGACCTCATTGCCTACGTCACATACATCTCTCCTATTTTTGTCCAATTGCTTACTTTGAAGATCATGTGCTTTGCCACAATCCCGAGGTGACACCTCTCGTACATCATGCAACATCGTCCCTGTATTTAACACGTCATGATCTGGAATCTTCGGTAAAATTACTAAATCATTTGATTGTGAGGCCTCAAGCACACAATTTCCCTTCATGTCCATTTCTTCCTCAACACGCAAGCTACTACACAAGGTTGTGGAATTGTTCTGTGTACCTGTCACGAAATCAACCGGTGGCGTTATTTCACTACCCGTCATTTACATACCACGTTGTCATCTTTGAAATTAGGGACATCATTTTTTAATGCTACCTCTGATCGAATTGGAACCACACCTCCACATTGTAGAGGAATTTGTATGTCTTCTAATGTGTAAACATTAATTACGTGTTGTTGCAATTCTCCCCTTCTAGTCCCGAAATTCATCAACCAATTCATGTCCATAGGCAAAGTTAGCTTAAAATTACCAAAATCAAACTTTATTAAGTGTTTTGCATAGTCCAAAACTACCTTATTCCGAAGCAGAAAATCATTTCCTAAAAGGACCTGGGAGCTTAAATTTGATATAACATAAACATCTTGACTGAAACAAACATCATTAATTGTGAACACGACGTTTGTTCTGCCTAATACCTTAAGAGGAGATTTATCAGCAGTTATTAGCGAAACATTTCCTGGAATGATCACTGTGTCTTCATTCACTAGACTGCAATCAATTAAAGATACATTTGCTCCTGAGTCTAGCGATATTTGTATATTCCTAATTCCTACCATTCAATACCCCATTGACATGCAAGGCTAGCTGAGTTGTATTGTGATTGTGTTTTACTGACTCAACAATGTCACCGTACTTACACACCAAATCCTCAGCGCTGACAAGAGGAGTCGGCGCCTAGGAAAACCTGGCTTTATGATTCATAGGAAGATTTGGGTTGCTTTACGATGTGTACTTTATTGTGTTAATTGCAGCTGCAGTTGTAAATTGTGATCAGAACTGCTAACATTGGATTGAAATTCTCATTTTTTATTAATTTTAATTTGACATTTTTAGGTTTGACTAAAAATGTGGGTTTTATACTACCGTATTTCAAGTGTTTGTTTGAAGTCCGGTTAGTTTTCAGAATTTTTGTTTGTTTCCAATTAGCCTACAGGTTATTATCTATTTTAATGAAATCAACAACAAAAACATTGTATGTGTGCAGGAATATTACTAATGTTAAGTTTTCGTAATTGCCTGGTTATAGTGCTCGCCTGGTTATCAATGGATCGTTGGTTTGGTCCTCAGAAAAGTCAGTAGCTTTGTAATCGTTGTCTTTGATCCGCCTTAAAATAATTATGGCTATTTAAATAGCTTATCTCAGTCAATAATAAAGCTACACAAATCATCACACTCCATCTTACAACCACCCTGCATTCATATTCATTTTAAAATACATTTTCATGTGTGAATAACTGTCTCTAAAAGTTGATAAAAAGCATGCATTGGATATGTGGATTTTTACTCGTCTATCTTAACTTTAATACTTTATTCTGAAATAGCGACCAAACAAATCTCGGTATTTTAAGCCAAGTAATAATGAAGATGAGTGTATCTTGGCAGACACAGGATCAATGTTTATAATGTTAAATTAAAATTAAAGATATGTAGTTGAAATTGCACAGTTACTTCCTGCACAGCTTAAGTCTGGTTGAGGATTAAACTTAACACGTTGACTGCTAACGCCGACTTTAGTCGGCGTCGCTAGCACTTCAATGTGGCGCGCGCCGACAAAAGTTGGCACCAGACCAACAGAAATATATTGAGTCAGTGTGAGCTTAGCCTCAGACGGAGACGTTATAATCGTTGCCAGACTGCCAGCTTAGAATGAAGCTTTACTTTGGTGTAGGTTGGTACTAAAATTTCCCATAAAATCCTCTCTGGCAATGCTTTTGTCCCGGTTTCTGGGATTTTTTTCTCTTCAACCCACATTACAAAGACACTGGATACGGATCCGTGCAGTGCTGCTACCTTTGGGTGTTTCAGTGAACTACATCCACTCTCGGGGTAACGCAGCACAGTCACCACTGCTCTTTTGTGATTCGTCAGACTGAAATATTTGAATGCCAATTGCGTTCGCTGATTCGGCTGCGTGGCGGGGCTTCGCCCGCCACTGGGGAGCGCCTGTACGTTGTTTTCAGCAGTCAACGTGTTAAGTAAAATTTGCTTTAATTATAATTTAACTTTTCAAAAGTGGCCCTGGAAATAGCTGCTTTTATTTTGTGTAACATCTGATACACAGCTGGAATTTTATTTTTTGTATACTGTGGGGTTGTGGAAGTACTTAAATGGTCGAGTATTTTTTAGCAAGTACCTATCTAATCTAACATTCTAGATTATGCTTAAATCAATATCATTCAAAGGATTTGTTTATTGGGTTTCTAGAGTTCCTAGTAATTTATTTTAGATATGAGGATTTTTCTTAGGATAGTAAACGAGGTTAGCTGACCTGGAATCTGTCACAATAAACATGATCATTTGACTTTACTTGATTTCAACATTTTTTGCGGGTTCTATAATGTTCAATCGGATTAAACCTTTACAAGGTTAACAACAGAGTGCAGCACTATTACTGTTTTGCTCTCCTCATTGCAAACCAGTATAGCAAATCGTTGCAGCTAGTATATCAATAAATTGTGCAAAGCTTATGTTATCACCTGTTTCATGTCAGTAATCAGCTGTTGTGTTGACAGGCAGACGACGATCCCCCGCATCCGTTCTCGCAGGTGTTTGTGTTGAAGCCTCTCAACAACTCGTTTTACTGCCAACACGACATCTTCCGTCTGGGGATCCACGACTCTGCCTAGAGACTAAACTGTGAACTAACCGCCATTTATGACAGTGAATTGTATTTTTCCGCAAGTCGCATTTCCACATGTTTCTTTATTTTAATTCACATTGAAAATGTAAATAATAGACTAAGCCGTCGCCAATTCTTTATCTTCCCAATAAAATTGCTTATTATGTATTTTGCTATATTTTGATAATCCTGGAATGTTTTGCAACTAAGTAATATAATAAACTTTTTTCTGTTTTGAGTGGTTTTCAGTTATGTTTCACCTAAGTTGTAGGTTGTAATATTAAGTAAGTAGACAAACCGACTTGAAGGTTTTGAAAATGGAAAACGTAACATAATTTAATCAATTGTTTTGTGGAACGATAAATTTCAACAGTCTTGTATGCTACCATCAAGTTAGAAAATGCTTACTGGCATTCATCAAATCAAAGTACTGTATCCTTTTTTTTTAACAAAACATATTATATGAAACAGTTTTAATGTGTGTTTTTCTTACATCAATGTAGACGAGTGTTGTATTGTGTTCAGCTTTTTTGGTTTGGATTTATATTTATTTCTAATATTGATCTACATTTCACTTTCTCATTTTATACTTTGTGTTCTGAATATGAATGTTTCTTTATTTGGCTACTAGGTAATGATAATACATTTAGATGGTATATTAAACTTAATTAAAAATTCAATACATCAGTTGTTATGTATTACGTAGGTTATATTTTGATGTTTTGCTATAAATCTACAGCTATAAATTGTTTGATAGCTTTCCCAAACAAACTTTTCCCTTACCCAAACAAACAAAGTTCCAGTTCAGCTCAACAGCAGTATGTCTCTTGTTGTAGAAAATAATCTGAAAGCTGGCTTTTCAATAAATTAATTGTAAACTATAGAACAAAAACTTGAAAGAGAATCACTATACTCTGTTCACAAAATTTAGGTGGTTTGAGGGGAAGTTCCCCCACCACTTATTTGTGCCTAATGTAAATGTTGCTGCTGATTGATATTTGGTAAACCTCAGCTTGCTATCAAGTGGAGGGGATAGATTTCTTTCCCTAAAACCGCATACATTTTTTGAACGGACTACAGACTAAAGAACCTAAGATATCTCCTTCCATAAATAAATACCCCCGCCGCAGCAAACCTGCCGACTAAGCGAATTTCCATTTGTCTTAATTGATTTTCAGTTAAATATATTTTAATAACATTAGGTTTAACGAGTACCTAGGTTTGCTGCTACAAGGAAACTAATAAAGTGTGTTTTTGAGTAAAATATTGATAGCTTAGTACAAAATAAATAAATTTGCCAAGTTTGATCAAAATATATCCATAAACAAGCAAACTACAACATTTGACAATATTCTCCATAAGAATAACATGGGAATTTTAAATTTACAATTTTTTAAATTTTCTCCGTTACTAATAATCGAACAAAAATTATTTTTTTTACTAAATTATTTGTTTTTTTAAGCTCTTTAAAAAGGTCTAAAGAGAAATCGGGAAATTTTGTGTTTTGAGGGTCAAAAGTGAGAAAAACCAATTTTTACCCCATAAAACCCCCCGTAAAGCCCCGTTCCCATGGTCCGATCGTGCTGGTTCGCGAACTCATTCAAGTTTATCCCGCTTTACACCTTTAAACCAAATTTCATCAAAATCGGACAAAAATTACTCAAGTTATCGCGTTCACGGACGTATATATATCAAAATGAAAAAGTAAATCGGTCCCGGGTCTAGGTCTTACCGTGCCACCTACGGTAATAGCTACTTCCCTATAGGGAAATTCGCTAAAAGCCATCAGATAATTAATGGGAGACTTTTCCCATGGTACCGATAATTCCCTTTAGTCACAAATAAAATATGATCTTATTCTCATATAATTTTAAGAATGTTTCTTGCAACGTTGAACATGCAAGTGAGTTATCACTAGTTGCAGACCAGACAAATGTTTGAAGCAAAAATAGACAAGGAAATGTTTAGGTTCTAGTCCAAGTGGATACCAAACTCTATTGCCGAACAGCTTTACTCTGTAAACATCTTCAGTTCAACATCAGTCTGGTGTTTGTGTTGTGCTGCTTCGGTTGCAAATAGAAACTGACCTTAATTGTATGGAGAATGCCGGTGGAAACTTTTAAGACAAATGAGGCTGTCTACTTGATATGGAAGTCACCAATTTTAGTTGGGTGTCAATTTCGATTATTTGAAGTCAAAATTGACATAGTTGAAGTGAACTATCAGCAGGTAGCACTGATGTAAATTATTACTGATTTCTGTAGAGTATTCAGACATTTTAACCAAGTCAAACTGACAAGACGACTGACTCATTGTAAGCCATAGCTTCTTTTATGTTCTCAACTATCTAAAAAAATAAGGTAGAAAACAGAATTTTAGACACCAGCGCAATCTGAGTATTTTTAATAAAAAATGTGTGACAGCTGGTCCATATAAAATATTTACTTTTGGATAGTGAAGATGACATCTTCATTATCCAAAAGTCAATAATGTCACCTACTTATTTCTGGGACTTATTTCTATATCCAATCTCGATACAATCCAAAAGCTACTGACTTATCTCAGGATCGAACCAGCGGCCTTCTGATATTAGGCAAGCATCGCAACCACTTCTGAAATTAAAGTGATTTTCATTATAATTAACCCATAATCAACATACTAAAGATATTTACGGCTGAAGGTTACAGAAAAGTCACAAATTATTGTCTAAGATTCTAACTACGATACCCAGTAACCCAGCAAGCTGACTTATCAATTATCAATTATTTAAGATGGGGACGTCACTATGTGCGTATTTTAACCCAAATATGAGTGAAGGATGAGTGGCGCGATCTTGTAGTCTTGTTAGTGACTAAGGCCGACCTGTTCCTTAGACACAGCTGTTAATTAATAGCCCATACAGCTAATGGCAACTAAGGGACCTACAGTTTATTGTGAAATCCGAACCACATTTTTCCTCGTAATTAACTAACTGGTCTAATTATTAGGATAGTACTGCGGATAGTCGTAGTACTCACTAGTGCGTACGTTAATCCACACCAGGGAGCATCGCATCCACAGTGCATCCCTATAAATATCCACAATTCGTGACCTCCTAGTAGCTGGATTACAGGACTTGTATGTCTTATAGATACATAAAATGAGTAACTTATGTTTATGGTACATCAACATAATTGTTATTTTTAACTTTTTATCCAGTGTAATATTTCAACAATTATTCCCGGTAAAAATTAAGTAAAACAAAATATTTGCAACAAATTCAGATTGACATATATCTTAAAAAAAAAATATGGGGGACCCTTTTTAGAACTGATTTTAAACCTTAACTACCATTTAAACATAAAATTAGTTTTTCCTTAATTTACATTTTATAAAGTTACATTAATTTATGAGTCCATTTTCTGTTTAAGGACTTTGTTCTCTTCCATCTTAGATTTATAGAATAAAAACATCAAGGAGGTTTTGTGCGTCCATTAGTGTTCTCTGTTGACCCATCTTTCTATTGGATTGACAGTGGAGATTTAGGTGTGTTTTTTCTACAAGTTGTCGGTAGTTTCATGATTCAACATGTCAGATTGTGCATCTGACGAGAGCCAGATCACAGCAGGCTAAATATAACATCCATCAGGGCTCTTTGTTGTTCTTAGATGACCAATCAATCACATCTGCTTGCCTTCATGGAACAACTGTACTACAACCAAAGTTGATAGAAGTTGATTTGTGAAAGAAACTTGAAGTTTATTTTTTTTTATTGTCAACTAACGTTTGGTTTGGTGTAACTAGCCTACCTCATTATCGTAATTTAGGGTTAGGAATTGGGCACAAAAGTGGTGCTAATCTGAAACTGTAGAAGAAGATACATATATTTTTCTGAGTGTTATGTTTTTTTACAAACTCAGAAAAAGGTCATTGAAGTACGTACAAATACAACACAAACATATGGTATTCGTGAACATTATTATCGTCAGACCATGTTATATTCGAGTGTTTATGTATAATTCATGAAGTTTTTTATAAACAAAAATAGATTGTCAGCAGAAGGTGACAAAGGTAAAGTTATAGCCTTTGGGATGAAAACACTTTTATGCTGAAACTTGTTGATAGCAATCTAATACTGGTTAGGGTGTAGCTCAGTGGTTATAGTGCTCCCCTAGTACCAGTGATAATCAAAAGGTCACCAGTTCGATCCTGAGAAAAGTGTGTACGATCAGGGAGAGCCACCAAATGGTAATCATTGATGACGTGATTCGTATCTTCTACATGACGGGCCATCTGTCACTTCCCTTTTAATTTACATTTTGGACTTGCGCTAATAACCTCTTGTAACCCTGTTTAGGTTGAAAAATACAGAATACAACTTTACAGCAACCTGAAAGAAGGTATATTAAAAAATCATTTGTCAAAGTGTGATTTGGTGATTTGGGGTAGGATCAAACCCCAAATAAAAAACTACAACAGAAATTGGGTCCAAACAGATGTTCCTAATGATTCAAGGTAAGTTTATTTATTTTGTTTATCGTTTCAAGGGCTGACGCCAATACATATGATGATTAAGATTGTGATACAATTTAAAGGAAATAACAAGATGCAAATGTAATACAATTCAGAACAGTAACAAGCTACGAGATAACAATAAATACGATAAAACAATAAATAGCAACAACAAATACAAGTTGACAAACAGGCGAAATTCACAATTAATCTGGATTTCATTTTGTTTATATAAAATGTTTGTTTTCACTTTAAATATCTTTAATTCTCCTATGACGCTAGGCATGAGCCCGGGATTGTTTAGTCCTATAGGGGTTGCGGCTTTTTGACTTAGATAAAATCCATTGATGATTCGGTGGGATTTGAACCCAGGACCTCAGGGACCGAAGTCCTGCGCTCTACCACACAACTCTATCATTAGAGCAGCTCCCCCTTGTAACTTTATATTTTATTATTTTATAACATAAAGTAACTATTTTTCAGGTCCTTCTCTAAGCCCAACAATACCAAGAAAAAACGGCTATGCGAAGTATAATTTGAAAAAGGCAGTAACAAATACATTTTTTTGATAACCCGAAGAAATTAGTTTCCAAGGTACAGTACTACTGTTTTGAACTTTTTGAAATTGTATTTAACTGTACTGTAAACATTCTCAAGAAATATGTGTTTTGCCTCAAATACACCATTAAAATTTAATTTGATACGATTTATTTAATATGAGATCATTATTTTCAGTAAAGATACAAACGTACAAAATCATCAATAATACAGGTTCCAGCTTGTAATTTAAAAAAAAACCCCTAACATCATTTATTTCACAAATCAAACCCAAATAGTTGGAGGTAACTGGAAAATGTGAAAAAAAGCAAAGTAAAGGGTTTGTATGCACCAAAAGTGATTTTTTTTTGTAATTTTAGGAGCAAAATAGTATTATATTGTTGTATATAAGTATTTTTAGCTTAGTCCTTGCTTAATAAACAAAGAATGTATGCAAAATAAAAAGACACAAAAGAGTAGCCACAGTATTATGATATATTATCGATCATGAAATATTTTAACAATCAATGTGACCAGGTTAAGAAACATATATCAATTTGTCTTTTACAAAAAATAAACAAATAAAAGTTAACATTATGTTGAAGTTTCTGGTTGTTAAAATGGGAACATGGAAAACAATTACCGTACTATTGACATAACCCCATCTCACATTTTAAAGGAAAAGTCCTAATGCCAAAATGCAATATGTCTAATATAAGCCTTGGTACAAAGGTTGTGTTATTGTAAATTTTCAGGTTAATTGGTCCACTGGCATCTGTATGATAGACAGATATTTTTTCATTGATTTTATACTAATATCAATACTAATTACTAGATCAGTACATTTAATACAACCAATAACAACCCTGTACTTAGATTTTATCCAAACAAACATTATACCGTCTCATTTTTTAAATGTATTGTTCATTGGGTACATTCTTTGATCGATTTTTAATGATTCATGGAAAGTTCATTCATTGAGCAATAGTTTGCAATCACCTATCATCTTGCTTGCCCGAATATCGTATAAACAGCTGAAACACCATTTTACAAACGGAGAACATTATGATGGCCGTTACGACTGCCAAAACCACTGCCTTGATGATCTGAAACTCGTGAAGTTTGCGGATTTTCTGCTCCTCCAGTGAAGATATTGTCGGCTCAACTGAAGAAGTTGAGTTCTCTACAAGTAATGTAGATAGAAAGCCACTCAGAGTAGTGTTTTCCCACGGAGTTACCTCTGTGTTAGAGTCTATTGGCTGTGATGCAGGAGGCATATTTTGGCTGAAAAAATATAACTATTAAACATATTAAATTACTAATAATTGAGATATTGGAATGCAGCTTTGCGTGTTTTAACCCAAATAGAAGTGAAGGAAAAATATGGAACATAAAGATGTTTTATAGAAAATTGAACACACAGGTTTATACGGTAATCAAATTGAATTTATAAAAATACTTTCCGTGACGAATTGGTGATATCTTTATGATTTACAAGATCATCCTACTTTTGTAGTCTTCTGTTTAAGACTGTCACTTTAAGATAAAAGAAAAGAAAAAAACTACATAGGTGAACACACAAAACGACACAGAAAAAGTCCTTTTAAATTTATAAAATCATCTGGTTTTGCGAAACGCGAACCGAGTCCAAGTTAAATCCAGACTAAGAGAAATGTCAAAACTAGTTGCTAAATGCAATTTCAAAGATCATCATGAGTATGTAGACACTTTTTTGATTATTTTGGATACATTCTTCCCATTGGGTATCCAACATAAAAGGTTAGGGCCAAAAAAGGGAGAAAATTATTGTCTCTTTTGTATACTATAACTTTTATTTTACCATAATTATTGTTTTATGTTCATCATTACCTAAGATAAGCTTGTTACGTTTTATTTAAGGATCATTTCCATCACTGATGAGTAAAAAAAATTACCACAAACCACACCAACCTATATCAAGAAACAAATCCTAAATTACTCCCCAAACCGGAAAGCACAATTGTTTTCAGCAATTGTATCTCCTGCTATTCGATTTATACACTAATCTTGTCATGTCCTAGGTTCGCACCTGAAGGCGCGGCGTCAAATTCCAAATCCTTATCCTTATTGACCTGTCCAATTCCTGCCCTGGACTACGGACGGAAACTACAAGTATGCAAGTAAGGAAGTATCCCAAAACCCCGTGAAGGTTTTGTTTTATTAGATTGATTGAAAATGTCGGAAATAATATTTCCTTTAATTCCTATTTCTTAAAATACGCAAGACTTTGTTTTGATAATTAGTGTACAGTAGTTCAACACCGCTACTGTGAATGACCATTATTTTAGACTATGGAAACAGCAAGTCGTAGGTTTATTGATCAAACCCTGTATCGTGGCTGAATGTTGCCAAGCACGAAACATTCAGTTTATCCCTCCATTACCACTATCGTCACTTGTTGCTTCTTAGAAGCTTCAGATGTTCGAAACAACTACATTATTAACTTATGCGGTACGGTACCAAATAAATACCGGTATTTTTTCTACAATGTAATTAATACTGGAACTACTACCATTGACTAGTGTTATATAGTCAATGCTACTAATTAGCAAAAAGCTTGCATTCAAATTCCAAACATATCTACTTTTATACACTATACAGTAACGGATTTATACATTAACCCCATACTATTTTTTTCTTAATCTTTCCTTACTGACTTAAAGTGCCGGGTAAACTATGTTTTTTTTTCAATCTAGAAAGTTTTATGCATTTTTAATTTTTTTTTCCTTATACATCATTTCATAAAAATCTACTAATGAAATTTCCAAAGCTAGTTCCGTTCTATTGTCTCCTTAGCTGGCTATATCCACTCCTGATTGTATGGTACGAATGTATATCATTAACTTTGAGGTAAGACGGGCGTCCCTATCTCGCCCATGTTAAATTCATATATTTTAGGTACACATAACTTTTACTAATATTAACATATGTAGCTGATTTTTTCTGGGCTTATTCTAGCCATAGTAAAGAGCAATAATAGGAACCAAAAGTTAATTTAGGCCTAGTTGAATAACAACTTTTTTCTGAATTATTGTTGTTTATTGATTTTTTAAACAGTTTTTTACTACCCATAAAAGGCCAAATAAAAAAGACTTTTTGAACAACACAAAAAATGGTTCCTATTACTATAGAAAACATTACAAAGAACAAGTAAAAAAAAATTGTTCGAATTGGTTCATAAATATTGTCAAAAAGTGTACCGAAGTGTTAAAAACCTCAACTTTCGGAAAATGGCAAAAAAATAAAAAAGACGAGTTGTGAATATTGACAAAACGGAGCTTGTAAGGTTTCAGAAAAACTCAAATAAAACATAGATATATATTATTATTTTTATATTGTTTTTGGTATCTATGGAAAAAAAAACAGGTCTACAAAACTAAACAATAAAAAAATGGTGTAAAAAAAATGTTAGACGCCTGTTTTAAAAAAAAGCGAGTTATTAATATTGACAAAACGAAGCTTGTAAAGTTTCAGAAAAACTCTTATAAAACATAGACATATTATTATTTTTATATTGTTTTTGGTATCTATGGAAACAAAAAAATCAGGTCTACAAAAATAAACAATAAAAAAATTTTGTAAAAAAAACACTTTGACGCCTGTCTTACCTTGAATTGTGCTAGAAGACATATCGTCCTAATGTAGAGCCTGTGGAAACCTAGGTGTTTGTACTTAATGTTGGTGACAAAGAGTGCTTAAATGTTTCCCTCTTACATAAGCGAATATTTCACGAATCGTGCTTCACTATACTATAAGAGGAGAAGTAAATGTTTATAATCGTAAAGTTTTATTTGGTTGAAATAATTTTAAACATGGTGAAACAACAAAGACATGTAAAGTAAACAACAAAACATAATATATTTGACTGATTTTAAAAGTTATTAATTCTATTAATTTTGACCCTTAAGGTTAGTAAAAATATATCAGGCTGTATTGTTATTATGTGTATCTGAATACTCTAAAATCTCATGGCATGAAATAACAAACTAACGAGGGTGACAAGTAACAGCATTTGCACCTTGTTGTGAACATTTTCAAATGATTCCTATAACAATTTTGAAGTAGGCGTATTAAGCTATGTCAATTGTTCAATTAGAAGGGAGTATTTAGTTCCAGCCAATCCCTTAAATAGTTTATTTTCTGTCTGTAATGGAACAATGACTTCCTGTGGAGATAACACGACTCTTAGATTAAGATTGAGTGCGGATTACGTTATTCGTTGATGAAAACTGGAACTCCTTTTTAACCGTTCATAAGATCAAAGAAGATCCTAAATTTGTTTTGATGATAACTCTGTATCTCTTTTTAAGCTTAGATAAGATCAAAATAAATCCTAAATTTTAATTTCAAATTTATTATATGTTTCCGCTGTCATTTCAAGGCTAATAATGAACTCTGTTTGTAAAAACTTATCATATAGCACCAACAATGTCCCTAAGTCCGTTAAGTATGAGCATAATTAATCTACTTTCTTGGTCGTATCGTAATGAGGTATGATTATATACTTAATTAACATAACTTATTATAACTATAACTAAGCTTGTATTTAAAATTACCTGTAAAAGAATACTCGAGAATATAAATATTTGTAGCATATAATAAAGTAAATGACCAATCCTTTTTGGCTAATGGAATGGAACGACACATATTCTGAGAACGGAGCATAGCATAAATATTGTACGGTTACGGTTATCCAAATAGCGATATGTAAACGCACAGTAAAAGAAAAACTTGTGGTTAATTACAGTGTACAGTAAAACCTTACTAATTCAAAATTGCGGATACGGTCAATTTATTTCTTACTAAAGGAAGTAAGATTGGTTTGCAGTAAAAACTTAATAAAAGTTAACCCATAAAATCTAGCTACATGAAATGAGTTTGACTTATCGTCTTACAGAAGCCTAACATTACGTTTAGAAACAAAATAATTCAAGAGGCACAATCATAACATTATATAACAGCGTGTGTGCAAAACTATGGTATATTATTGAACTTGGAGGTTATGATCATAAGCTATTTATAATCTCTTTGTGTGCAGTGTTTGATATGGGTTGTAAAGTTCTGGCAAAAACATTCATCAAACGCACACAACAATGAATTCCAAAGTTTATAATAGTTTTATTTTTATCACTTTGTTCCTAGTGTAAAAGTGCTCTCTCTTTGACGTAAGCTCAAGTTAGGGAGTTAAAATGATTAAGGGGTGAAAATACACTTTTGGTCCGTATGAAAAATTATATTATTCATCATACCTCGCCATTCTTTGCTAAATTATTCAGAAAAATTACATTTTGGAGACTGTTTAGATATGCCTAATTATCTGTGTAAAATAGTTTTTTAATGGTTTTCTCTTGTTTTTTATGAGTACCTGGGGACCGAGCTTTGCTCGGGGGAAATCATTAGTCCACTCTGAAAGCAGTCTTAGTACTTAATTGGAGACACATAGATCCATTCCCAAACTCCACACGGCTTGCCTTTACTACGTCCTACACCATTTCCTACGTCATGGACCTGTTTCCCTCCATTTCCATAGCACTTTAGGATTGTAGATAAATTAATCTAATCGTTATTAACAGTTCCCACACTCCGGACAGCTCGTCTTTACTACGTCCTACACCATTTCCTACGTCATTGACCTTGTCGATACAGAGTATATGTATTATAACCTCTGCAATGCATGGTTAAAAAAACAATATCCTCTGAAATATATTTCAGTGACCAATCATTGTTTAAAACAACTTAGGGAATATATTTTACCTAAGAAATTATTGCGGACATTTTCCATTGTGATCAGAATTTATTATTGATGTCGAGTGATATGATCATAATAATAGAGTATTTGTAATCCCTTTGTTGTGTTCCATCATGCTATGCTTGATTCGTGTTTGACATGATAAGTGTTTGATTCGTGTTGTAAATTTTGGACAAAGGCATTCATTAATAGCACAACAATGAATTCCACCTGTAAAACATGTTATTTGTGTTCTTTGGGTTATAATGTCACTAGATGTAAAGCCTCGGCATTTTCTTCTGACTTGGCATCGTCTCAACTAATATCTAAAGGTGAAATCTTACAATTGTTTATGTTTACCAGTTTTGGTTAAAATGGTTTAAACCAAAATAAACATGCCTAGATAAAATTGAGAAGAATTTATTGCATTTAATAAATTACATGTGGATGAATGAAAATGAAAAATTGTGTATACTAATTTTTTTTGTAAATAGAGATAAATCAAGAAATTCCACTTATCTAAGTCCAGTTGTGTTTAAAAATTATTCAGTTGCTATTTTGAATATTGTTTGCTTCCTACAAAACTGAAAACAAGCTAAATTTCATTATTGCTCCTTAATTAGTAGCTTTACCGGTGATTTGCAACATAGTAAAAGCCTAAAATTATAAAAATAAATAAGTTAAATCTTCTTCATAACAGCTAGTATTACCAACGACTATATCGTTTTGCATATTTTCTATAATCAATGGCGACACCATAGAAAGGTAATCTGAAGCCTGATGATGTAAAAAGGGAAAATTTTACATTGTGCGCTCTCTCGCTGATGTCTCACTCTCTGGTCTTAATATCAACCAAAAGAATCAATAGTTATAAAGAAATTTTGTTAAATAATTTTGACATGGTGAAATAACATATAAGTAATAGCTTTGACTAGTAACCATGAAACACATTATACATAATACCAAAAAGAAATATAGATACCTTAAAATTGTCTGCAGTCATTGTGTCTACAGTTAAATACTGTATATCACAGTTAAAAAATTATGTACTTCCTCTCCCACTGCCCACATTATAACAATGACACAATTGAATTGTTGACAACAATGCATTTCTATAGACCAAGTAAATAAACTATATATTACCTTTACAGTAGAATCTTGTGATGAATTTATTAAAAGGTTTGCTCCTAAATATTTTACCCCAATTACTGTAAATTGCCTCTATAGGAATTCAAATTTGTATAAAATTAAAGGAGGTCAAATACATTTTTAAAGAATGGTATTCAAGATGATTTCACATCAATAGTTTTGTTGAAAGCTTAAACATTTAAAAATATTCAGCCTTTTCTGTAATTTATAAATGGGTAACATGAGTAATTCCTGAAACATGTTCTGTATTGGTACATCATTTTAGGAAAACCTGATGCATTGCTCCCTTATTTATTATATTACACAGGGAAAATCAGACTTCATGTTGTGTTGTAGGACTGACTTTGCAAAATGCTAATTGTAAATTAATAAAAAAAAGCCTTCATGTAAAAATTATAGTTTCATTTCACAATTTTCTTTAAACCAAAGTTTAAATAAAACTGAACTATCCTCATATATTTACACATAGAACTTCAGAATATTTTATAAAATGAAAATTAATTATTTTTATATGAGCTATATAGGATTTAAAGCCCCTAATTTTGACTTAACTGCAAGCAGACTTTCCATCCCATGGTAAAATTTTAACCTTATAATGTCATTTTTGTCCAGATACATTTAAGTGTGCTGATCTCTACAACAAACTATGTTAATTTACAATGTAACAATGTATATCCAACCCCTTTATATAACGCTTGAATGTAAAAACTAACAAATTAAACATTCCCAATAAATTGTCATAAATGTAAAGATGGCAAAGAAGATGGATTTACAAGATATAGCGTGCAACCTCAAACAGCCTGTCAACCAAACCAACTTTTGTCTTTTTAGTTGTGAGAATTATAGCGAATGATACTGCTATAAATGTAATATAATTTTCCTTACGAGATTAAAATCAATCATAATTTTCAAAAAGGTTGTATACTTTTCCTAACACCCTCCTAGATTTTTCACACACAATCCCAACAATTACAACTACATTGAATGTTTCATAATAGCTACATAAACTTCTATGTGAATTTTTTACAAGTTTAACTGTGTTAGTTCATTTTTAGTTTACAATAATTTTAAAGTAACATTTTGACTGATTCTCGTTTCCAAAAGTTTTGAAGATTGTTGATGAATTTTGGGATATAAGAACACTGATTTTAAGTATTAAGTAAGTACAAATAGTTTTCATTCAATATAAAAAATTATAAACTAAACTATTACCTGAAATTACACAAGTTCTTCGAATTGGTCAACAATGCTAGCTAACAATAATCAAGGCTCGCTGCCGGCGCACTGTACACTGTACTGTTGTAGTATTTCTGTGTTCTGTGTTGGTCATTGGGCGTCAGTCTCTCTCCCCTCCCCCCAAAACCTAAACATTGTTTACTGCAGGGGGGGGGGGTGAACAAGCACAAGGCAGTAAACAAAACCTCATCTCTTACAGATGAGTGGTCTGTCGTCATTTAATACACTCTCCATTAGCCGGCCCAGAAAATTGATATCAAACACCCCTTATAAGTGGGAACAACGTTGGGGAAACCATTCGAGAGCTTTAGCTATAAAATGTGACATATAGTTAACTCCTACAAGAATTAGTAAGTTCTTATAAAATGTTGCAATTTTAGTTAGATATTTTTATCCTATTCCAGTTTGTTTTACTCTTTTTAGCGAATTTCCCATAAGGAATAAGCTATTACCGCAGGTCTCGTGGTAAGACTTGGACCGGGAACCGATTTACTTTTTCGTGTTGATGTGCCCATAGGCAAAAACACTGTTGGTTCAATAAAATGTATGTGTCCGTTGGCACAATAACTTGAGCAAAAATTATCCAATTTTGATGAAATTTGGCACACAAGCCTGTAGTATACCTACAAGATCGCACCACTCATCCTACACTCATCTCCATTCATACTAGGCTTAAAATACCTACTATGTATGGTCGCCATTTCATAAAAAAGTATTAAAGTTTATTTGAATGAGATCGCGAACCAGCATGATCGGACCATGGGAATGGGGTTTTATGGTAGTTTATAGGGTAAAAATTGGTTTTTTTAATTTTTGACCATCAAAACATGAATTTTTTTAAATTTCTCACAAAACTATTTTGAATAGCTTAAAATAAATAATTTAGTAAGTATATTGAATCGTTTTTGTACGGTTATTGGTTACAAAGAAAATTCAAACAGTTGTAAATTTAGGCCAACCGCTGTAGTTTACTTGTTTATTATTTTGATTAAACTTGACAAATTTATTTATTTTATACTAAGCTATTAATATTTTAATAAAAAATCACACTTTATTACCTACCATCCCTCTTAAGCAACAAACCTAAGTACTCTTTAAACCTAATGTTATTGAATTAGATTTAATTGAAAATGAAATCAGGCAAATGGAAATTTGCTTAGTCTTCAGGTTTGCTGCAGTGGGGGAGGGGGGGGGGTATTTGATAATATTAGGAGCCAAGGATTTACAAGTAAATAATTTAATTTTTTTACAAAAAGTTAACTTACGAAGCTAAAGTAACAAGAAAGCTTAACAACCACACACAATAAATTAATTAATGGACAATTTCTGACCTAAATTGAATATTGTCTTCAGCTGATCCAAGAGTCTTCTATCTATAAAAATAGCTTAAAATAATTTATAAGTAAAAATACTTTTTAAAAATAACACGTTTTTAAACGCACTAAAAAGTATAAGATAATTTATAAAATGTTGAGAGAATAAATACTTGTAAGATTTTAAACGAAAACGTGGGGCGCATGCTGATTTACAATTAACTTCACCTATTATGATCTATTGCATGTGCCCCACGTTTTTCGTTTTAAATCTTACAAGTATTTATTCTCTCAACATTTTATAAATTATTTTATACTTTTTAGTGCGTTTAAAAACGTGTTATTTTTAAAAAGTATTTTTACTTATAAATTATTATCTATTTTTTAGTCTTTAATGTGTAAATATGTTAAATCTATTTTATATAGCCTCTCAATGCATAACCAAAACCCAAAACCTTATTATCTGTAATCAGATGTTTTATCTTTACTTTGAAATGATTGTTTTATATTTTTAGAATATCTCAGGAGCAGAACCTGTACCTCTTAACCTCTGCTCTTCTAACTGTCAAATTTAAGTATTTACAGCTGACTTAAATTAATTTATATGTTTACATTCTTTTAAAATGTAAACATGGAAAATTTGGAAGCCAAAGGGGTGTAGCCCAAGGGAAATATGAAAATTAAATTATATAATATGGCATTGTCATCCATTTGTGAGCTATGTTTCAAGTTTCAAGTCTCTAGCTCATCGGAAACTTCGTTTAAAATTTATATCAAAATTTGTAGGAAAGCGAGCTAATAAAAAAAAGCCCTTGGGGCGTAGTCCAAGGGAAATATGAAAATTAAATTATATAATATTGCATTGTCATCCATTTATGAGCTATGTTTCAAATTTCAAGTCTCTAGCTCATCGGGAAGTATCAAAATTTGCAAGAAAGCGATTTAATAAAAACAAGCCCATGGGGTGTAGCCCAAGGGAAATATGAAAATTAAATTATATAATATTGCATTGTCTTCCATTTGTGAGCTATGTTTCAAGTTTCAAGTCTCTAGCTCGTCAGGAAGTTAGTATTAAATTGATTTCAAAATTTGTACCGGACAAGAAAGCGAGCTAATAAAAACGTTTTAATAATAATAACTTTCAACATTCTCCAAGTTATTAGATTCTTTTTTAGAAAGGGATGTAGGGATTGTAGCAAATGAAGAAGAGGTTTCAGTCATAAAGCTGGACTCAAAAAGTCTGTCTGTACCAAAAAGATATGCCAGATTGTATGTAGTATGGAAATAAATAAATAAAAAGGCCTTTATTTACAAGTAAATGTCATATAAAATGGTTTTTAAACTCACTCAAGTAAAACTTAAACTAAAATATTTACATAAGGATATACAGAAAATATTTACAAAAGAAATTTACAATATATATTTTATAATTGTTTTTTTTTCATTGCGGCCCTGAAAGAGCTAAGATTTGGAGCTCTTAATCTCCTGAAGGAGACCATTATGGATTAGGCTATACAACTGAGGGCCAAAATAAGAAGAAAAAAAACTTTATTCCAACCTCAACCCTCACTAAAGTGAAGCCTGCAGTCAGAGTGAGTATACTCCGTTCAGACAGCCGTGGCACCTGACGGATTAGGACACCTCCGTCATCCCTCCTAATCCCTCAGGTGCCACGGCTGTTTGAACGCACTATAATACCGGTAATACGCAGCCAGATCTCCTCCCTGCACTCTCCTCTGTACTGTTGGTTAGTCCCGCTGACGTACTGAGGTTCCCCAGCTTGAGCACTTGGACCAGGCAACAGGTCCCTTATGGTAGAATTTTGAATTCTTTGAACTTTTGCCATTTTATCCTTATAGATGCTGTTTCCTTATGCAGGAAAGCAATATGTAAAAGCTGGGAGGACCAAGGACCGCAGGAGTTGTGTTTTGGCATATTCTATTCTAGCAGAAATGTTTTCAATCTATGTTAAGACCTCTCACTGTGCGTTGAACTGCAGATGTAACATGGTCAGAAAAAGAGAGTTAAATCTTTGTCAAGTACAACACCAAGCGTGTTGACAGTGTCTCATACAGAGAATCTCATGCCATCAAGGGTGACTTGTATAGCAGATTTACTCATTCCTGCATCAGAATGTGTGGTCCAGTATGCATAATAACAACAATGGTAAATGGTAAATGCAACACACTTGTCAATATTCAATTGATGAGCCCAACTGCACATACGTACTGATGGCTTGTCTGACCTGTTATTTGCCCTGTATGACCTGTATCTTGTTAATTGTTATATACCCCCGCAGCAGAAAACCTGCCGACTAAGCGAATTTCCATCAGTCTAAATCGATTTTCAATTAAATCTATTTAAATAACATTAGGTTTAACAAGTACCTAGTTGGGGGTTTTAGTAAAATATTAATAGCTTAGTATACAATAAATAAATTTGCCAAGTTTTATCAAAATATATCCATAAACAAGCAAACCACAACATTTTACTATATTCTCCATAAGAATAACATGGGAATTTTAAATTTATTATTTTTTGAATTTTCTCCGTAACCAATAACGGTACAAAAACACTTTGATATACTAAATTATTTGTTTTTAAGCTCTTTAAAAATGTTGTGTTTTGAGGGTCAAAAATTAGAAAAACAATTTTTTACCCCATAAAGCCCCCCGTAAAACCCCGTTCCCATGGTCCGATCATGCTGGTTCGCGAACTCATTTAAGTTTATCCCTCCTTACACCTTCAAACCGAATTTCATCAAAATCGGACAAAAATTACTCAAGTTATCGCGTTCACGGAATATACTCTTGTATTGGTGTACAGAGATTATACACACATACAAAAATTTGAACGAATAGTGTTTTTGGCCTCTAGGGACATCAAAATTAAAAAGTAAATCGGTCCCGGGCCTAGGTCTTACCGTGCCACCTACGGTAATAGCTACTTTCTTATAGGGAAATTCGCTAAAAGCAAATACATCGTAAAATATTGCCTTAAAAACAAATATTCAGCGCATTCCAAACTACACTCACAACTACAATTAAAAGATCAAAACAGGCTCAACATTTTGTAATTCATGAGAAGTATACTTGCACGTAATTAAATTTGAATCAAATTACACATGTTATAGTATACTGGCAATTTGAAAATGCATAAGTTCGGGTTTAAGCGGAAAAGGTGTTGGCTAACCTGCTTTCCCGCGTTCCCACCTGTCGTCTGGAGATTTCGACCAATCAGTTAAGGGCATTCGGCAGATGCTTGCAGCCAATCCCCATCGGTTTCGGTCTTCCCTTCCTTGTTTTCAATTTCAGTTCAGTTCTCACTCTCAGTTCAGTACTGTGTTCTCTTCATGCTTGTGAATGTGAATTAATTGAAGCGGTTGGTTTGTGAATTTACAAACCGTTATTTTATAATTTTTTGTATCGCTGTTTAATTTTTAGTTCGAAAGAAGACGTTCTCGTGTTGTGTTAATATTGTTATTAATTTTTCTAAGTTGGCTTTCTAAACAGTTGTTTAAATCCTTGAGAAACCGTTGTGAACCGGGCCACTTGGGGTTGTTTTGTTTCTACCCTCCGCGAGAGACTGATCAATAAACATTGCTGACAAGGTAGGCCTGTTTAGTTTTTCTTATTTATTATTGCACTTATCATATTATTAAGTTATGTTGAAACATTTCTTTATTAAATACAAAATGCGGCTGCAGTTTGTAATGGTAGCGGTATGAAAAGGCCTAGTCTTCAATTAATTTTATGAATGAAGTGTGCTCATAACATTTTTTAAATTTTATGAAGCAATTCAACATATGACTGGCAACGTTGTTGCCTCAATAGGAATAGGCCTACCTGTGACTATCCAACGCTCAATAATACCCATTTGTATTTCAAATGTCAAGCAATTAAAATTAGTTACTTAAGAAAATCGTAAAACAGCTTAGATTTATCATTATAACTTACATTAACAACAAATTTGTTTGCTGCACATAAAGTTGCAATATCCCATACCTACTCTGATGCTCAATTAGGTCTAGGCCTAGTTCTAACAAGTTTATAGGTCTAGGCCTCTAAACTTAGATCTTAGGCCTAAATCCTGACTGGAATAATAATTCCTCCGCTCTCCATACATAGAATTAATAAGGCCTAACTTACTCACAACTCCGCTGCTAGGCCTAAGTTATTACAGTAAATTCTTCGATGCTATTACTAGAACGTTACCTAGATAAAAAGCATTCATACATATCTATGAACTTGTCGAGAGAAATATGTCTTTATAGGCTACACTAAACATGCACCGGCGCCTGTCTCGTGTGTTCGTCACTCGTAATTTTGTGTCATTTAAACGTTTTTTTGTGTATTTGGTGTATATAACTTAAGACATATTTATCTCGGCAAGTTCATCTATGAATGAATGCTTTTTAATGTATCTAACGTTCTACCGACAACCTAAAGATGTGCCCCAGTGGCACGAAACAGCTGTACTTAGTTTCACTAACTACACACGGATTGTTTGACACAAAAAGGTAACAAAACATTTTTATACTCCTTCTGACATTGATTAAAACATAAGATCCAGGCATCAAGTTTGTCTCGGTTGGTGTTGTAGGCTATACAACAACAACGGCTAACAACGGCTTTATCTGGTGATGTCAGATTTTTCTCCTTATTTCCAGATTTTGCTTCCAGTTTTTTTGTAAAAATCGTAAAAAACTTGTGGGATTGTGTTATTTTGACGCAATATCTGAAGGTGCTTGGTTTTTTTAAGGATAAGCGAGGATGTCTCTGAATAAATTCTAAATAAATGGACTAGGCTAATCCTCCCCTTGGTTCCCGTTCTTAAAAACATTAGGAATAGCATGTTCCGCAACGTACGGTGCAACAAGACCCAAAAGTCCCTGCCTAGGTCACAGGGGTACCGGTCTTCTTCTGTAATTGACAAAGTTGTAGGACGTCCAGCTCCTTGATTCTCTGAACTCACTTTTCCACCAATATGCAGCTGTAGGCCTATTACTGATTTTGTAATCCTTTATTTTGCTGCAGCTTGACGCTGGCTCACTTTCTTCTCTTTGACCAAATTACCTTTAAACAGCTTCCTGCAGGTTCTGTAAGGAGTAAGGTAACCGAAGGTTTCCTTTTTTGTACCGGTATGTTCTTGGCATGTTTTTTAATGATTTTCGGTTTTTAAAAAATGGCGCCGGCCATAATTACCCCAACTGACCCTAAATGAAGTATAATTCAGGTCTGGCCTTTTAGCTCAGCGGGAATAGTTTACTCTTTAACACTACCTAAGTTAAGTAGGTATCTGGTAACAACTAGTATCCGGTCTGGTATTATAGTTTGAAATATACTAATTTCAACCAGGACGTGATTGAGCCATGCAAACGAGATCATCTTGAAAATTAAGAAGTTAAACGGGGCAAAGCCCGCGGGTTACAGCTAGTACCTACTAATATAAAGCCTGTTGTTAAATTACTAGTAGCTTATCATGAGGACTGAGCATTGCTCGAGTTGGATTATTTGCAAATATTTATGTTTAGGCTATAAATATTTGCCTCCGAGATTGATTAATTCATTAATTGACGTAAAATAAGATTACTAACCTGTTGTCAATGAATTCTATATTTGTGTCATAATGACTAATAGTTTCAGGGTTAAAACCCCATTTTAAAATCTTCGGTATCGGTAGTCAAAATTGTCAAACATATCTTCCTGCACTTGCCGTTGTCAACAATACATTAGGTACACATAAACACACACGGGAACATTTAGGTTTACAAAAATTATGTACAATCGCTAGGCCGGCCAAGGACAAAACCAGACTGCAGGGGTTTGAAGATCATATGGATGTAAACAGAAGTAATTGTATTATGTCCATATGTTTTGATGTAAACAAATGTAAACTTGAAACAGTTCATATGATTGACAACAGAATTCTAATTCAGCACAAACTCTGAAATTTTAAAAGCCTGTAAAACAAAGGGATTTCACGAGATATCATCCAAACCCGCAAAAGGCACATCTACAAGATAAGAGCTTTAAATTGATAGGTACCCAATAGGCCTAGATGATTAGAAATAAATATTTAGGGGTCGATTTGCTGCATACAAAAATCCAACAAATTCTTTTAATAATATCGATTAGTTGCTAGGCAGCGGTGAAAATAAAACATGTCTATTGCAATGTAGGTAGGTAGGCTTTATGGATAATGATTGTGTATTTGACATGTATTTAATTATTTAAAAGTAAATAAGCAAACGGCTAGCATTTCGACCCTGGACAGCAATACGTAGCGTTTAAAACACCTAAAAACATCATAGAGTGGTAAAAACTCTGTTTATTTTAAATCCTAACAAAAATTAAAATATTATGAGGTGATAGCCTTAGGTACATTTTTAAACACCTAAAGTAGGTAAAAAGATGAAATAGGCTAGAAGTTAATATAAAAAATCTGTTCTAAAATTTAGAGTTAGGAGGGTTGAGTAGATCTAATAATTATTTTTGGTCCAAACGATGTTTTGCTGTTGCCAAAGTCGCCATGGAATTTGGGAGAACCTTCTCATTTCTTTTGATGTAAAAGTGTTATTTTATTGGCAGAAGAGACTCGGATTCCTTCCATATTCATGGTTCCACTGTACCTGTAGGCTATGGTTTTCCTCAATATTTTCATCGAAATCATAGAACTCCCTGGATATAAATGGTGGAGTTTACTCATTTTATTGTTTATTTTTCAACTGTGTAAGTGACATCTTTTCTTCACTCATTTATAAATTAGCTAACCTGAGATCACAATCTTAATACTGTTTCCAGTTTTACATCGTTCATTCACATAATTTTACCTGTGTTGTGTCACACCCTCTTAGTTAGTTGATAGGTTTGATAACATTAGGGTGGTAAATATTATGACTAGGGGTGGTGAGGTAGACTAAACACATACACAACCTGACTCCGGCCCTTCTCTACCCACTAAACGTGCAGTTGTACGGGCTCATGTTTAAGCTCAAACTGGGCCATTGCTTAAAAGTGACCGTTCTAGGTTAAATATCTTTGCAAGGTGAACTTTTTCTGTAAAAATACTAGGTACTTTTAATACTAGTTGCCTAACCCTGTGGCTAAGAACATGGTATAGTAACTTAAGGGGAGACTGAACTTTTTATGCCTTAAAAAATTAAATATTTGTTTTTCATCTAAAATTAATCTCCGTTTCTTCCTGATTAAGAAAATATATAATACTTAGAATATTAAAAAGCTTCTTATGATAACAATAAATAAACAATGCTAACTCTACCGAGGTTTCGGCCACACTATTCTTACGGCTTTAAGTGTGTGCTGCAAAGCTTTAAGCGTGTTTTTCCGAACGTTTGTTTTTTTATCTTTAGGTACACATAGTTCAAAAACTGACAAAAAATAGACTTAAAATTTTGCATGCATTAGTCTGGGTACTTGGTGAGTACATTAAACCAATCATATATTGATTAGGCCTAGTTATAAATTTTCATTTAAAAAATAATTAATTTTTATTTTAAGAATATCGTATAAAAAATTTGTATTTTTTAAATTATTGAAAATAATTTTCATGTCGATATATTTCTTTAAAAAGTGGTTTAACATAAAGATATGGATGTGATAATTAAGTTTGCAAAAAATCATTATGATAGGTTTAGTAGTTTTTGTGATAGGCCTATATGTACTTGAACTTGTAGAGAATATCCATTTAAAAAGCACTGAACCAAAAAAGGTACAGTCTCCCCTTAAGTACCTACTGTACTTGAATAAAGCTACAGTACCGGTACTGTATTTTAATAATGTAGAAGGGTACTTTCCTGTTAAAGGAAACATTCATTATCATCGATGATTTCTTTTTTATATAGGCCTATCAATATTTTATTTTTTTACGGAAAGTAAATAAAAGAAACGTCTTATAACACTTAAAACAGTTTTGCGCTTATACTGTTAGGACGGTAAATATACCAAAAAGATGGCCAAGTGGTGATCGATTTCAATTGGATACTCCAATCATCATCAGACCCAATAGGCGAATGTCAAAAAGTCCAAAAAGCACACCATGCAATGCTCACCATTATGTTTGTGTAAGACAGTTATTAGCTGAACAAAACTTATCATTTACAATAAATAAAATTCGTTGATTGTAGACCTACACCCAAGGGAATACTTAAGGTTACATACCTAACCACCTCATGGGTTGTTTGGTAACGCACAAGAAATATTGTTTGACAAAAGACAAGTATGTACAGAAAGTCATACATTTTACTGTATTTTGCTCAAATATTTTTGTCCTAGAAGTTATAGTTTCTGTCCATTGCTTTGTTTTCACACTAAATACTTAAGTCAAAACCTCTCTCACTTGTGTTTTATTTAAAAATCGTAACCATAATGTCATGAACAGACAACTTTGAGGTGGATACTAACTTACTGACATTTGATGGGAATATATCGTTTAAGCAATCATAACTATAGGCTAGAATAATAGTTATCAAGATGTTTAGTTAGGGCTTTGAACTTTCACGTGTGTAGTCGCTGTAATTATTCGAAATATTCACTTTTATCTAGCTGATATAGATAAATTCACGTAAGTTAGGTGATTGGCTAGATAATTAGTTTTACAGCTCGCAACTTTGTGCAATTTGTTTCCTCGTCGGTTTTGTGGATTAACGGTGATGTAACACCTTAAGTTGATAAATGTCAACGTACTACTATTTTGTATCAGCTAAAGAAAAATGCATGTTTCACTCTAGTACACACGCAGCACGTTTTGAATGGTTTACTATGTATATTTCCCATTACAATCAACAATTTTGTATCACCCCCACTAAACGAAACTCCTAGTGTTATAACTGAAGAGCAAGAAGTTTCTGCAACATTTAAGATAATATAAGAGGTATTCCGTTGAAATCAACGCACACAAACTTTGTACAGCACCCGCACAAACTTTGGGACGATGGTGTGACGAGTCAACTTGTACTTTGTTATATCCATAGTCAATGTAACGTCCTGATGAGTTTGTACTGTCTAGGAAGTACTAAACCAACATTCCCCACAGCATAACACGATGTTTGATGTAGTTGACTTGCGCAATGCACGCCTGGATAACCGGCGAAAGTACTTCAGTATTGTATTGTGTTGTGATCGCTGCGAGCGCACCCGTCCGATAAGGGCGATCTAGCATAGGTACAGGAATCACTAGTTTTGTTCCCAGTCCTATCTGTTGGCTCAACTGTCCGAGGTAATTTTCATCAGACATCGCGGTAGTGTTCCCTAAACCAATCTGATGGATGGTATTGATCTATTGATAAGACAACATACGTACCAATTTAATACATTGGTTTTGTAATTGATGGCGGTTGTGTATGAGCTGTCTTGACGTTTGCAAACATTTAATTATGAAGATAAGAGGTTTAATGCAAGTTATTGTTAGCTTTGCAGACTTCAAAAATAAAGGGCATTTTAGATCTTTATCGTCCATATTTAACTTGAATATCCCATCAAGAACAATAATCGTAGTTTTTCGTGATGTCAGCGAGCATTCTTTTGGCTATCCCAACCTAAATTAAAAATTTTACTGAGTGACAGAAATCAAACAAAAGCTATTTATATGTTTCGATGGTATAGACGATTCTGGGAAGTTTTCATTTTTAAAAGTAACTATGTCTTTGATCAACCTAATGTTTTATTCGATTAAGATTTGTGTATGGGAGCCAACAATTTCAAATGTAATTTACAACTTGAACTAATAATATACATTTATTCTATCTGGATCTTTAAATGAGCATGTGCGATATTTAGCTTTGCTGCTGACTCAGACCAGCCGATTCTTTGGCGTATCTTGTTACTAACCAGACTTTCATTTTGTCCCCTTGTACGAGAGTCGTTAACCGTTTCTAAAGGTGGCAAGGCGAGTGTAGGTTTGGACAAGGTAGGCGACCTGGATACATTGAGATCAAGTTCTGCAGCATGTGTGAGTCACTCGCCCTGTGTCTGCTGCACTCACTGATTCACCCACTCGTCTATCGCGTGTCAGTTGTCCATAAACCGTCGTCCCCTGAAACATTTCCCCATGCATCAGCTGGAAAATCAATTTTTTAATTCGTTTAGGTGTCTATTCAATGGTTTTCATAGACATTTTGAGTTAGGGTTGTCATTGTGGGTGGTGTTAGTTGCTGAAGAATGCGACTGGAGTCAAAGAACAACTAAACAGTCTGCGTTCATATTCTAAAAAAAAAAGATAACTTGTTTTAATTTAAATTACGTTAAATATGGTTCAAACTTCAGTAGTTTGTTGTCGGAAACAGTTACTTTATTTACTGTACAGTAGTGATGGAATTAACTATTTTATTTATTGCCTGAACCTTTTATTCAGCGCAGCTGAGAGTACGATATACAGGGTGTCCCGTAACTCTCTGGACACTTGTATATAGCGTTATTCCTTAGGTCAAGACAAACACATTTCACCATAGGAACATGGGTCTGTGGTGTCTAGTTTACCGACTGTCGGCATTTATGTGTTTTTTACATAAACATGCTAAATACTCCTTTTACGTTGTTTAGCATTGTTTAAATGGAGAAAAGTGGTCATACATTACGAAAACAACACGCATTCTCTGTTATTATTTATCCAACCTTAACAAATAAGGTATCATAGACTACATAAAATTTACAAACTTTTTTATCTCTTGCAATTCTTTTGTAAAAGTTAACGGTTTTCGTGAAATTTGGCATCAAATATTTTAAATGGCCGCCATTTTGAAACGGATAATGATTTTTTAGTATAATTTCTAACAATAATAGGTCTTAATAAGATTAACATTTTTGCAAAATATCAAAGCTGTAGCTCAAACCGTTTAGGATTTATTAATGTTTATGTAAAAAACACATAAATGCCGACAGTCGGTAAACTAGACACCACAGACCCATGTTCCTATGGTGAAATGTGTTTGTCTTGACCTAAGGAATAACGCTATGTACAAGTGTCCAGAGAGTTACGGGACACCCTGTAGATGACAATGCGCCCTGTGAGGGTTCGACCCCTGACGACCGGCGCCGCCTGTAATTGGCACGATACTACATCCTTCCTCAGCATTTGGCCTGATTGGGTCTTGATTGGCTCGTAATCACCCTTCCCTACCCCCTTCGTCACGTTTTTTATTCGTTAATAGAGTTTTCCATTACTAAAAGTGTTTTTTTTTTTTTTTACTCGATGTCAAGTTTTACGACCAAGAATATTAAGAAGAATATAACAAAAAGTCTTTCCTAGTATTCGTGCACGGTAGTATATTATTTTATCATCGGGTATATTTTTCTCTAAACTTTGTGGACGAGTTTTAAGATGATAAGAAGTATACTGTACGTTAAGATGATAACGTCGACTACAGCTGATTATTTTTGCCCAAGGAAATAGTTATTTGTGTAAAGTGGCACATTACTGCACACGAGAGGCTCGTGCGGAATGATCTCGAGTGTAGCAAAGGCCTTTTGCACTCGTGTTACACATTATATTCAGCTGCTCATAGTATTATTATCTTTAAGTGTTGCCGACCTATTTCCAAGCGTACACGGATTACGTGCATAATAGAACCACGCTGTTTTGTGTTGTTTCGTTGGAATCCTGATGTGCGGCAAAGTATAAACCGTACGAAAAAGTATAAACCTACGACAAAGTATAAACCGTACGGCAAAGTATAAATATGCAGCAATTAGCAGGTTTCTGTACTATAAACAGTACAAGGAAGCCAACTATGTCCGGTGACTGTAGGAAAAATTGCTTTATTACTGTAAACTTGAAAACGGTAATTGTTTTCTGAACGACGAAAATGTTTCCCCTATTATAACAAATCCTCTCCTCGTTGTCAGTGATACTATCTTGTGGCTATGTCGGTGGTGTTAATGTAGTGCTAGTGTTGCCGTCACACTTTCCCCGCCAGCATTTCACAGATTCGACTGTTCCGTTCCAAGCCGTCTGTTTTATCACGGGAACTGCAGCGAGAATGGCAATCGTACCGATCGGCATTCACTTGTGCAATCCAACTTGTTAGAGCTGGCTTTCGGTAGGGATGGCCCGGTTTAATGATCCGATCACTACTGACAACAACTGGCAAGACAAACAACCGGCATTGCGTGAATTTGAATTCCATACATCTAGTGTAGTTTGGGGTTACTACTTCGAAATATCACGGCGCCTTACTTGATCCCCTTTTTGTTTTCCAATTTCTTACGGTGGACGCTCCATCAAATCAGACTGGGACGGGTGGCGTCGTCCTGTAATCCAGCTACTAGGAGGTTACGAATTGTGGATATTTATAGGCATGCACTGTGGATGCGATACTCCCCAGTGTGGATTAACGTCCGCACGGGTGAGTACTACGACTATCCGCAGTACTATCCTGATAATTAGACCAATTTGTAATTACCAAGGCAAAAATGTGGTTCGGATTCCACTATAAACTGTAGGTCCCTTAGTTGCCATTAGCTGTATGGGCTATTAATTAACAGCTGTGTCTAAGGAATGTCGGCCTTAGTCACTAGCAAGACTATAAGATCGCGCCACTCATTCTACACTCATCTCCATTCATACTTGGCTTAAAATACCTACTTTGTATGGTCGCCATTTCATAGAACAGTATTAACAGTATCACCACCTCCACTAAAGGTTGTCCTTCCTCTTTCTCGCTTTTCTGATTGTCATCCGTCTTTCAGCGATTCTCCCATTACATTACTTCTTCTTCTGATGGATATTCATGTCATTCGACGATGCTCCCATCAGATTTCTACCTCTTCTGATTGCTAGGACTATTCTTAGTTTTTTCGGCGATGCTCCTATTGGTTTGTTATGATATTCGTCAAAATAGAAAACATAAATCCTTTGGGGGAATTTCCCCTATTCGGTTAATGTTGCTCCCATCAAATCGTCACTTGCTCGGTGGGTCATAATTATGTTGCGCTTTATAAGGTTCTAGATGCCTCTTTCAATGATGTTTTTATAATCAGTTTGTAATATTCTTTATCAGTTTTTCGCCCGCTTGACCAAAAGGCTTCATTTTACTTTTTGCCCCTGCGTGAAACGTCCCGAAAGTATGTTTCACACAATAGGAATTACAAAAATTAATTTAGTAAAATATTTTTCCTAATCTAATGTGTATGGCATCAAACCTTGGGGCATTTTTAATAGATATTTGAACTGGAATATGTACATGGTTAAAACGAATGCTATATATATATACCTACGCGAATGTTCCCCACGCTGTAGTGTAGTGGAAATGTTTGCATGTCAAGGAAGGTAATTTGTCGACTACGAGCGATGGAAGCCGGTCGCCAATCATGTTCCCATTGTAGTGTAATTGGCAGTAGGTTGCGACGCTCGCATACATTGGTACAATAACCTGTCGCCTAGTTCACAGGAGCTTTAACCTGCATTGCAGTTATTGATGATTCAGTCATTTAGAAACAGTTCGTTAAACATTCCATACTTTTCGTATCTATCTATATATTAATAGGCAAGTATGTTTCTTTAAAACCTTTTTTCTCAGCTCGTGTGTATCGTACGGAAAATCTACGCATACCGTTAGAAAGCTATTTTCCTGTAGGTGTGCAGAATCCCTTTATAAACTAAAATAGGCACAAAAAATGAATTTGAAATTTTAAAAAATTAACATGGGTTTTATGGGTTGCTATGGCGATGACGAAATAACAACCAAATGTAAACAGAAAATCAAAACAAATGGAAGACATTCCAATCATATGTTTTATTTAACAGTGTGGGGTGAAAATAGAGAAGTTTGCACAAAACATACTTTTGGTCGATTTTTCGACCACGGGGCGTGCTCTCGTTTGAATTAAAAATATAAAACTATTTTGGGTTGTCACAGACAATAAAACAGGTATTTTCCATAACTAACCACATTATAAAACAATATAGTTTTTGTGTAATTTCTTGAAGAATGTAGACGAGTTGACTGCTGTGAGAAGACTTGTTGGAAACAATCTTGGTAATCACCTGTGACATGTAATTACGTCAATTTGTCTGCTGTAAACAGTCTCGTCGTGGAGTTTGTGATGCAACGCCTCCCAAATGTTTGGGTTACAGGTAGCACTAATGATGCAGGGGAAAATTTCCTAAATTAAATCATGTGACTTCTTACTATACTATGATCGGTTCATGCGTTGTTATACAACGTCCATGTATGCTATGGCGAGATGCAGGACACAAAAACCTGCCAGGAAGCGGATACAGGCGAGTCTTTGGCAACAGCATACTGATGTTGGTCACCGACCCCCGGCAGCGCAGCTCAGCCCCGGAGACTAATAGCCAAGGGTCAGCCCTAGGGACTACTGGCCAAGGGTCAGCCCCAGGGACTACTGGCCAAGGGTCAGCCCCAGGGACTACTGGCCAAGGGTCAGCCCCAGGGACTACTGGAGAGTCAGCCGTAAATTATTTTTGCGGTGTCGGACAACCAGCCCCAGCAATAATCCGAATTAACCCTTACCATGTAAACGCGAGACGCCGGTACCGAACTGTACTATTGATATTGTCGGCAATTGAATTGCAAAATGAACTTCGATTAGAAATCACGCCACTTTTGATGACCATCAATTGTGATGTTTAGACTTCTTTTGGGCTTTCTCATCCAAAAGTGTCAATCACATTTTTTGTTGTCTCGTCAATGTTGTTGAGAAAGGTTAATTTCTTAAGGCCGAGGCTGTGTCCATAAGGAAACACATAAACAAACGTGTGGCCGAAAAACTTGTACATCCTCAGGGTGGATGCAGAAGTATCCTTCATGTTGAGTTAAGGTCATAAGGTCGAGGCGAGAGGTGAAGGTGGCTTCTTTATGTGTTGACAGCAGCTTTGTTAATTTGAAATTGTTTGCTTCCGTTGAAGTTCTTGACGTTTAAGATTAATTGATCACTAGAGTTTATGTTTGGAGTTATGACGTTATATGTGTACTATTTGTCTTTGTGAAGTAAAACAGACTGGTCCTAAGTTGTATTCTGTCCTGCTTTACATTTTCTGACACCGATCGATGATCAAGCCAATTTTCAACTTTCGTGATTGCGGAGGTACAAAAACATGTTGGGACAATTTATGCAAAAAAAGCTTCCCGTAGTTAACAGTTTGACTTCCGGCGAGATCGGTACTTCCGGCACAGTGGCAATCAGGTGATGCGGACTTGGTAATTTACCCCCCCCCCTCTCTCCTCGTCATCAGATAGTTTTGGTACTAATTTATGACTCATTTGAGTTGGATTATTTAGCGTAGCTTGAGTTAATTTGCGAGTTCATTGCAACTATTTGTTACATTTGTGTACTGTTATTGTGTACCTGGGGACCGAGCTTTGCTCGAGTCAAATGATTAAGTATACTCTGAGGAGTGAGGGCAGTCTTTGGTCAATGTAATTGATCTAACTCTTCTTTAGTAGTATATCTTCAATCTGTCAATTGTCAATCGTATTTGATTTGATAAGCACAATAATAAAATATCTAACAGGCCATAAGACTATTTTGAAACTAATTATTTATTTATTTATTTATTTCGGGCAGTTCACAATAAGCTTTAACCCTTCGAAGGTTCACGTATTCAATTTAGCGTATTGGTGATAATAAATTGTAGGATATAATATTGACCAAACCAAACAAAGAATCTACGGGGGAATGGGACGGTAATGAGGTTAATATATTCAGCCATGTCAAATACGTGACATAACCGTTTCTCTGAAACTGAACCCAACACGTATTTGACAAAATTACCGAGTTCACGACATATTTTCTGAAACACTACTAGATTAGGCGGTGTTATTTTGGACCTTAAGGAAACAAAGACCTCAGCACATTAACATAATGTTAGTTTCGCTACGAAGACAGATCGTCGACATTTTCACTGGTGACAAATCGTTTCTCCTGCGATGCTGGCTGGAGCTGGATAGAAATAGCGAGATACATTCCAGAGACTAGCTGCCAGCTGTGTCAGCCGCGAAACTACGACTACGACCCTCCTGTGTGTGGGTATAAATATAGACCAGAGTTGTCTTAGTTAGCAGATAGTTAAAGTGGTCAAAACTCTACAAGACACAATGTACGATACCGTGATGTCTACAACCTCAGTCCTCATCAGTGTAATGAAGAATGAGCCAACCTATGGACCTATGAACGTCCTACCTATGGCTATGAATACCATATTACAGTATTATAGTTGACTTCACAAATCCCAAAAGACGAGTCAGCCTGAGTCAGTTATCAAGAAACAACTTCGTAATTGTAAATTACCTTTTGGAATCGGTTGAGTTTACGAAAAGTTTACCGCAAATTTGCGAATCGCGTGAGACGCTTGCGCCCAGGCACGGTGATCGCATGCAAATTGTGGGAAAGTTAATGTGGCATTCGTGTTGTCGGGTCTGCACAATATCAGGGCACTAAAGATAACCATGGGGCTTGCAATGTTTGCTTCCGAATCTGGAATATCATGAATTGGTTGTCCTCATCACCCCATGGCTCTTAGAGGGAGGAGATTTATAATACAAAAAAATTTCTGCTCACATGAGAGACGTGTCCGTTGTTATTTCCTAGATAGATTGGCCTGAAAATACTCAAAATCTGCGTGAATATGCTTTTTAAATAACAAATTTCAAAACAATTAACGATATATTTGGTGAAATAGAGTTAGAAGCATACACAATCCAACACACATTGATTATTGTACTCGTAACCACACTTACTATTGCTCTTAAAGCTAATGTGGGAGAAGTTCTTTACTTGTACAGCGGATATCATCAATCAAAATCTATCAATCACTACCTGTAGATTACTTGACAGCAATGAAAAGATTGAATCTATATTGAACGTGTAGGAAGGTCGGTGATCAGATGATGGAGATTGTAAGTCAATGGTAACCTCGATTGTCTACATCTACAATGTTCTACTCTCACCTCTCTCTCCAGGCTCCAGCTGGTCGATTATCATAAGCCGGACCTACATCACCAGTCACCTCCCACCACTTCCTCTTCCGGACTACCACCAACGTGCAGTCGGGAGTGTCCTGATTTATTTTTACAATGAAAGAGTTTAGTTTCAGGTCGTATATACCACCCCACTCCGCAATACAAGCTATTTCCAATGACTATTGTTAATCGTGAAACAGTTTCTTCTTATTGGAAAAGGGTTAACACCGCAAAGTCTTTGGTTGAACGATGTGTTGAATACAAGAATACCCTCGTCCAGCGCGGAATCAGCTACTTCCCTATTGGGAAATTCACACGGCAGTTTGAATACGAAAACAGTGCGAAGATGCGAAAACATATAAGTAAACAACATAGAAGATGGGTATTAACCACGAATATTAGAGTTGAAAACTGTATGAATCGTAAACATAAACAGATTATGTTACTGGCCCGAAAGTGAACATAGTTTAAGTATAGGTAATCGAGTCAGTAACGTCATTTGTTAAAGATTGTGATCCATACAGCTTTCTCTTCAAATGTTCGTGGGTATCAACTGCTTCAAAACTTAGTTTACAACAGTATATCTATACAATTCACTTTAAAGGAAAGATTATTTAACACGGCTTAAATAACTATTTTCCCTGTACAATCGTTTGTACAGAAAGTGTCCATTATTGTATCGATGCGATTTTTGAAGGACAACGCCACAACTGTTTCCTTACTTTGTGCTACCAGCAAAACTCCTTCTGTTTCCATAGTCCGTGTAGATCAGTTGAATGAACTCATCACCGCCACAGATGAGTTTGAAGTTTACAAACAAGTGATGTTTAGACCGTACTGACAACGGCTAAATATACCGGAACTATCGTCTGCTGCGGCAGGGGCTGCTTCTGAGATTACGCCTGTGAACTTAGTTGATAAAACGTACTCTGTAGCTATTAGAGGATAAGTTTTTCAATGGAGAGAGAGCGAGAGAGATATTTATCTTCGTATGATTATTTATTCTCTTTTATTTTATAGATATGTGACCATTTCATAATGTGGTATTTGGTTGAGTGACATTTGTGGTGTTCCTGTCATACATCTGAAAAAATCACTAGTTTTATGTTAACTGAAACCATCTACCCCTGAACATCAAGATAATAATTTTTTTATATAGAGACTGTTAGGTTCTTTCAATTAGTTTGCATTTTAATATTTCCAGTAGGATACGCACACAAGTGTCGCAGTTTTTAAAAGTGTTTTAGTAAACGATAAGTTGTCCCTTAAGTTGGAACTTGTAGCTTGGTCTCGATAATTTGTTGTTTTACTAGCACACTCCTCAATCAATTGAGCTTAGTTTTTTTTTACTAAAAAATTATAATGGAATGTAGGCCTATATATACCTATGGTAGGCTAGTTTAAAGTCAAAAGTCAAAACAAATATGCAGTCTATTCCACAATACAAACCACATTTACTGTGGCCTGGTCTCTTATCGAATTAGACTGCTTAAAATAAGAGGGCTTCATAAGCATTCTCAGCTGGTTAAAGGAAAGAGAGGGACAGATAAACACGATTCCTCTGACCTGACCCAGTAGGAGAGAGAGAGAAAGAGAGAGGGTGATAGGACAATACATGGTCCAGACATGTCATCATCTAAAAACGGTCCTCGACCCGAGCCGGCCTACATCATGCCGTATAATAATGGAGGAAACGGTACTTATTTAAAATATAATATTAATGTAATGTTTAGGTCCGTAATAACAGTATGTGGGTTTTGATTAGAGAAAAGGTTCCGATGAACCATTGAAAACTCCATTCCCAAGCATGAACTGGGCAACATAAGCATAGCTTGTCAAAGTGGCTAAGCACGTTCTAACGAACTGATGAACTCCTTTAAACTCTCAGTGCCTATTTTGGTACAGGAAGTTTAGGAAAATGACTCGAAGAATTGTCCAAGTACTTAATCGTTTGCGCATGATACTTACCTCGTAAAACACTTATCAGACGCGTTCTTGAGGATTGGATTGGTAGACTCAGACAATTTCTCAAAAATAAGAATATTATCCAGTAGTAACTGCGCTGTTCCGTAAGTCAAGAGTCAAACTTAGCGGTGACCAATCTACGTCCTGATCGCCTACGTCCAGAGTTCTCTCTCCTGTAGACACAAATCACTTTCACGACTCATGCTGTATCAGGTTCTGGAAGTATATACTGGGTCAACCATGGAGTCAGATGTTCATCTTGGTTTCTCTTCATTGCACTTTCGTGCCCGTCTCTTCGTTGCTTCACTCCCCGCTCTTGGGATCACTCTGTATCCGATATGGGAAGTGACTTCCAATAACTTGGTGACTATGTTACTAAAAAATATACTCGTAGTGATGTTAACGGCAATAACAAAATAAGTTTTTGTTGGAAACATTCCTCATAAAAGAATCGCTACCTTGCAGATTAATTTTACACTTACCAGTAGCTGTGCCTGTAGTTTCGTATCTGAAGAAAATTTTAAATTATTAAGGGTGTTGTTCCTTACATATGAGAGAGCATATTTATATAGGGTGTGTACACAATACACATGAATATATTTCCACCATAATTTTAAAATTTTACTAGATAAGGAACCTTAAAGTCATGTACAAAATGAGCTATTTGATGTGAAATCTCGTTACTACAGTCCAAGCTCGGGCACTTCACTGAAGTCAAATCTCGCCCTTTAACTCTTCCTTTGCTAAATACTCACTTATTAAGACAGAGAAGCTATTTTTACACATTTCAAGCTTAACATTAATGCATTATGAGTTTCGAACTGAGTGAGACACATCACCTGGTTTCACTATCCAAATTCATTTTGTCAACGTACCAATAATCAAAGAGGTTTTGGTGCTGTACCAACAAGGAGTTAGTGATTTTCCGCAGGACCTTCTGATTGTTAGCTGGACCGTGTTCTACCGGACCAATCAGCCTCTCGTAACAATGCCAATACTTGTGTTAACACCGAGAGGCTCATCTATACCTCCAGGGGGAACGGGACGATTGGCACACATTTTTGGATCTTCTGCCCATGGCAGTATTGGCACAATCATTTGAACGGAATAAGTAGGGTCAACTCGCCTGCTTGGAAAAGGCTCGATTAGCACAACCGCTCGACCAGGTAGACGCCATCGAACGAGGGAAAACGGGAAGTTTGAAATTCCCCGTCAACTCTGCTACTACAGTCATTTGCCGGTAATATAGCGTATTTTCAAAGGTTAAGTTAGGTTAGGAAGTTAGGTTAAGTTAGGTTAGGTTAGGTTTGTGTAGTTTTATTTTGGATCCAGCTAGCGCAGTGACCGTAGCTGCAGATTTGTCGTGCTAACTTACACCTTCCTTACTCCAATAAGCACCACAGCAGGAAATTTGTGGGGACAAAACAATATCCGTTTCCCGCATTCTGGCTACCTGCCTACTACTTCCTTACCGGTCTGTTGTGCCAATCGTGCCTTTCCGAACCTTACAGGTTGACCCTTCTTAATCCCCTCTAATGATTGTGCCAGTCGTGCTATTCCAAATCGGCTAAAAATGTGTGCCAATCGTTCTACGGCCCCTCCAGGACACAGGTTATCTCCTGACCTTGTAAGGACGAAGGATGTCACACCTTACAGCGACTCACATCCGTCTCACTATGTGGCGTGTTACGGTAGAACGCCTCAGAAAATCGCAGCTTCCTTTCGCGACCGAGGCGCGGTTTATAAAGAAAATTGCGCAATCACGAAACAAACATCAGTGTTGGAGGGAAACTCCCATTCCAGTCTTGACTAGGTGAATTTGCGTCGCCGTGAGGACAGTAACAAGGCTATGCATAATTTAAATCCTGCCCTGAGCATTTTAATTAAAATATCGTATTATAAATGTATTCGCCAGACGGAAACTACCACTTACAGGTTGGTTGGATACGTTTGTTAATATTCAAACACGTTTGATTAAGCTATATGAGATTGGTCTTTCCAAGATGCACAATTTTCCCATGTAAAGTCTTAATGACGAACAATCGTCCATTAAACTAGCCTTTTCCAAAACCGGAACCCAAGACACTGACTGCCAGTTTTAGGGTGGTACAGAGATCAATTTGAGAAACAGCGCAGAGGCCTCTGTTGGTTCTTTTGCACAAGATGTGCTTTCTTCAAACCCCACGATAAGCTGTAATCGTAAAGCAGGATTCCAAGGGGATTTATAATGGTACAACTTCTCTGTGAACGTAATGATTAAGGTTGTTGCAAATAAACTCAGCTTATCAAAACATAAGTGTGTCTTATCAATTAATTTACTACTGCTGTAAGGTAATCAATGAGTTTGTCGCTGTTGTAGCTCTTTAGGCTATGCTAGGTCCGCTAACAAGATCATGTTTGATTGGAAGATGAGCCCGCTGGGGCGGTTCTAAGGATTCGGAGTTCTTGAGCTTTTATTTTTCTGATATTTAAAACGGCATCGCAACTAATAGTAGACTTCCACACTGTTGTTGACCGGATACAGTAAACCTACGTATCTGTATGTCTCAACGTGCAATGCACTTCTTGTCTCGCGGCCCACACACTCGCACACTCTCACAGTCTGAGGTAATGTAACAGAAAAGTAATGTGGACGTCTGCTGCTCACCTTGCTGTATGACTCATTATGTGATCGTTGGACTCATGGCGAGGCCAGCGGGACGGGAAACGGCCCAAACCCGTTCATCTATTGGTTACATGTAAATAAGTGTTAAGGTGCTTCTATTTTGTACCTGAACTAAGTTCGTGAATATAGGCTACTTTTTTTAGCAAATTTCCCATATAGGGAATAAAAATGATCCGATTTTGATGAAATTTGGTACAAACGTGTAAACCTACATTTATTCGAACGAGTTCGCGAACCAGCATGATCGTACTATGGGAACGGGGGTTTATGGGGGGTTTTATGGGGTAAAAATAGGGTTTTCCCATTTTTGACCCTAAAAACACACAATTTTACAATTTCTTTTCAAACCATTTTGTAGAGCGTAAAAAACAAATAATTTTGTATATTGAAGCGTTATTGTGCGCCTAATGGTTACGGAGAAAATTCCAAAAAACTGTAAATTTAAATTCCCTATGTTATTCTTATGGAGAATAAGTCAACTGTTGTAGTTTGCTTGTTTATGAACATATTTTGATCGAATTTGGAAGAAAATACATTCATTTCTTACTAAACTATTAACATTAAAAAACACATTTTTACCCTCCCTGTTGCAGCAAACCTAAGTACTTGTTAAACTAATTCTATTTAAATAGGGAATAAATATGATATTTTTAAGGGGGCATTTTAGTGTAAATCCTATCAGGCTAATGGAAATTCGCTTAGTCTGCAGGTTTGCTGCGGCGGGGGGTATTTTTTTTCTCCTCCGCAGTCATCAAGATTGGTTCATCTACTGATATATACCTTTTTGACCCCGCAGTGTTCCAGAATATTCTCGTATTTGGTACACGGTACACGTTCTACGTGACCACGGACAGCCCACGGGGCGCTGCTAACGTGTTTCTCCGAGTGGCGTGTCGAATTGTCGCAAACGCCTGTTGGTCCAATTGCTCAACCGAGGCTGTACTTGTTCTATAAATATGGGACTACCAACTCCATCCTGAAAGTTCATTCCCCCTGGCGTGATAAAGTGTGTCATTGAAGGACCAGTAAGATGAAGTAGGGTGGTAAATCTTACCTCAGTGCTTGTGCAGTTTTAATCAAATCAGTACCTTTAGTTGTTAGTAATATTTAGGTTAAACTCGCTGAAATTTACGGTACGCTCAATTTAGTTATCGTTATCTTTTCTTAATGGGTAGTTAATCCCAAAACTACAATCCTGAACACCTTTTTCTAAACGATTTAAAATGAAAGTGAAGTAGAATTAGCGATCTGGCATGATTAGCTAAAGAAATGGCTATATAATTGACTATACTAATTTTACCCAAAATAACTTGTATTTTAGTTTGACCCACTATCACGTGCAGTAGTTTTTTTTTCAGTTTGAGGTAATTTAGAAGTTTGATTCGTAATTAACTAGAGTTTAATTTAAACTACATTTTCTGTTATTTGCATGCTTAATTATAACTTTGATCTAAAAAAGGTGCAAGAGTTTTAAACTTCATCAATTAATTGGTTTGATATTACTTGTTATTGTATGATCAAGTTCAGAGCTCTTGTTGTTGACGAAAGGATAGTTGGGAGATCAGTTAGGCCTTGAGACTTTGAGCGGAGGGCGACCGCCTAGTTAATCATATAAATAAATACCCGGCGGGCTCAAATTTAAAACTTTTGCCTATCCTTAGTATGCACTGGGTAACAGTTTCGCTCCTTTGAACCTCTTTTACGTAATTTAGCTTAAGGCTAGGAGACTTAACTCGTTTGAATTTTCATTCCACGAGTTTGTAATCCTTTCCGCGTGCTACCTTTTGTATTGAAGTTGTAGGAAATGGAAAAGTTGTTCAGACTGTGCTTAGAAGTTTTCCGATCCTTCCTTATAATGAGAGTGGTGTCCAACGTGGTATGTTAAACTACAAACGAGTGGGTACGAAAACGTACTCATTTACAGCACGATGGGGCGGTTAGGTTAGGTTAGGGTTTCATAATACTGTATGCCATTAACTCGTCGTTTGATGTGTGAATCGTTTTTAACTAAGAAACCATGTTAACACCACAGCGTGCTGTAAAATAGGAGCTTCCTTATGATACGTAATGGGTAGCCTGTTTTTGAACGTTGTCTCCAATTTTGATTCTGATATTTTATTCGGTGAAGGGTTAGTCATAAACTTCTATATGCTTCTATGTTAGTGGATGATCACTACAGTAGACAGTTTAGACGGCATATGGTGTTGGCCCTGGCGTGTGTTTTAGTTTACAACACGTGTGTTTATGTGACCATATGCCCGTCAGCACCTGGCCGTGACCGTGGACACAGTACACACTACACCGCTTAGCTTGGTGCTCGCCTCAGCAACACATACACCAGCTGCTACTACGTATAGGTGACGTATAGAATAGCATTTAGCATTTTATGTGTTAGCGCTGTTATACTAAACACAAGCGGATTTTAAGTTCATAATCGCGAAGGATAATTATTTTAATTGAAGTAAAATGGACTGCTTCTGAGACTTGTTTTGATTACACTACGTTCTGATAGGTAAGGCTACTCCTGTTTTTATATTGTGATCATAAGGTTATACATTTACCTAATTTACATAATATTTATAACCTAACCTACTTATTTTTCTCACATATAGATCACAGTAACTATTTTTACAATACAAGGTAGGTTAGACCACAATATACAACAAGGGTAAAGTGAAGATCTTTCTGTGTTTTGTGCCTGCGCCTCTCTGTTTACGCAAATTTCTCAACTGCCCTTTCTGGTTTTGTTAAACATCACGGCAGATTGTTCGCATTTTTCTGTTATGTTTGGTTTGTTGATTTGCTTGTTTTGGTTCATGCAATATTGTTGTTTTAGTTTTTGCACCCAAATTCACTATCAAAATTTTCTTGAATTAGAGATTGTTATTGTTAACATCTTCCTGTTTGTTAACTTGTTGCGATTCATTGTTATTTGTTATGTTGTTAAATTATTGTTGTCAAATGTTATTGCTTGTTACTGTTCTGAATTGTTTCACATTTTGCACCTGTTATTTTTCTTTAAATTGTATCATAATTTAAATCTTCTTATGTATTGGCGTCAGCCGTTGGTCAATAAATAAATAAACAAAGGGTCACTTGAAGACGGGAGGAGTTCCCTTTGCTCCCCGAAACGTAGTGTAGTCAAAACACATCGTAAGGACAGCTCATTTCTCCTAAAATAAAATAAAAACGTGTTTTTACAATACATATTCAGGGGGTATACTTACAAATTCCAAGGACATTCTGCAAGTAAAACTTACCTATTTTGGATATATTTTAGTCCCGGTGGAGCATATTTTATCAAGTCGACATAAAGTATTTTGGCTCCAAGCCAAACTCCAGTCTCCATTGGAGGCAATATTTATTACTGTATAGCGACGACCCTGGACGAAAGTAATGAAAGCTACTGATGGAAGTAGACATTCGTATTCATTATAGGTAGACATAGTCATTTAATCCCACTTCTCTTATTGTATTAGGCCGTTTATCAAATTGTGATTGAATTTTACCATTACATTTTTTCTTCTGAATGTTTATGTTTTTTATAGATTGGGGAGTATATCATTTTCTAGGGGATTTTAAAGGGAAAAGGTCTATTCCATCAAATTCCAAACGATCATCGGACGAATGGATTCATAATTTTCCAGATTCAGAAGCAAACATTGCAAAACTCGGATTCCCAAAGTTTTCCGATATCTGCAATGTCATAATAACCTCACTACACTTTGTGTGCATCTCAGTGCATTCGCGTGGATCATCGTCTCACGCATAAACAATTATAAATTATAAAAAGTGTTTAACAATGTTCCCCTAAGTCCCCCACATATCGCGTCGGTCGCGTTTCCCGAACATCTCAATGCAGTATCTACCTACCACTTCTATGTGGGAAGGCCTTTCTTCATTTCTCTTGCAGTTCTTTCTTCAACTGATGCATTGTGGGTTGAAGGCGATACTCAAGGATCTTGCTTCCTCGACAACCAGAAGACCTTTGTTAAACTCTGTTCAAGTGCAAAGTGCAATCCCACGTAGACAAGACCTTCCTGATTTGATCGCTCCTGTCGGGAAATTTGACGTTTATCAAGGAAGTCGATGCGAGATAGTGTGGGAGGCATTTCAAATCGGTTCTGGGGAAACGCCTTTTTGTGCTATTCATACTGGAAGAGTGGAATAATACAAAAAGGAAGTATGAACTTGGATACTGGAGTAGACTTGCCATCGTAAATGAAAAATAGTTTCAATGTTTTAAACAATGAAAAATATAATTACATTATAGTAGTAATTTTGAAATATATTCAGGCAATGTGCATACTTCGATGATTAGTTTGAATAAAATTGTAATACATAAATGGTGAAAATTATCCTATATACGATTACTTTAAGAATATTTCAACTATTGTTGATTTTGTTTGCGCGGGAATAGTTTGTGGTAATTATCTTGTATTCCATAATAGCTTTGTGTGTTTTAACAATGCATAACTCATAAATCATAAGTTTTAGACCTCATAGCACACCTTTATGAATGCAAGATAGTACATATCTGCAATGTAGAATTAAGATTATCTGTGTAGCTTTGTCAATGATCAAATTGTTCTTAAACTTAAACCATTTACTAATGGTTTAGTAATCTAACCAAAGAAACACCAGAATGGTACTGATTTTCCTCTGATTAGAGCCGGTAATCTTTTATTTGTCACTAACCATTTAGTATGACCACTTATACCCAGCCTTATACTAAGCTGCCTACATTTAACCTTTGTTATATACTTTCGATAAAATATCAACGTAGAGCGCAGTCACAGAATTAAGACAAGCAGATGGTAAATAGATGGCTCCTCTCTTTCGTTATTCTATAGTTTTAGGACTATAACTGTGATTTAGATAGATTTTATCAGAGTAGTCCACATAATGTACAGTATAGTGTTCTCGTCTCGCCAGTCAGCACGGTAACGGTTGGTTATTATAACGGCGTCCTTCTCCTCAACACGCGCTGTAAAAAACAACAAATTCTCACCGATATAAATCAATTTCTTTCAAAACTAATTCAACTGATTTAGCTTAGGTTAATGTACATCGAATTCGTGCCCCTTTGTAATACTTCAACATTTGATTTAGTGACTACATTTTTAAAACATGGTTCAAGGTTTTATTATTCGTATTATGTTTTTCTTGTTATTATGCCAATGTTTAGGCTGTTTTAACTTCATCAGTTGTTAAACTATTCATTGTCGTGTAGTGTAACAGAAGAAAAAAACGTAATATGTACTTTACGTACGAGATAAACAAACGTACCTATATTAAAGATTAGCGCACTTAATTATCACCCGGGCAATATTCACACGTAATAAAATCCAACTTTTATATAGTATAGGGTAAAACGTTTACTTACGCTACTTACAGTAAAGTTAATGTTTGTAGTCGAAGTCGGTTATTTAATTAATAGGACTTGGTTCATATTTGTACATTTTGAAGTTTTGTCCGTTTCTTTACTCGCTCTGGACATTGCTCTGAGATTAACTCCCTCCTAAATGAACATTGTCACCGCCAAAAGTTGCAGCCACTAAAACACCGTACTACCAGCAGACATTCGGTCTGTCGTGTTGACCTTGACCAGCTGCTGTGTGACCTTGACAACTCTGCAGACGCGGCTGGGTCCGCTCCCGTGCTGCCGCTAATTGCACTTGAAGTCGCAAACATTGGTAGAGCCTCTGCCCAGTCTGCCCTCCCACTTTTATAAGGATATAACGACAAATTAATACGCTTATACATAATATAACTCCATGTCGTCCGGGTGGTTTTCACCCCCTCCCAATGCTGCTCAATATATTGGAATCTGTGTGAATAACAAATGGAGCGATTTCTAATGGTCAATTGCAACCACTTAGAAAAAAATCAAGTAGCTAGAGCGTTTTTACGCCCCGCATTTTATGCAAGCACAGTTAAATCAGGTTTGTTCAGTCAGCTGTTTCTGTAGTCAGGACATGTATAAAATTCCCAATTAAGTACCGGGTCCAGTTTCTAATCATCGCAAATCTTATGTTCTGAGGATCAAGACTATAATCACCCGGCTACCCTGCTTTATGGTGTAAATCTATAAAGTATATAGATACCCAAATAAAGTTTCACACAAATTAAATTTTGCAAAACCAATTTGTCACAGACAACAATAAGATGATTACCAACATTCATTTCCAACCCAATTCCAGACATAATTTAAATTTTCCATTTCAATTACGTAAACAGTTTTACTACCTCAGACTTCTGTAAAATATATTCATATGGGCTACTATTTACTGGTCTGAATGCTGTTTTAGAGCGTTGTTATATGTTTGGGTCTGTTGAGCCTTGGTGTGGTTGTAGGACTGTAGGCTATTGCTGTGTGTGCAGAGGAGGTGCGAAGGATGAGGGAATTGGCTAAAGTGGATAATGTTGTGTGACCCTACTACACACTGCACTGGAGCCCGAGTGACTGTGTCTACTGTCTATACTGACTACATGATGAATTTTTCAATCGTACTTGTTATTCAGTAGTAAATCAAACTTTTAAAAGATTAGCACTTAAATACAATAATATTAGATGTAGAGATCATAACTTCTGTCATAACTTCAGTGTCCATCTGTAAGTACAATATTGACTGAGCTCTGGAAAAAAAAATTGTGCACTGGTTGAAACAAAGTTTTGTTTTTATGGGTTTAATGATCTTTATTCATATAGTTTTAATTGATTTTTTACCTACCGAAAATTGTTGATTTCCAAACCAGCCTTTATTGAATTTGTATACAGTATTTTCTTAGTAGATATTAGTTGGGTAGCCTACACTTACCATGTTACCAAGATGTAAACTTACACATGTCTTTAGTTATGACATTGAAATGACAAGCTGTGAAATCACAATACAGTACAGTGGTAACGAATGAAATCAAATATATTTGGTTGATATTCTTAACACATTAGTCTGAGAAGCACCAGTACATTCTATAGATGAAAATTATTTTGGTAAAACTTGTTGCCGATCTGTGAATAATAATTTTAAACTGGTATTCGCACAATTGTCAACAGTTGGTAATCCAAATCCCATAACACCCCCACTTTTTCTCCAAAATAAAATCATCCATCAGCTTTTATGATTCAGTCGGCTCAATGGACTTTCATCAATTGAAGGTGTTTGGCGCTTGTGACAATGACAGGGGAGCAACAATAGCCCATCGGCATCATTCTGAAATAGACATATATTGGACTTGAATCAACTGGATTTATTTTAACACAAGAATAGGCCAAAACGAATAAGCCAATTGTGAATAGGTTTACTTATTAATACATCCTAATCTGATATATTGCACATTTGTTTGTTAACAATTACTGGTAGTAATGCAAAAATTGATGACTTTACTTCTGTCGATTAGACAATACTCTATTTACTGTAATCACTGTATTCGACTGTGTAAAAATAGGTCTTGTAAAGAATAGCAACTGTTACTTGATCCTTTGTTGCCACCCGGAATCTAAGAGTTGTGTGCAAAAACAGTTGACATGTTATTGATATCTGATATGAGATTAGGTGATATAATGTCTTCTGTTCACTATCCTACTTGTAAATGCAGAGGAAACACGTTGATGTTTTAGCCATGTTTGTAAGGGTATTGTTAAGTATTATGCATTAAATTATTCTGTTCATTACCTCTTAGATACACAGTCGCAGGCTAGGCATTTATACATTCCATTACCATGTTGAACTTGTTGCGTGGATTTGATTAAAAATTAAGAGTAATTTATGAAAAATCAATTAGGCTAGATGAATATAATTTAAATTTTAGAACCACTGTTTATATTTTTATTGAGTAAAAAAACTGGCCCCAGCCGATCCAAGTGGAATGGATATCTAGTTAGCTATTAAAGTTTTGTGGAATTTTTGTATGTACCAACTTCTTATTTTAGAACAGAAGGCTCTAGCGCAGACCTCTAAACCAACAAAGTATTGTGAAATTAATAAAAGAATTTAAAAAAAAATCCTCTGTAAACAATTTATTTTTAACTAACTATGCTAAAAAAAACTACTCTAAGTAGGCCAATTTTAAACATCTAAACAAATATGAATACAATATAATAACAATATAATAAATAGCAAATATGAATAACTCCACTTATTATGAAAATGGCAGTGACTGGCTGTGTTTAATGAGATACGGTTGTTAATTATATTTGTTAGCAATGCTATATTTTCCTAACTTTACTCTATTAAAAATAATAATATGCTGTCACTTTGAACTATTTTTAGTAATTTTTTTACAAGCAAGGATTTTGCCGCATACTTCATCAAACATACTTAGTCAACAAATCAACAATACTGTATAATCATGCAATAGTTACTTTATATTTATCTGAGGATGTAGGTTGAGCCTCTGATATGTGTAGGGGAGGTAAAATCTTGGTTGATTAACATAAGTGTAATTCAAGTATAAATAGATTGATGAGTAACATGATGTGTGTTATGTTGCAGAGAGGATGCTATGGAGTGTGCGGAAGCTGTGTCCGTGTTCCGAGGGAAGGAGTGTGAGGTGCCGGAGGGCAGTGACAGTGGCGTGGAGGTGAACGGAGGTACTGTTGGGGGCCCAGGTGGGGACGTTACCCCCGTAGCATCTTGTGACTCTAGTCTAGTCAGCTGCTGTTACTCCTCAGAGGACCTGGTCAGTAACACACTGCAGCTGCCAGAGGACCTGTCATTGTCCGGGGGAGGTGACGGGACCAGCGAGGGGGGCAGCGAAAGCTCCTCGGTCACTGGCTACCACAACCCCAGAGTTACCTCAGGCAGCGCGCGGAAAAAATGTCCTCCCCCTAGAACCCCTTCAACTACCCGTCCGTCTCCGTCCGGCCTGTCCTCCAGGTCTCGAACTCCTTTGAGTCGGGATCGAAGTACGAGTAAAACAACTCCCAAAACGGTTCATCCGAGTAGAGCACCAACTCCTAGTTCTTCCACACCAAAAACTCACAGAGACAGTTCGGAAAGTAGAAAGACTTTGAATAGAGTTCCTTCGGTGAAGGGTAAAGTGAGTTCTCCGAGCAGTGACTGTAATGATGGCAGATGGCCATCGACAATAAGTAAGATTGCGCAAAAATTCCGTCCTGAGAAGAAAACTGTTATGAACACGTCCACCACTTCTGTAACGGAGAGTAAAGCGACTGCATTGGAAAAGTATGCTACATTACCGAGGAGAAGGAGAAAATCTGCGGAAAACCTTACCCTGAGTGAACCTCTGTCTAGCAGAGAACCTAGTCTGAACCGTTCTGCTAGTCTACGGAGGAAACAGAATCCCATGGTGTCTTCAGCGACTTCGGCCACTTTACAGGGCAGCACCAACAAGACGATGCCTCCATATCCAAGGAAGAACAAGACAAAGACACGGATCTTCCATGAGATCAGCATACAAACTGCCTTGACTGGTGCGGACCTGGAGAACGGCTTAGGAAGTCCTCTACTGAAAGATGTTCACTCCAGGGTGGAGACAAGGAATTGCGGGGTTCAGGTAATTTTACCTTGCTGTTGTCTTTACATAGTACCATTAGCTACAACCTACAACTGAGAAGCTGAGCTGTTTAAAAAATATAACCTCTTAATGTTTTAGAAAGTAATTATGCACAATAAGCCTAAAAACGTACATTAGCACTCATAATAGCCTCCTTTGTGTATAATAATAACATATGTTAACCTTTTGATCTTTGTGGGCTAGTATTCACGTAAACCCTGCAGAACTGTATATCAGCACAGCGGAGATTATTTTGCTTCTTCCCACCAGTTAAAATCATTTTAGTATCAAAGCTGCTCACTAAGTATCAATATTCATTGACTTTACGAGTATTTAATTTTCATTATGTTGGGTAGTACCACTGGACATCAAAGAAACCGAGAGAAACAAAGTAAAATTAAGCCAAACTACTCTGCAAACTAAAAAATAAATTCAAATTCTATTCATAAAGATGACTTGATGATTCTGCCTTTATTGATAAAACCAAAAATCGATGGCCTAACTTTTAAGCACTTTTTTAAATTTTTATATTCAGCATTTTTACTGCAAATTCAAGTAAAATTGTGTACTTCCTCTCACTACATTGTTTACATTGTTTTGTGTTTGCTTGACAGGTGGAGAGAGGTATGAGGCGTATAGAACAGCTGGAGGCTCAGCTGAAGGAGTACAAGAGTCAACTGAGCAGACTGGCCGAGGAGAGAGAGGAGATGAGCAAGACTTGTGATCAGCTGAGGACACAACAGCTGACCAGGGACGCTGAGAACATACGTCTCAAAAGTCTCATTATAGGCAACTGTGAGTATCGTAGAATGTACTACTGTTGAAGTTCCATTTTCTCATTCTATTGTTTCTACTAGAATAGTTAAGAGGACTTATTACATATTACAGCTTAAAATAAGTTCTCACTTCAGTTCGGCATGGTTAATATTTAAAAATGTTTGTGTGAGAAAGAAAACATAATTCTACAACAGCCCTACACTCTACCATTGCTTTAGTTTAAGAAGGTTTTACCATTGAAAAATTTAGTATAACTTCTACAACTAAAGCTGAATCACACTAGAAGTAAGGTATGGTGTGGTGGAAGAATTTCCACTGCTCCGGTAAAAATGAATTGAACTACGAAAGCACAGTTGAAAACTTCTTCTCGAATCTGCCGGGTGGGATACGGAGAGGAAGTTATTTTGTTTGGGTGCGTCAAGCCTCTTTTGGGATACTAGGTATGCGCAGGGTTGCATCATCAGAAGTGGCTAAAATTATTGGACGAAGCTCTTAGTGCATTTTTAGAACCAAATTTTTGCAAGAATTGTCCCACAGTTGCTCTGGGGAAGAGGGATAAAAAGCTTTGTTGTGTTTCTGTGACAGTTGCCAAGTGTGCTACAACTTTTTATGTTGCTACTAAAACGTATCTTCTATTGCAGCTAAAAAATCAGAACTGCTTTCTATTTTGTGATTTAGACACATTCCAATGCACTAGTGCAATAATTTGTGTTGTTACAGATGATGCTGATGACACAGTTGGACAGCTGGAGCAGCAAGTGCTGAGTACCAACAGTCTGATAAATCAGCAGCAACAGGAGATCTCTCAGCTACACAGCATATGTCATCGACTACAGAAGGTCAGTATCAATCACTATGCTCCGTTCACAAAATTTAGGCTGTTCTAGGGGAAGAAATCCATCCCCTTCAACTTGATCCTTCTTTTAAAACAATAGCTCAATGGCTGAGGTTTGCCAAATTGTCATTAGGTGCAACATATACATTAAGCAAAAATAAGTGGTGGGGGGAAGTTCCTCAAACCGCCTAAAGTTTGTAAATGGAGTATAGAAGCTAAGAGAAATATAAACCCTCAATAAATTAGTCTAATCAGAGTTCCAGGAGGTGGGTATTAAAAAGAATCTTAACACGAAAAAGGGTAGTAATATTCTGGGATTGTCATGACTGTACTCGTAATTAATTACTAAGTGACGCCATTGAATTCACATCCCTATGTTGTACAATGGGTATAGTTTTACTGTCCCTACCATCTATAATTGAACCATCTTTAAATGGCTTACCACCATAAATGTAGCTCTGTAAATAGAAATATTTTTGCTCATTTGTTATTAAATTTTTGTTATTCATAATCATTTATAGTTTTGATCATTTGTTGCTGTTATACTGACCCCTTTTTGTCTCCAGTCTTTTCATTAATTCATATTGGCCGCTGAGTAAGAATGTTGTGGTAATACATATCTTTATAGTTTAACCTTCTTGTGTTTGACCGATAACAAAAATGAAAACTCTTGATGACCAAGGTTGAATGGTCGGTAACCATCGATAAAAGAGTATGAACCAAACATTCATAGTTTTTTTTTTTTTTTTTCTGAAAGTTTCATATCTGTAAGAAGAGGAGAACACTAAAGAGCAAGGATGTTTGGAATGCGGGTCTAGATATCTGAGTTTTTTTTATCAGAAACGCTTGTAGTTCTTGGCGACAGTTCAAAATAGTTGACATTTCAAATACACCAACTGAACAGTTCACTCCTTTACTTGGATGCTATTTTGAAATGCTAGTTAACTGTTGCTAAGTTGGCTGATCATTCTTCATTTGCTTACTAACTGATGTCTGATCTTGTATTTCCGTTTTGTTGTAATGTCTTAAGACACAGGATTAACAAAAATCCCAGAATAGAAAAGAATCCATCTTGTCCCAAAAACGTAATAAGTAATTAGAATATTTTACTGTCACTGAAAGAATTTCCAACAAAGAAAGGTTTCTTCACGAAAAATCGAAATAGTAAAAAAGTTTACGAAGTATTTCACCTATAGTTTTATGTGTTAACATGTTATGTTTTTTTTTGTGCCAGGTGGACTCTTTATCATTATGGTAAGCCTGATTTCCTCACAAAAAATTTATCACAAATAAGACACAGTTTTAACATATTAAAGTTTGGGCTGTTAATACAATATTCATGAAAATTCCTCAAAAGCTGGGACAGAAGTGGGTGTCATAGTTTAAAGGGTGCGAGGCTATTATTTAAAAAATAACTAGTGGAGGAAACTAATCCATAATATTACCAATTTTGTGTAACTTTGAACCAAATTGTGACCTCCATACCGATAAAACAGCCATACCACTCAATATTTACCAAACGGGCCATTAATGAAGGATTGTTTGATCACAGGATCTGGACAAGAGTTATTCTGCACAAAAGGCTTTGCTAAAGCAGCAAGAAGAGATGGAGTTGGAGTCGGCAGAGTTGCAGGAGTTCCTACAAGCTGAGAAAGCTGCATTGGCTGACACTCTGCGAGACCTGGAGACTGAGGTAGGATTGACAACATCTCATGATGCTAAATGACTGGCTAATGGTTGATTATAGACCTCGATAACAAGACTTGTTTTCAAGGTCGACTTCTTATTGAGGTTTGCAATGACATGTGGTTAGAGATAAAATAAATTCAATTGGATTTGAAAATTACACTTGTTATCAAGGATGACTGGTTTTCGTTTGTCTTGTTATCGAGGTTCCACTGTAACAATAATAATATTTACTATCATTAATAACTTAATAACAGACAACGTCAAACAAAAGAATGACATTGATCTAAGTGGATCTACTATGAAAACCCCATACAGTGAACAGCACACAAGTAAATCAAATTTAAAAAAATAATAAATTTAAAGTAATTATAATTAAGAAACTTAATTGGTACAAATATGTTAACAAAAAAAGCTATCCAAAATCTACTACTTTTATAAACCATGCAATTCCACTTAAATTTAGAAAACCACTTTTTTGTTGATTTCTTTAAATTAGTTTAAGTTGTTGGTCATTTATTGTCTTATGTTTCAGCTGGCAGCAACCAGAGAGACAGTGGCCAGCAAAGAGGCAGAACTACAAAGACAACAAGAAGAATGTTCCCATCTAGTAAGGATCAGCGAACAGAGGAGGTGAGTAATGCACTTATGTTAACATATATTATTTCTTTAAGAACTACTTTATTATTTAAAACTTTCTGACATCAAATACATAACCAATCAATAATCACTATCAGCTTTTAAGTACACCAGGAATAGATGGTGATGAAAGAGGAAAGGGACTGGTGGGTCCAAGACTGCTAATTTCACTGATTTGAGTGCATTAAACACTCATTAACCTAGACTAATTGAGTTTTCCAGTTGATTCCTTACTCCGGTTAAGTAAAATAAACTTAAGTTAAGAAAGGCAGTGCAATTCATGATCGTACTTAATCATAGCTGAGTGATAGAATATAACAAGCTAAAATGGAACATGAATGTCATAAATTGTTAACCAAATTGGGATCATTGAGTCTTTAGTGCATTGAGTTTTCTTGCAGAATTTGACTACTAGGAAAACGTTTATACTTGACCCTTTCAGTTGGTATGTTCAGTTGGTGCCAAAATTGCTACCAAAATCGGCAGCTATAGTCCTCGCTACCCTAACTTGAGGCAGCCCAAGGCCGCACGCCGTATGTGTAGTGAGGCCTTGGGCTGCTTCAAGTTAGGGTGGCGAGGACTATAGGAAACCCTTCTATCATGTGACAACTTAAAACATGTAAACTGTATGGTGTTGCGTTTCATATAGCCCATGTACTCTATTAAACAACATGCTTCAACCATTGGTTCTGTACACTTTAAGTGTTTTATCAATGACATAACAAATAAAAACGGTACAGTGGAGCAACCCTAACTTTGCTGAAAAAAGTTTTTATTAACTGCCAATGAAATGGCTGTCCATATTATTGAGGGTTTGTAAGTGAGAATCCCATTTCAGACAAGAGCAGTTGTCACTGGAGGCTCGCTTGGCTGGGATGGAACTGCACAGTAGAGAGTCCCTGCTACAGCAAGGAGCTGCAGTGTCCGGTGCCTCTGTTGCATTGTCCAGGCTTGGCTCTAGACTAGACAATCTCGTGGATGCTCTAGTCAACACCTACAACATCTCCGAGACCGATCTCGAGGTAAATAGAACAGCTAGTTACATTACGTAACAAAAACACATTTATCAGTTCGTTTGATTTGGATTTTTTCTTGAGTAAAATTTAAAAAATTATGTATCTTTTTCATCAGCATTTTTCACTTATCATTTTTCACTTATTACACAGGGTGTATACCAACCGGGAAAACCGGGAGAACCGGGAAATAACCTTGAATTTGAAGGGACCTGGAAAAAACCGGGAAAAAGCCAGGATTTTTGGTCCGATTCCGGGATTTTTATTTTAGCCCCGGTAGAAGATTGTAGTCGTAAAATGCGTCTTGCCGCAATTGCGGGCGACGTCGATGACGTTTTCGTGACCGCGGGAGACGACGATGACGTTTCCGTGACCGCGGGAGACGACGATGACTTTTCCGTGACCGCGGGAGACGACGATGACGTTTCCGTGACCGCGGGAGACGACGGTGATGATTTCTACACGGCCGCGTGAAATGCTCAAGATTTTGCCGCGATAGTGGCCGATGACGATGACGTTTCCGCGACCGCGGGAGACGACGATGACGTTTCCGTGACCGCGGGAGATGACGATGACGTTTCCGTGACCGCGGGAGACGACGATGTCGTTTCCGTGACCGCAGGAGACGACGATGTCGTTTCCGTGACCGCGGGAGACGACGATGACGTTTTCGTGACCGCGGACGACGGCGATGACGTTTCCATACCTGCGAGAGGCAATAATGATGTCTACACGGCCGCGGAAGATTTTCGTGATTTGCCGTGACCGCGAAAGACGACGATGATGATTTCTACACGGCCGCGTGATATGCTCATGATTTTGCCGTGATTGCGGCCGACGACGCTGACGTTTCCGTGACCGCGGGAAACGACGTTGACGTTTCCGTGACCGCGGGAGACGACGATGATGTAGACACGGCCACGGGAAATATTTATGATTTAGCCGCGATCGCGGACGACGACGATGACGTTTACGTGACCGCGGGATCAACGATGATGTTTACACGGCCACGGGAAATATTCATGATTTTGCCGCGATCGTGGATGACGATGATTACGTTTCCGTGATCGCGAGAGACGGCGATAATGTATACATACCACGGGAGATGTCCAGGATTTTTCCATGATAACGTAAGACTGTGATGACGTTTACGTCACTGTGGGAAGCGACCACACGACCGCAGGAAATATTCAGGATTTTGCCGCCGTTGATAATGTGTTCATAAAAAATTAAGATAATATTCAGGATTTTGCTGCTATCGAGAGAGATGTTTCCGTGGCCTTAAGTAATGATGATAATGAAAATTATTACTATAAAAAGGATTATTACTTTTTCAACACTAGCTCACTATGGACTTTGAAACAAATTTCAAACAAAAGTTTATATTGAATACTTAAGCTGCAAGTCTTAAATTGATTATAGTTTAAGTGGAACCAAAGAAATAAGCGGGAACCTGGAAAAACTTTGAAAAACCAGGAAAAACCTGGAAAAAACCTGGAATTTCACTTTAATAAAATAGTATACACCCTGCTTATTACAGTTAAATTGGTCAATTTGTCAAGCTCTCTCAGAAACACTATTTTGCAAAACAATCTTTGATGAAGTGTGAAAGAATGGATAAGAGTGCTCTTCAGTCAATTTCCCCCTTGTGGAACTTAAATAAATTAATATCCGCCTGTGTCTTGAAATCAAGATCAGTTTGTGAGCATGATACAATAGTATTTTATTTTCAATATGAAGTTAATGAATCACGATAAAACACTAATAACACTAAGACACAATATTTAAAGCAATATTTTTTCTGTAAATATGTATATGAAATGTACAACTTCAAATTTATCAACAATTCTGTACTGTACTTCACTGCACTAAATCCAAGTTGTGTGTTTTTGCTGTAAAGAGGTGTATTAGGTAAGTGTGATCGCTTCTGCCGTGTGACGATCAAGCATAGCTTTTGTCTGGTGATTCTTCTTCACATCTGTCCTGTTTTCTTATTTGTAAACAAATTTTCAGTAACAACTGAAACAAAACACTTGTTTTAACTGTTCACCACTCTTTCAATTTCCCTGTCAGCTTAATGCTTTGTAAACAGTATCATAAAATAATTCTCATTCCAGAATTGTCTATTACATAGAGTTTAGGTTTATCAATAAACCTCAAAAACCTATTTTACAATTAGGAGCAGTTTAGTGTTTAACACTATTCGTGCTATCGACATGTTTGAACATAAAAGTTGCATTTATTTCAATGTTAAGCAATTGCGGGAATTCCCGTCATCAGCACCCAACGTGTTAAAACAAAGAATTAAGGTACAGAGTAAACACTCTACAACTACCTACTGCACTGCACAACTACCTTACGCTAGTCACTAGCGTCTAGCGCAAAGTCCAAAACTTCACCCTACAACACTCACATTGGAGCATATTACCTTATACAATAAGAATTTCCGAACAGTCCTCCTCACTCAACTCTTGATCGCTTGTCACAAGTATATTTCCAACACTCCATACCAGAGCTGAAAATACACGGTTGTCCCATAAACGAGTTTAACTTACTTTTCTGTGTGTGTAAACAACAACAGTTTAATACCACATTATTACGTATAAACATTCTGTGACCATTTAATGAATCTGCTTTACAATGAAAAGAGTGTTTAGTGTCACAATACTATACAAATTTAATCTACAGTAGACTCCTTATCCGGACACCTTTTAACCGGACATCGGTTTAACCAGACTACACTCGGCTGGAATGACATCTCTTTAACCGGAAAAGTTTTATCACCACATCGGCAGGAAGTGGGCGGTACTGAAATGACTGTTCTCGTGGGAAAGATCTGAGACCAGTGATCACGTGTCTGAATACAATGCTCTCCTAAATTTAAGTCAAATACTGTAGGTATACAGTATGCATTTAAACGGTCCGTTTTAACGAGTTTACGGGGACTTAGGTTTAACTGGAAAAACCATTATCCGGACTGGCCTCGGTCCCGAGGAGTCCGAATAAGACGGAGTGTACTGTAATATACAATACTTTATCTGTATGATTTCTTACTCTGTATGAATCACTGCCCAGTTAGTTTATCTAACGCCATATTAAACCCCTGTGTATCTGATTCCTGATAAACCACTGTTTGGTTTATGTTATTCTTGCTAAACCGCTGCCGGGTTGATCTGATTCCAAATAATTGAGGTTGCCCTTTTTGTATGCAAGGTAATCTTCTTTTTGAATAAACTGGTTGCAAAAGTGAATAAAACACAAACTTATAAACCAAATTACAATAAATTATAAAAATATATTTAATTTTTCCAACTCAAATTTGAAATTCTTGGATGATTTAAAAATCCCATATCTGGGAGAACTGGAAGCTCAACAGGCTTATGAAAGTGAAATGAGTGTAATTCATATAATTTTGAATGATCCAAAATATGCTACTAAGTAAAAGATTAACTATAAAGTTAACTAATTCTTACAGCGTTGTGTTACTCAACTATTTCAGGTCTTGTACATAGATATTAGATTATAACAAAACAATACAGTATACAATATTTGTCTGCTCAAGAGTGTATTATCATAGTTTGGTGTGGCTTTGTGTTGTTGTGTGTGACTGTATCAACTATATGTACAGTGTATAGCATGGGTATAAATGTAAAAAGTGCTGGAAACACTTTACTTTTGAATTATGTAAACAAAATACAATTTATAAGTGTAATTTATAGATACAGGTTCAAAAAACTAGTGAAATACTAACAATATTCTGTGAGAGCTACAAAAAAGTCTCCCTCCTCTACAGTGTGCTTCTGTGTTACTCTGCTTACTATTCAGAATATTGTTTTTAACATTTTAACAAATCATTTTGTTTGTGTAAAATATAGTTTTTAGCAAAAGTAAAAACACAACGGTTTGGACAGCTTTCCTGCTACAACAAAACCTTGAACCTTACCTAACTAAAAAATCCTAACCATCAAAAGTTAACTCAAAAATAAAGAAATATCAAAATTAGTAAACTACATTAATATACTAAAGAAGGATTATAACAGTAGAATGACGTAATACCCAGCACAATACAAACATTTTGTGACTTTTTTCTGTTGTTAATAGAAAACGTGGTAATTTTATGATTGTTTGAAATGAAATTAAATGAAAAATTCTTTATTTTACCAGGCAAAGTTAGGGACAAACGTAAATATAAAAATAAAAATAAACATACAATGAGATTTCTCAATCTAATATAAATCTACATATTTAACAAATCAAGAACAGATTAAACAAAAATGCAATTTAACGAAATAATAATATAACTTATAAACTAAAAAAAAAGAAAGTGTTTTATGTGTTTGAGCACGCCTAAAGGCCTACAAGAGACTGTTCTACCCATCCAAAATCCAAAGTACCTGAAGTACAAACAAAACAGACTTGAACAAAAGGATGTTTACTTTATCTCACACATTTTGGTTCCTAGATCCTCGTTTGCTAAAAACTACTCATAAAAATGTTGAAGAAATAAATAAGGAATAAAAATATAAAATACCTTTTTTTAATGCTGAACTGTGTTTCTGAGAGAGTATTTCAATGGTGGTTTTAAGTTACTAAACAAATCATGATTCCATTTACGTCGAGCAAGCTTATTCCTACAGCTATATTTGTCATTGTGGAACCTATTTGAAAGTTGTTCTAATCCTGAGATTTCTGCAGTGTATTTTTGTAAGCAAAAGTTAGTTCCATGTATGTTTAATTACCTTGTTTTTAACTGGTAAAGCTTATCCTAAAATAAATTGTATTTGATTGTAAACTAATTAATAACTACCCTCCATAAAACAGTAGACTCCTGACTGTCCATAAGTGGATTAACAATGCTGCGGAATAACCATGATGTGGATTAACCACAGAAAAAAAGTTGAAAAATTCTAGTTAAATGTAATTAAGTAAAACGACGACCAAGATTTTTAATGTGAGGAGGCCCATCATCTTGCGGGTAGACCTAGAGTTGTCATTGTTTACTTCACTACCAATGAGTGACCCTTTTAGAGAATCAATTAGTTGATTAGTTGTATTTTCTGTGTGTTTTAATTTTGTTATTCAGTGTAAATGGCTCTCCAATTATTTTGTTTTGTAAATTGAAGTATGTGAAACAAAGCTTTAAGGTATCTGCTCTGTATTTCAAATGTACCTAAACCTGTATTACAGCCTAACTACGTTTTGATGGCCAATGTTAGTTAATTCTCAGGCATTTCCAGATTAGGTTTACATTATCATTATCCAGGATCACTGAGCCACTTATTATTGTGGATAATTGGGAGTCCACTGTATATTTAAATCCTAAATTGTTGCGGTTTTTTGGACCCTTTCCTGCTACATATTCTTAAATTTTGTGTATTGTTTGTCCAGGATGTGATATTCCACAATGAGGTGTACAGTCAGAGCAGCAGCAGTGCTGAGAGTGCTGACAGTAGTCCTCAGCATCAAGGCAGCTCTCTGGGCAGCAGCAATATGGCGTCAGGCTTCATGTCAGCTGTACTCACTGCCATCCGTAGCGCTACAGCCTACCACAGACACACCAACACCAATACCAACACTGGTAAAGCTAAAAACAAAAACAAATATATCATCATACACATAAGAATTAAATATCGACTGACAAAGTAAGGTTAGAGCGTGCACAGTGTTTGTCGATTCGCTGCCGTCGATGACTTGTTGTCTGCTACTAGCACTACCACCCTTGCAAACGAAATGCTACCAACATATCAGACACACATTTCAATATGGGTAAAGTACAAAATTCTAAAATCTTGTTAATTTTTATGGAAAAGCCTATTTTTTTTAACTCTGGATATTTGTAAAACACGGAAAAATAACAGAACAAACTCCTACTCTCTGGATTCCAACAAAAATCTCCAGAAATTGACAACCCTGCCTCCAACTACCAACTTGTTATGGAAACGCTCACTAGCGCTTGATGCTGCAGCGGAGTGCACCGAAACTACACGACACTCCTAACGGTGCACGCCAGAATATATGCTAACCGCAGCACTGCTTTTGGTCTATATTTAATTCTTTTGTCTATGATGTCACCTTGTTCTTGAACACTTCATTCTTGAAAGTGTTGCTACTTTCTATACATTCAAATGTTTCATTGATGGTTGTTGTCACAGAACCATCATCAGAAGGTGAGCAGATGCTGTCACTGGAGCCCGAGCCTTCAGCCTTCACCATCAGAGACGTCACTACTTCCTCCTCACCTCAGGACATGGAGAAGCGGCTGTCTGTGGCGTCTCTCGGCTCATACGAGGTAAACTGGCCATCTACTATATATTAATCAAACCTCAATATCCCTCCTTTTCACAAGCCAGAGAGATTTGCTCAGCACTTGAGTGGGCTGCAATTAATGGAATAGTTCAATGAAACCCTATGCAAAGTTGAATCTACTAAGCAGACTACTTGATACCGGTTACACTTTGTGTGTTGTTGTAGGTGTCTCCTGGTAGTGAGAGTTTACATAACCTATCACAAGCCATCCTACGTCGTCAGCAGCTGGAGTCTGAGGATCCGTCCACCAGTCTGCCTCCATTGCCTGTCTGCTCACTGGTTGATCAGGTAAGCAGGTTGACTTTGAACAGTTACAAATAATTTAAACTTTCCTGGGTTTTTAACCTGTCCAAAATCTTAACGCTGTAATCTTTTACACAATAATTATCAGACCTTTTTTGTCTTCAGTGTGCTAATACATTTTCAAACTTCTCCTAAAGAAGGTAGTAAAGAGGTCTTTGGATGGTTAAAGTAATACTTCATCTACTTTGATAGAGATGGTAACGTCTAGGAGGGGTCTAATCTCAGCAAACACAGCAACCTTGTAACATTGAGATAATTGTTTGCGATCGCATCAAAATTTGACTTCGTCTCCACACTCACAGCAACATTGCAACCATCTCTTGCTATCATGGCTACATTCCACATTGTGTTCACTTCCTGTGATCACAGGGCCCTTTGTTTCTCCTACTATACATTACCATCTCTATTGGTCATGTTGTCTTAGTGACTATCTCTTAGTATCATGGCAACATCATTCTTTACCTCCTGTTCCCCCGGTGGCATCGAGATCATCTCCCTCAATTACGGTAACATGGGGATCATATTTTGTAACTTTTGGCGACATCTTGATAATCTCTCAAAGTCAAGTTGATATCTTAATCATATCCTGCTATCATGGCAACTTTATAATGATATTTTGCGACCACGTCAACATCCGTATTCATTTTCCAGCATTATGACAATGCAGGATTGTGGGAAAACATGGTAAAATAATTATTAGATAATTACTCCCAACCGATTAAATCTCAAATTTGAATCTCTTCATTAGATTTTGAGAATTAAAGAAATTAAGATTTTGTTACATAACCTCTTTCATACCTTACTAGATATAAGTGAGTATTATACATTTTGTGATAAAAATATGTATACATATTTTTAAAAAGTGATTTATTTCCCTAGGTGATAGAAGTGGACAACCTAGTCACCCGACTGTTAAAAGTCATCAGGATAATCCAGCAAACCAATGACAATTCTGCTCTGCTAGAGAGGTAAAATTTTGCTTAATTTGCTTTTAATTTTTTTTAGTTAACTAATTGTAGCTTTACAATTTAACAAAACTAAAAAAAAGACTGTAAGCCTTGTTAATTTAGGCTACTGTAGAAATATTTGCTGTTGTAGATAAATACTGATTACTTTACCACCATTGATCGTACAGCGTCAATTTCAAACCTTGTTGTGGGGGGGGGGGGCTTGCAGACTTAAGCTCTGCTTGTAAACTACTTAATTACTGACTTAATTTGTTGAGCATATTTTTCTAGCCCCAGGGGTAAATGTGACAAACCATTATCCATACTCCTGGCACTTTGTTAGGAATAAGTGCTCGGAATAAATCCTCAGTTTATGAAATGTTTGTAAACATATTTCTGTAAACATGTACAGAACAACATGTTCGTGTAAACATGTTTGTGGTTTTTTATATTTTCAACAAACTATATTTGATACTTCATTTTCCTCTTTTGGTGTAATTTACTAGCTTTTACTCAGTACTTTTACTCAGTCTATATTTAAAAACAATTCTGATTCTTATATTTTGCCTTACCAGAGTTACCAAGCCTCAAGATTTGGAAAATTACAATACAGTCCATTTTACAAATTTGTAGGTAATTGAGGGAAACACAGTTAAAATATTGATTCCTGTATGTTATTCTTTCATAAAAGTTTTCAGCCCTAAACAGTTGACTTCAAAATGGATCAAGAACTTTGGCTGTTTTATGTGTGTAAGGATATAAATTCTCAGCATACTGTTTTAATAGTATAGATTGCATGGCTCTATATTAAAATGATATGAAATAATAACAATCCTTTTTCGAAGGGCAAGAACAACTTAAAAGATAATATTGAAACTGGTAAAGCAACGGTGAATCGTTTATTGTTTTTTTACCGGCTTTTATGCAAACGTTGTTATTTTCCAGAAAAAGGTTGTCAGACTCGTTGACAGAGACGGAGGCGCAGGTGGTCAGTGGAGAACAGCTGATTGCTCAGTTGCAGCTGCAGGTGCAACAACTCAGGGAACAGGTGCAGAATGACAACTCACCTGAGGTAACTATGGACATCAGTGTTTATAATGCTTCTATTTCAGGGCTGTGCATATAAATACAGGATTAACCTTAGTATAAAATTCCAAACATGTAGCAGGGAACCTCCGGTAAGTACATTAATAACGTACATCTTCTATATACTTATAAAAATGTGGCTTTTCTCTACTTAACCAATTTTCACGATTTATGTTTCATTTTAAACCTTTTTTCATTCTAACGTAGTGATGAAGAATAACTAGAAAGGTAATTAATTACCTTGAGGGCTTTGCCCCCAAGTATTTGATTTATGTCTACAGTTTGTTTTTAAAGACCCAATGATGCTGACAACATTCCGTATTACGGTTTTAATCGTGAATTTTAAACAGCTAATTGCCTTCAGTTGAATGATTAACCACAGTCAACAAAAAACAGATTATAACAAAACATTATATGAAAACGTAGATTTTAAATAGGATACCTGTATTGTTAAATTGTAACCTAATTGAGGTAGGTACATCACTTTATTACGGTATAGATGTATATTCAAAAATTTTAATTTGTTGTAAATTAGTAGTTTTGTTATCCTAATAATCTGAAAGGTAGAATGGCAAGAGTTTACTCGAAAGGCTTTACAAGAGTTAGAAGGCTCGTTTAGCCTTCAAATCCAGTTTTGTGCCCTATTAAAATTTGCAATTTGCCCAAGGAACCCCTCGTGTTCTACTTTTCAAAAATATTATAAGTTTATGTTTTTAGACAAAAACATTTTGGTGAGTTAGCTATGTCTTCTCCGTCCTATATTTGTAATTTAAAAAAATACATAGTAATTGATTAGAACCCAAAACAAAAATTACTTTTTACTCCTAATAAAATACAAATTGGTTAACATTTTAAAGACATAATTATTATGTTAGAACTTAGGAAATAGTGTTACAGCTTCTTATCAGTTAAGTTACATTTTACAAAAGTCTTCACATTTGTGTAGATTCACTAAGCTTTCCCCTAAATTATGCTTGTAATTTCCATTGTAATGTCTTGCTAAAAAGGTAATTCTTTGAACAAACGTTATGTAATTCATCCAGTAACAGCAGTGTTGCGTTGAATCAGGTTCTGTCCATGGATGAAAGACACTTTGATTGAAGCGAAGCTGTATTTGAGGTGAAAGTGAGTTTTGTTCCGCAACATCTATTGACATGTTTTATCTTGGATTGACGCCTGTCAAAGCTTGGGCGCTTATAGACGGCCTGGCACTAACTAGAAGAGTCGCATAGACGAGCGCAAAGCATGGTTTTGTCGTTACGCTAGCTAGCATCTGTTTTTATCCTTGTCTGATAAATATTGTTCCACTGTAGGTGTAGTTTTATAATAGTTTTGTTCAAACATTGATCAATAGGAAATCTGTTGCTGTAAAAGTTTATATCATGTTAACTGTTGGTTCTTTATTTGCTGATTTCACGTGTTTTTTATTGGTACACAGATTGATTCTTTGCAAATATATACAACACCACGGGTAGAGTTAAGTTTGAGTCCAGGGGCTGATAGATGTCCAATAAAAGATCCGGAAACATAACACTTATATTTTGTCTAAATAAAGGACTTGTTTGATAAATAAATATTTCTTTATTGTCACATACACAAGAATACATTCCAAGTTTCTAGCGCAGCTAGAGGAACAGGTGACATTGTCAAATTGTTGTCTTGTTGTTGCTGGAAGAAAAATGGAAGATTTTAAGAGAAATAAACTTAAATCTATTCCTTTTAAAAAATAGTCCTAATCAGCCTCTTTGATTCCCTCTAACTGAAACATAACTGATAGCTAATAAATAATAATTTTCAGACAAAAAAAGATTGATTATTAATTCCACAGATTTTTCATTGCTCAACGTTTAACAATAATCTTCTTTTGCATTTTAAGAAACTGAATTCGCTATGTAAGACATTAGTTTATAAAAACAATCATAACTGACAAAATGTTCCTTATGGTGAAATTTAAGACAACTGTTTATGATGTATAGAAAATTTTAAAAGTCTGTGATGAAAAATAAGCTTTAATGTAGAAGTCAGGAAACACAAAAAAATGATTACTTTGGCTGTATAGGACTTGTAAATTGTCAGGTTTTGGTTACGTCAAATTTCAATTCCGGCCCTTAAACATGTGTTTTTATAAATGCAACCAAGCACCAGAAAACAACCAAAACATTTATACAGGGTGAATTTTAAATGAGTTACCCCCCTACTTTTTTCTACATTTCTTAAGATATAAACTTCGGACCACGTCAGATCATTGTAGTGTAGTAAGTACTTCATTTTGACTTAATAAACATTTTTGGCCGCCATCTTGGATCCGCCATATTGGATACAAATTTTTTTTTTCAAATGTAAAGGTAGGGTTGTGACCCATTGATTCAAACTAGAATTTCACGCTGATTACTATGCCGCAATTAGTTTTAAAAAATCTTGATCCGTTCTAAAGTTATGAGGACTTTTTATAACTTTATTTTTAGCCCATTTTAACATTGTGCATTTACAAACTAAGACCATAATCTCAAAATAGTGCTAGATAAAGATAAGTATACACCACCATTCATTGTTGACCTATTATCACTTGGTTATGACGGATGTATTTTTTTGGCCGCCATCTTGGATCTGCCATTTTGAAATGTGATAAATTAATTTAAATATGAAGGTGGTGTTGTGACCCATCATTTCAGACTACTTTTTATGCTGAATTTAATGCCGCAATCTGTTTTGCATTTTCATATTTGTTTTTTGAAATATTGGAAATATAAGTAAGATAATTTTAATATTTCATCAAGAAAGCCTAAGAAACAAAAACGGATTGCGGCATTGAGTTCAGCATAAAAAAGTAGTTCAAAATGATGGGTCACAACACCACCTTCATATTTAAATTAATTTATCACATCTCAAAATGGCAGATCCAAGATGGCGGCCGAAAAAAATTAATCCGTCATAACTAAGTAATAATAGGTTGACAATGAATGGTGGTGTATACTTATCTTTATCTAGCACTATTTTGAGATTATGGTCTTAGTTTGTAAATGCACAATGTTAAAATGGGCTAAAAATAAAGTTATAAAAAGTCCTCATAACTTTAGAACGGATCAAGATTTTTTAAAACTAATTGCGGCAGTGTAATCAACGTAAAATTCTAATTTGAAACAATGGGTCACAACCCTACCTTTACATTTGAAAAAAGAATTTTGTATCCAATATGGCGGATCCAAGATGGCGGCCAAAAATGTTTATCCAGTAAAAATGAAGTACTTACTACACTACAATAATCTGACGTGGTCCGAAGTTGATATCTTAAGAAATGTAGAAAAAAGTAGGGGGGGAACTCATTTAAAATTCACCCTGTACATACATATGCCCTCCCATTCCGGTAACCTCCAGGTCCAGGTTAATTACACAATAACCCTAAGTTAGATAAGCAGGTTGTAATATAATAAGAGATTAGAGATAAGAGAATAATATGCAAGGGATTAAAAATGTAATCAATAATAACCATTGTAATACAGTTTTTAATTAATTTTTTTTTTAAAAGAGGTTGGCGGCCTCTTTTAACCTTGCATTTGCCCGTCCACATAGACTACAGATCTGTGCGTGGAACGTATCCAGCAAAGCAAGGGGTGAGCCGGTACAGTACAAAGGTGAACTGTACTGATAAAAGTTAGTGGCAGTGACCAGGATCCGAACCCAGGACACTTAACTCACACATTCTTTTCTTTGTTTAAAATAAAAGTTATGTATAGTACACTTTTAATATTTTTTAATTTTATTTTTCTAATTTCTTAGCAAATTTGCACTGAATGAAGTCACAGAATTCCCAAGACCATATTGTTTTTTATGCACATATCTTACCTTTTCAACTACACGTAACAAATTTACATATATAATAGTTCTTTATTTATGTCTTCTAAGTTTGTGGTTGTACATTTTTTTACAACTCACAAAACAACCTTGTATTTCTGTTTATTCATTGGATTTAATTCACTGTGATCTTAAGAGATCAGTATCAAGAAGAAAAAAAAAAGAAAAAAAGAGCAGTACTAAACCTTTTTGTAATATTTTTAAAGTAGTTACCACAACAGTTTTTTAAACTACCTACCATTTTTATTTCCCGTATTCAAATTATGCATATAGTTAAAATATTGTCTGTAAATAGGTTTTGGAAGAATTTTGGGCTTGCAGACTGATGTTCGAGAGACTGCCTAATTGTTTGGGGACGTTTATAAGACTACCAAGGGTCTATTACTGTCCAAATATGTACAGCATTCTGCCATTTCTGTAATAAAAAAAAAACTACTCTACACCCACACACTCTTCTCAGAACACAAATCACACTTTTTGTGGATTTTCCCTCCCATCTTAAATAGTTATTTTTCTCCCAAATTGAGTGGCACAGAGATTAAGGTGGGGTCCATTAAGAATAGTGGTAAGAAAAACAAAGAACGTTACGCTGTTGTCAGATTTAAACAAGCTGACTCTGATCTTACAAGCCAATCGTTTTGAAACAGTTGGGCTTTTTTATATTTTGGTGTCTACAATGGAAAAGCACTGTCGCTTATTTAGTCTCTTTGGTCTATTTTTGGAGATTGTATTAGGGAGAATCAGTAGTTATTAGTTAATGTGATGTTGTGTGTTTTACAGAAGACATGTCTACTGCAAGACAAAGAGAGACAGCTGGGCAAGGCTTGTCTGTCCAAGCAACTAATCACTGACAACTGGGGTCTGGCAGTGAGCGAGGTGCAACGTCAGTACCATGCTATAGACTCTGCACTGGAGGTAATGCAACAACTAGCTACCAAAAATCAGCCTACAACATTATAGGCCACTTGTTGACATCAAATGTACAAGATGTTTATGACTTGTGATTGATTCTTGTTGTATTGTCTAGGTGTTGGCCAGCATACAAGGGGTGGTACAACAGACACCAGCCCTAGCCCAGCTACAGAAGGACCTGGAGGAAGCCAACTTCCAGTGTGCCTCCAACCTTCCCCTCGCCCCCTCCCCTGACCTCAACGCCAACAGACCGTCCGTAACTACGTAACAATTGACATTCGTCGTTATCTGTTATCTCCTCAGCAAGACTGCTACTGTTGTTTATTCCTACGTCCTTTTAATAATCCTAGAGTACTTACTCGACCTAATAAGAACCTAGTATCATTAAGTTTATGTTCTATACTAGAAATCAGTGTTTTACTTTTAATAATTTTTAAAAGCTCCAATCTGTGGAATCAACTAGTTTTGTAAATGTATCGAAAGCATGACGTTTTTAAGTGTAGTTTTGGTTGGCATTGATTATAGAAACTTAAGTTGACGTGATACATTGGTTTTGCTGATATTGAAGTATCAATCTATAGTTGAGGATGTGTAAAATTAAACTATTGAGTATTGACTTATATTTAAACTAAACAAATTTTTTAATTTCAGTTAAAATCAAGTTCAAATTGATTCTAAGCGTTTTTATTTTTTTAAGTTTTAATTTCAATAGCTATCCTATTTACAAATAATTGTTAGTTGATATTTAATTAATCAAATTAGTTGTATAGTAGGAGTTTCTGTGCTATCAAAGGTATTGAAAAGTTAATTAAATATAATGAGGGTTTGAAACCCAACATAATTTGGTAATATTTAGTTAAATTATTTGTATAGCTTTATCGTGAATAAGTAATTATTTTCAGAAAATAATTTTACTCTGGTAATACTTTTGTATCTATTTTTCTCATAAATCTAATTTAAATTTTGCAATAATTGTGTTGGTCTTAATAAGAATCATAATGTTATTGCTGCAATATGTTTACTAGTTTGAACCGTTCCCTTTCAAAATGTAAAAAATACCACTGGCGTAAAAACACACAAAATCTTTGGCCTATCAAGAATAGAGCTGAGCAATAAAACAAACCCTATAAGTTTGCAGGCCCAATCTGAGTACAGTAGACCCTCTCTAATCCGGCACTCAATTAATCCGGCGCCTTTTGACGGGGGAGGTCTTCCGCAATCGTGGCAAAATTCAGATTATATCCCACGGCTGAGTTGGCATCATCATCCACTCCCACGGTCATGGAAACATCATGGTCGTCTTGCATGATTGCGGCAAAATCATGAACATTTGCTGAAGTCACGGTAATGTCATCGTCATCTTGCGCGGTTGAGGCAAAATTATGACCATCTCCCATGGCCGTTTAGACATTATCATTGCCTCCCGTGGTTACGGAAGCAACATCTTCGTCTTTGCGCGATGGGGGAAAATCATTAACATCTCCCGCGGTCATGTAGATATTATCGTTGTCTTCCGCGATCACAGCAAAAATCTGATCATCTCCCGCGGCTGTGTTAACATCATCATTTACTCCCGCAGTCACGGAAATGTCATCGTCGTCATGCCCGATTGTGGCAAAATCATGAACATCTCCCGCGGTCGTGTAGACATCATCGTTGTCCTCCGTGACTTCGGCAAAATTCTAAACATCACGTGGAGACGTTATCATCGCCTCACGGAAACATCATCGTCATCATGCCCGATCGCGGCAATAGCGGTTTCCGTTCACGCGATCCTCCAAGACGTGTTTAAGTGCTAAAATGCACTTGATTCAGCGTTTTTATTGATAACATTCCTGTAATCCGGCATTTTCACTAATTCGGCAGTATCACAGTCCGATATCTGCCGAATTACTGAGAGTCTAAGTTTTTCTACAACAAACAAATTTAACTGTGGAAATATTTGTAGACGATAACTTCCACTGATACCGCAAGGGCATACAGTTTTTATAAAGTAAAAACAATAATTTTATTTTGCTGTTTAAGTAAGAGTAATTTTCTAGACCTTTTTCTTGTTCACAGAATACAAACTCCTCAAAATTTAAGTGGTGGTCCCAAATCAAGCCTGTGACTGTGGGGTTGAAAATCTGACAAGTCATATTTTGAACAACTCATTTCTCCTCATGTGTATTTTAAGTAGGATTACTCAAATCCATCAACCAATTAAATCTGTACTAACTTGGATTACTTAGATAGATTTGGCTTTATAACCCGTTTCTGCAAAAGGTTTGGTTTTAAATAATTGACAAAGATTACTTGGTCACCAATAGGTTATATTACATAATTTACAACCAGTCCCATGTGCTTTTCTTGTACCACTACTAATCTGGTACAAATATATTTTGTTACAGAACATTTGACACTTTTTAATCCAGCACATTCGGGTCTTAGGCAGTATCAGATAAACGAAAAGACGAGCTTTTGAACACCGTTGTAGTCATGTAAAAATGGCTATTATTTAAAGTACAGCAGAAATACTGATGAAGTGGACAGTAAAGAAAAAATATAGTAGAATACTACACAAGATTGATGGGATAAATATTGAGGACATTCTGGTTTTAAACATTTAAGGTCTTTCTTAGAATTTTGCTCCCATTTGTCATGTTGGGACTTGAAGATCCTTGCAGCTTAATTGGCATGAAGAAATTTTAGAACAAGAGTTTAGAGCATATTTTCATCTACAACAATTGTTCAAGACTTGAAAAATGTGAATTTAATTTCTAACATCACAATGTTTAATGCAGCTATAGTATAAGACCTCAGTAACAGTATTGGTAAGAGTTTTAATTCTTGAAAACAATTAATTTATAATTAAATTAAGATACTGTATTGATGTTTTGTACAAGCCTTAAGTTATAGATTGATTTAATTTTGTATAGTAAGTAATATGGTGTAACAATTTGTTTTACTATCTTATTTATAATTTTACAGTTCCGTGATATTTAATAGTGGCCTCTTTTAATTAAAAGGGAACATAATACCGTCCCAGTATATATTTTAAAGTAGAGTAACAAAAAGAAAAAAAAAAACAGGTATTTTATACTATATATTGGTTAATATTTTATTGCATTATTTTTAGGCAGGCTTTTAAACGTAAGCAGATCACATTAATTTGCTCTTTAAGACTAGAGATGTTTTGATAACTTTCCTGTGGAAGCTATTTAAATTTAATCTAAACCTCACACATTCTTTACTAAAGTACCTAATTTTCATCGTGCTTTTTTGTTTGGACACAGGTATTTTTACCTGGTGATCATGACAAGTTAGTCTGTGGTTCAGTGATAGCACTATAGACTGTTCACCAAAGCAGGTATGTCGTTGGTTTGTGGCCTGGTGTCGCTGCTTTTCTTCTATACGAGCTTATTTCTTGCGTTGCTTGATACGTTCCATGGACATGCCTAATGCCTGCTCAAAGGCAAGGATAAAAGAGAACATCAACCTCTTAAACAAATGTTTAATCTCTTAATGCATTGAGAACTATAAAAGTGATTTAATTCAAAAAACTCATATTGCCATCCTGTTAAAGTACCCAAATTATCTGTGTGATTAAATTACTGTAAGCCAAAATTATAAATGTTAATTATTACAAGGCTGTTAAAACTTTATTTTTTATAGAGACCCAGTGTAATCTTCTGTGATTGGGACCTTTGGTTCTCTTGTATGATGGTGTAAATATTGAACCAAACATGACTGAGTTTTTGAATGTTGTGCCAAGATATTCTTCGTTTTGTGTCTGTGTCGTAGTGTTTTAACTTAATTTTTTAGTCATAAATTATCAGTCTAGTTTTAACTCTAGTGAAAGTCATTACTGTTTAAAATAAAGTGAATATTTAACAGTATTTCGTTTGCTTTTCTTTACCAAGTCAACTGTTAATTTATTTTTAAGGGAAGCCAACTGGCTGATTTATAGCGAATGATTTCAGCTCACTTACCTGAAAAAAAAAAAAATCAAGGGGAAAGATGTACGGTCAAAAAGGCTTTGTAAAACTTCACTGACACTTAATTCTAGTATAGGATTTCTTCTCTGAGATCTTGTTTGTTTATCTAAAACCCCATGTTAATTTTCTCAAGCCTACTGTGACAGTGTCTTTAAAAAAATGCCCATTGTACATTTCAGAAATTTTGTATGTTTAAATTACTTTTGATAACCATCACACTAATTTTGACTATGTTGATAGCTAGCGTGCACTTATGAGAGCTTAACAATGCACCGTGATTTAGTTATGGTCTATTTTTGTTATGTTGTTTTCCTCTAAGCTATGTCACACACTGCTGAACTTGCGCACAAGACCTGGTGGAGACGGGATTCAAACCAATGATCCACAAGGCTGTCTCCTGCACATGTTCGACCATTCTAAGATCAGAAATACCTGTGTACCACAACAACAACATTGGAGAAAAGCCCATGTGTTAGTCTAAACTCAACCCTGGATAGTAGCACGTGTAAGGCACACTTTCCTTCGTTTTGTTGAGTTATACTTGCATAGATAGTTCACAAATACTGTCCCTGATGAAGTAATTTAGGCCCCTTTTACGCAGTTTTTCTGCCGAGCGGAATCCACCGTTATTTTTATAATATCAGTGGTGGGGGGTGCCAGTGCTACCAACTTTGTTTATTTGGCCATCATCAGTCACACAAGAAAGACCATTGTGTATCGGTTTTGAACTATTTATGTGTGAAGAAAAATAGACTACGAGGGAGGAGGTGGGCTGCACACCCGGTGAATCAAAGTTATAGACTGGATGGAGCTTTTGCAAACTTGTATGTTGTGCTGCAAAATGATTATATTTTTCCGAGGATTTTTAAACAAAAATGTAAACTTTATTATACTTTCCGTGAAAGTTTTTTTGCAATTATATCACTTCTTTAGCTGATTCCTTGATCTATTACATTGATCATCTGTTTACAATTTGGTTGAACGATTTCTATTCTATACTGTGGATGACAGAGCACGGGATACATTGGCAGCGCTGTATTCCGCCCGACGGAAAATGCTGTTGCATAATAGGGTTCCATTTGATCCTATGTAAAAAATGGCCCCGACAGAACGCCGAAACTCGGTGGAGCGCAAGTCCTCCCCCCACCGCGGACGGAACGCTGAAACGCGACAGAGATTCCGTTGTGCATAAAAGGGTCCCATGTTAAAAAACTTCCTGACGGATCGCCCAATAGATTCCGCCCGACGGAAAACGTGCATAAAAGAGGCCTTAACCCATTGGCGCCGACTTACGAGCGTTACTCGTACGGCCGCTGCAGGCCCGGCGGCCGACTTACGAGAGCCACTCGTGTCACCGCTAGGCAGCGCCATTTTTTATTTAGTTATTATTATTTTTCGCCCTTTTTGTTTCTTCTTACTATTATAATGTTTATAAATATCTTGCTTCTTAAATTGTGTATTTACTCATTTATTTTAGCGAATAACAAACAATTTTGTGTTGCCATGGGAACCACATATCACCAAAAATCAGCTGCGGTAAGGTAAACAAACAATTTTTTTAAAATGTTATTACTTATAAAAGTATACAACTTTTGATTTTTCTACGTAGGGAATCGATTGACCTTTATAATAGTAGTGTTAATTGGTGTCTGGATTAATCTTGGAATTTGTATATCAAGTTTACTTTCAAAAAATTGTTTTTAAAATTTTTATTTTTATAATCTTTATATACCGTATATATACGGTATACGGGTTTATATACGGTATATATTTTATTTTAGTTTAGAACTTTGACTATCCAATTACCACTTTTCTGTAGACAATTTTACTGTGAACAAAATGGTGAAAGAATTAACAATTTATTACCTAAGGTTTTCTTTCTATAGCAGTTAGAGTAAAAGTCTACAAACTCGGTAAAATTAATTGCCACCAGAGGGTGCTGTAGTTAGCGCATTAATTCCTTCCCCAATGGGTTAAGGTAGTTGTTTCTCAGTGGTTTAAAAATAATGACTTACTTGGGCCTACTTACTTACTTCAGTAGTTATTAGTTAATATCAAAGAAAAATAGTATGATAAAATATTTATTTTTTGTATAACTTACAAGGAAAATATTTCTTAACATGTTTAGCCTCTGGAGGACATTTACCTTGCAGGGTTCCAACCTTGGTCGCAGACTGAAATAACAGATCATAGACAGTACAACAGAGTTATTTAATCTTTTATTTGTAAAATATTTCTGTTTGATATATCTAAAATAAATCGCACCAAGGTTAGTTTTTCATTATTACGAGTACATTCTACATTTTTCAAGACAGTAGACTACCTCTTATCCGGACACCTTTTAACTGGACATCGGATTAACCGGACTACACTCGGCGGAAATGACATCTGTTTAACCAGACAATTTTTATCAGCACATTGGACATTGGTTTAACCGGACTAGATCGGCAGGAAGTGGGCAGTACTGAAACAACTGTTCTCGTGGGAAAGATTTGAGACCAGTGATCACGTGTCTAAATACAATGCTCTCCTAAATTTAAGTTGAATATCACAGGAAACAGTCCATTTTAATGAGTTTTTCTGGGGACGTCGGTTTAACCGGAAAACCCGTTATCCAGACTGGCCTCGGTCCCGAGGAGTCTGGATAAGAGGGAGTCTACTGTAATGGGTTAGCTTATATACAGATTCTAACTAGTCTGCTGGTTAGTGTTTGTTGGAACAAAAGAAGGGAATGAAAATTGTTAAGGCAGTACCGGTATTGTTCTTAATTGCAATATTTTATCTTATCTAACTCCTTATTCATCATGTTCTTCTTCATTTTTTTCTGGTGTCTCTTTTGAGGATTCTATTCAGATGCCCAATTCAAATTTAGCTGCTCTCAATTTGGAAAAGAGTCTAACAACTTGTGGACCCACACTTGGGAATTTATCTTATAAATTGTCTCATCGTTTTACCATGTTCATTTATCTAACAAAAAAGTTGCTGTGAAGTATGCTTGGTTCTTTTTAAAACAATTGGATCTGAGGTTTTCATTTGTCAAACACAAATATTAAACTTTGATACATTTGACAGTATTTGTTACACGTATCTAGGGATTTTACGTGTGTCTGTTGCATAATCTAGAACTACTAATCTGGCTGAACACAACTAAAACAATGGTATGAGATGAGGTATTCTCTTTGGTTTATGATGAGTAAACGTTGTGTTACAGGAAGAGTTTATTTTATAGGATCCAAATATTTGTTAGGAACATTGATATTAGGGTACCGTACCAATACAATAAGTAGGCCTAGGCCTATATGTAGTTGCCGAGGCACCTTTTGTAAACAATTAGCTAATTTACTGTGTATAGTGGGTAACAGTACTTTTTTTTCAAAAGTGACAGCCTAAATACAGTAATTATCAAATTTTATTTTTGATATAAAAAACAGATGAAGGTATTAGGTTGAAAAAGACTAGAATAGTCTATATGCAAATGTTTATTAATATACAAGAAATAAATTTTGCAAATACATATACATACAGTCTACTTACAAACCCAAATCGGATTTTAAAATTAATATTTGTGTAGGCGTTGTTGCAAATAAAACCAATAGCCTTTCAATAGGCACACATGTTGGTATATTTTAATAGTTACCATTACAAGGTTTTCTTAGAAAATACAATAATAGATATACCGTAACAAACATTTTCAAATCCCATAGCAGTTTCTATTTAGTTAGTGGGCCTATTTAGGTTATATTGAGGGCTTGCATAAACAGATCCAGAAGCTATTAATCAAACTCCAGTAGTAATAATAAGTTTATAGTTGCCAAGGATTTAAAATTTCAGAACTTTATCATAAAGACTCGTTTAGCGTAAGTGTCGAGTGTAGATTATTATAAAAATAAGACAAATACCTAACATATTGAACATACCATACAAAACAAATTGTAGCTACACTGGAGCATTACTTATACCCAATCAAATAAAGAGTTAGAGAAGTTCATGTAGGTCTAATGCAATCAAAATAAGCACTAACTTAGGCTACATGAAGCAAACACTTTGAATATGTCCTAGCGTTTTAAGAATGCATTGGTGGGCTGCACTTTACTTTAGGTCCTACACTCATTCGAGTTAAAATATCGATCGATATATCGATTAATCGATCGTTTTATTCAATATATCGTTTGGTTAGTTAACCAAACGATAGGATCGAATGAAACAATCCAATATTCAATATTTTATTCGAATGAGTGTAGGACCTAAAGGAAAGTGCAGCTATAATAAGTAGTAATAATAAGTTTATAGTTGCCAAGGATTTAAAATTTCAGAACTTTATCATAAAGACTCGTTTAGCGTAAGTGTCGAGTGTAGATTATTATAAAAATAAGACAAATACCTAACATATTGAACATACCATACAAAACAAATTGTAGCTACACTGGAGCATTACTTATACCCAATCAAATAAAGAGTTAGAGAAGTTCATGTAGGTCTAATGCAATCAAAATAAGCACTAACTTAGGCTACATGAAGCAAACACTTTGAATATGTCCTAGCGTTTTAAGAATGCATTGGTGGGCTGCACTTTACTTTAGGTCCTACACTCATTCGAGTTAAAATATCGATCGATATATCGATTAATCGATCGTTTTATTCAATATATCGTTTGGTTAGTTAACCAAACGATAGGATCGAATGAAACAATCCAATATTCAATATTTTATTCGAATGAGTGTAGGACCTAAAGGAAAGTGCAGCCCATTGGTGTATCAAACTGGGTCTCAGTCCCAAGATTTAAGGTTAGGGGCCTAAGTGACTACCTTCTAAAAAATAAATAAATTATGGACCTTGGTTTCCATGAGCTTGAACTGTTGTCTAAAATATTATTTAACTGCATCCAAAATATTAAACATTAAAGGACATGAACATCACACAAGTTAATTAACGTGATTATCCATGAACCTTGGTTTGTAAATTAACTACAGGCATCCCTGAGATAAGAAGGAAATATTACACCCTAAGTAGTATTACATCTTAATGTGTTTGGTTAGGGTACATATGGACTGATGAAAATTTATATTGCAGACGTAGCGAAGTTCCAATAGGTAAAGGATCAAAAGTTCCACGCAGTGTCAAGGACACGTTGATATGGATGAGCCAATAGTTTCATTGTGTTGTTAAAAACTTTAGTTACGTCTCTTGAACTCTCCAACAAATATGAAGTTGGAGACACAATTTTTCCAAGTTCTTTATATATTCTGTCGACCACATTAAAGTCTGACTGTTTTTCATGCAGATAAAACACATCAAGGAAGAAGAAAGGAGATAACAGCAACTTTGAATATGAAGGGTCATTGGTGTTTACTTGTGGTGCTCTATACGAATTACTGTAAACAAAGATTACTCTTACAATGTGGTTTGGGGGGATCAGAGTCACATTATTAGAACTTTCGGGAATGTCAAACAACTTTGGAAGATCACTGAAAATGGGCGAGATATCAAGAATATTGTTAGTTTCTTCATTGGAAATATATCTGTACTCTCTTAGTGATTTTGATAGAATACCTATGTTGGAAGTGAGAGGAGAGAGGCGATTGAGTTTTCCAGACTCCAGCGATACAATTGAAAATTCTGTATCTTTGGCTATTGCAAGTTTGTTTACCATAAACATCCTCAAAGCTTCGTTTCTGATTGAAAGAGGATGAGGTTCTTTTGTGTTCTTATCTAAGTCAGAGAATGTGTATCCCAAACCTTTGTCTTGTGAGTTTTCAATGCATAAAATGATATTTTCCTTTACTGCAACTTTGGGTAATCTGAAAATAGGGAAGTTTACTTTCCATGGACTATTTGTTTCTTCATCCTCACTCTTATTGCTGACAACAGGGGAATTTCCAACGGAACTTGACAATCCTTCTCTAACCTGGCCGTTGTTAGGAATAGTCTGCCTAGGCCTATTAAGAATAGTATCAAACATGTCTGGAGAATTCGCATCATCACTTGAATCCATCCTTTGATAGATTTGATTATTCACACCAGCAATAATCTATTTCTTTACCATCTGCTTGAACTAAAAATTTTGAGTGAACCTAACCTGTTAAACATCAAACAACTTAAACATTTGCACTTGCACAGACATACATAAACATAACTCCTGGATTGAAACTGAAAAGAAAACTGAAACGAAACTGACAATGACAATGACAATAGTGACAATCGAAGTTTGTTTTTGACTATATTTTGACAACTTAACTGGAACTGACTGACTGAGTGAGTACTCGTACTGAATGAATACAGTCTCAATGGTACTGAGTAGAACTAAAGATTGGAGTCAGTCCGTGGACTGGACACTCGCGCCTTGGGACACTCTAACCAACTCTATATAGTAAGAGTAAAGTTGCATGCTGTAAAATTGGCCTAGCAAAAGAGATAAGTCCGGATAAGTCATAATAAGAAAATAACAACTTTATTTTTAGGTAAAAAAAAGTAAAAGTTCGTTGTTTTGTTTGGGTGTGTTGGTTAAGTAAGTTGTTTGTTGTACTGTTTTTGTACTGGTACTCGACACTCACGTCACTGTAGCATAAAATATATAAACACCATATTATATAGTAATATAATACCATATATTTATATTACTTCATCTGTTTGGAGTTGAGTGGTTGAGTGAGGCTGAGGCTAGAAGGCTAGGCCTAGGCCTATTTTTTGATCAGCGTGAAACTGGCAATAGGACAGCAATAACCCATTCCACTTCTCCTACCGCCCCTCCGACGAATATACGTCACAGTAAAACGTCACAACAATGATGGCGTCACAGTAGGATTCGTCACAAAGCAGCTGACATAACCTCCAAAATATCAAGTGGCGGGAATTTTTTTTTTGCGAAACACGGCCAAGATGGCGTTTGGCGGTACACGCACAGCGTTGATTATGAAGGTTAAGTAATATATATGTATAAAACTGTACAATACGTTGAATGTTAAACTAGTATTTCATTATTTGGAGAATAAAGAACAATATTAAACACGTTTGAGGTTATTTTAAGTAGTAACCACCTTCAATTTTTTCCAAATGATAAAATTATTAGCTGACTACCATAAAAACCTATTGCTGGCATCTCCCCTTAAGTTTTTCTCTCGTTTTTCTTTTGATATATGTTAAACACATGGTTATGAACAAAAAATTACCTCTTCTAGGTTAGCCCACTCTTTAATAGTGCAGCTATGTATCCTGGAATGCACTTCGTGTGACCTCGGTTGGACGCCGATGCTATTACAAAAATGTATGTTCTAAATGTCTATTTACATTATTTATCTGGTATTGAACAATACTGGGCACTTTTAAGCTTATTAATGTAGAAATCACCTTGATATTAATACAAACTAATAAACTACCTAAAATTACTAACTAAATATAGTAAAAAACCTATTGCTGGCATCTCCTCTTAAATTTTTTTCTCGTTTTTCTTTTGATATGTGTTAAACACATTGTTATGAACATAAAATGACGTAGTATAGGTTAGCCCACTTTTTAGTAGTGTAGCTATGCAGCCTGGAATGGACCTCATAATAGAATAATAAATTACCATAAATTTCTATTGCTGGCCTATCCCTTTGGTACGATTTTCTTTATTCTTTCAAAATATGTTTATTACATCATTACGAACTAGAAAACACGTCGCCTAGGTTAGCCCACTCCTTTACAGTTGAGATAGGTAACTTTGAATTAAACTGGTGTGACCTCGGTTCCATAAGAACCTAATTTACTAAAACTCAACTTTTTTCGTTTATACATGTTAGTTACACCTTAATAAACAATACCTAACGCTATTTCGATAAAAAATATTACTATTTATCAATTTAATGCATTATTTAAAATCTGCCTCAATATAACAATAAATTACCATAAATTTCTATTGCTGGCCTATCCCTTTGGCACGATTTTCTTTATTCTTTCAAAATATGTTTATTACATCATTACGAACTAGAAAACACGTCGCTTATGTTAGCCCACTCCTTTATAGTTGAGATAGGCCATTTTGATTGTAGCTGGTGTGACCTCGGTTCCATAAGAACCTAATGTACTGAAAACCAACTTTTTCGTTTATACATGATAGTTACACCTAAATAAACAATCCCTAACACCATTTCAATAAAAAATATTATTATTTATCAATTTAATGCATTATTAAAAATCTGCCTCAATAGAACAATAAATTACCATAAATTTCTATTGCTGGCCTATCCCTTTGGCACGATTTTCTTTATTCTTTCAAAATATGTTTATTACATCATTACGAACTAGAAAACACGTCGCCTAGGTTCGTACACTCATTTATAGTTGAGATAGGTAACTTTGAATTAAACTGGTGTGACCTCGGTTCCATATGAGCCTAACTTACTAAAAATCAACTTTTTTCGTTTATACATGTTAGTTACACCTTAATAAACAATACCTAACACCATTTCGATAAAAAATATTATTATTTATCAATTTAATGCATTATTTAAAATCTGTCTCAATAGAACAATAAATTACCATAAATTTCTATTGCTGGCCTATCCCTTTGGCACGATTTTCTTTATTCTTTCAAAATATGTTTATTACATCATTACGAACTAGAAAACACGTCGCCTAGGTTAGCCCACTCCTTTATAGCTGAGATAGGCCATTTTGATTGTAGCTGGTGTGACCTCGGTTCCATAAGAACCTAATTTACTAAAACTCAACTTTTTCCGTTTATACATGTTAAATACACCTTAATAAACAATCCCTAACACCATTTCGATAAAAAATATTATTATTTATCAATTTAATGCATTATTTAAAATCTGCCTCAATAGAACAATAAATTACCATAAATTTCTATTGCTGGCCTATCCCTTTGGCACGATTTTCTTTATTCTTTCAAAATATGTTTATTACATCATTACGAACTAGAAAACATGTCGCTTATGTTAGCCCACTCCTTTATAGTTGAGATAGGCCATTTTGATTGTAGCTGGTGTGACCTCGGTTCCATAAGAACCTAATTTACTAAAACTCAACTTTTTCCGTTTATACATGTTAGTTACACCTTAATGAACAATACCTAACACCATTTCGATAAAAAATATTATTATTTATCAATTTAATGCATTATTTAAAATCTGCCTCAATAGAACAATAAATTACCATAAATTTCTATTGCTGGCCTATCCCTTTGGCACGATTTTCTTTATTCTTTCAAAATATGTTTATTACATCATTACGAACTAGAAAACACGTCGCTTATGTTAGCCCACTCCTTTATAGTTGAGATAGACCATTTTGATTGTAGCTGGTGTGACCTCGGTTCCATAAGAACCTAATTTACTAAAACTCAACTTTTTCCGTTTATACATGTTAGTTACACCATAATGAACAATACCTAACACCATTTCGATAAAAAATATTATTATTTATCAATTTAATGCATTATTTAAAATCTGCCTCAATAGAACAATAAATTACCATAAATTTCTATTGCTGGCCTATCCCTTTGGCACGATTTTCTTTATTCTTTCAAAATATGTTTATTACATCATTACGAACTAGAAAACACGTCGCCTAGGTTAGCCCACTCCTTTATAGTTGAGATAGGCCATTTTGATTGTAGCTGGTGTGACCTCGGTTCCATAAGAACCTAATTTACTAAAACTCAACCTTTTCCGTTTATGAACATAAACTCTATGAACATAAAATGACGTAGCCTAGGTTAGCCCACTCTTTAGTAGTGTTGCTATGTAGCCTGGAATTGACCTCATGTGACCTCGGTTGCACGACGACGCTATTACACAACTTAAATGTTTTATATGTCTTTTTACATTATTTAGCTGGTATTGAACAATAGTAGGCACCTTTTAGCTTATTGAAGAAGAAACTACCTCGATTTTAATCCAAAATTAAAAAATTACCTAAAACTACTAACTGGCTACCACAAAAACCTATTGCTGGCATCTCCTGTTAACTTTTTTTCTAATTTTTCTTTTGATATGTGTTAAACACATGGTTATGAAGAAAAAATGACGTAGTATAGGTTAGCTCACTCTTTAGTAGTGTAGCCAAACAGCCTGGAATGGACCTCATGTGACCTCGGTTGCACGACGATGCTATTACTCAAATTCTTGTTTTATATGTCTATTTACATTATTTAGAGGGTAATGAACAATACTAAGCAGTTTTTAGCTAATTAAAGTGGTAACCACCCTGATTTTAACCTAAATTGAAAACTAACTAAAATTACTAACTGATTACCATAAAAACCTATTGCTGGCATCTCCTCTTAAATTTTTTTCTTGTTTTTCTTTTGATATGTGTTAAACACATTGTTATGAACATAAAATGACGTGTTATAGGTTAGCCCACTTTTTAGTAGTGTTGCTATGCAGCCTGGAATGGACCTCATGTGACCTCGGTTGCACGACGACGCTATGACACAAATTAATGTTTTATATGTCTATTTTCATTATTTAGAGGGTAATGATTAATACTTAGCAGTTTTAGCTAATTAAAGTAGTAACAACCTTGATTTTTACCTTAATTGAAAAATTGCTTAAAATACTAACTGACTACCATAAAAACCTATTGCTGGCATCTCCTCTTAAATTTTTTTCTCGTTTTTCTTTTGATATGTGTTAAACACATTGTTATGAACAAAAAATGACGTAGTATAGGTTAGCCCACTTTTTAGTAGTGTTGCTATGCAGCCTGGAATGGACCTCATGAGACCTCGGATGCACGACGACGCTATTACACAAATTAATGTTTTATATATATATATTATTTACATTATTTAGATGGTATTGATCAATACAAGGCACTTTTAAGGTTATTAAAGTAGAAACCACCTTGATTGTAATCCAAATGAAAAAATACCTAAAATTAATAACTTGCTGGCATTTCCCCTTAATTTTTTCTTCAGTTATTTTTATATGCGTTAAACACATGGTTATGAACAAAAAAATGCCTATTCTAGGGTAGCCCACTCTTTAATAGTGTAGCTATGTATCCTGGAAGAACCTCATGTGACCTTGTTAGTAAAATTACCTAAAATTACTAACTGACTACTATAAAAACCTATTGGGTACCGGTACCTAAAATCTAGTTAAACCAAACCAACCAAAGTATGTAACTTAACAACTAGTTTCAAACCACACCAAAGTATCTTAATATCTATAGTTCAAACTAAACCAAATTAACTTAACAACTAGTTTCAAACCACACCAAAGTAACTTAAAATCTAGTTCAAACCAAACCAAATTAACTTAACAACTAGTCTCAAACCACACCAAAGTAACTTAAAATCTATGTAAAACCAAACCAAATTAACTTAACAACTAGTCTCAAACCACACCAAAGTAACTAACATGTATAAACGGAAAAAGTTGAGTTTTAGTAAATTAGGTTCTTATGGAACCGAGGTCACACCAGCTACAATCAAAATGGTCTATCTCAACTATAAAGGAGTGGGCTAACATAAGCGACGTGTTTTCTAGTTCGTAATGATGTAATAAACATATTTTGAAAGAATAAAGAAAATCGTGCCAAAGGGATAGGCCAGCAATAGAAATTTATGGTAATTTATTGTTCTATTGAGGCAGATTTTAAATAATGCATTAAATTGATAAATAATAATATTTTTTATCGAAATGGTGTTAGGTATTGTTCATTAAGGTGTAACTAACATGTATAAACGGAAAAAGTTGAGTTTTAGTAAATTAGGTTCTTATGGAACCGAGGTCACACCAGCTACAATCAAAATGGCCTATCTCAACTATAAAGGAGTGGGCTAACATAAGCGACATGTTTTCTAGTTCGTAATGATGTAATAAACATATTTTGAAAGAATAAAGAAAATCGTGCCAAAGGGATAGGCCAGCAATAGAAATTTATGGTAATTTATTGTTCTATTGAGGCAGATTTTAAATAATGCATTAAATTGATAAATAATAATATTTTTTATCGAAATGGTGTTAGGGATTGTTTATTAAGGTGTATTTAACATGTATAAACGGAAAAAGTTGAGTTTTAGTAAATTAGGTTCTTATGGAACCGAGGTCACACCAGCTACAATCAAAATGGCCTATCTCAGCTATAAAGGAGTGGGCTAACCTAGGCGACGTGTTTTCTAGTTCGTAATGATGTAATAAACATATTTTGAAAGAAAATCGTGCCAAAGGGATAGGCCAGCAATAGAAATTTATGGTAATTTATTGTTCTATTGAGACAGATTTTAAATAATGCATTAAATTGATAAATAATAATATTTTTTATCGAAATGGTGTTAGGTATTGTTTATTAAGGTGTAACTAACATGTATAAACGAAAAAAGTTGATTTTTAGTAAGTTAGGCTCATATGGAACCGAGGTCACACCAGTTTAATTCAAAGTTACCTATCTCAACTATAAATGAGTGTACGAACCTAGGCGACGTGTTTTCTAGTTCGTAATGATGTAATAAACATATTTTGAAAGAATAAAGAAAATCGTGCCAAAGGGATAGGCCAGCAATAGAAATTTATGGTAATTTATTGTTCTATTGAGGCAGATTTTTAATAATGCATTAAATTGATAAATAATAATATTTTTTATTGAAATGGTGTTAGGGATTGTTTATTTAGGTGTAACTATCATGTATAAACGAAAAAGTTGGTTTTCAGTACATTAGGTTCTTATGGAACCGAGGTCACACCAGCTACAATCAAAATGGCCTATCTCAACTATAAAGGAGTGGGCTAACATAAGCGACGTGTTTTCTAGTTCGTAATGATGTAATAAACATATTTTGAAAGAATAAAGAAAATCGTGCCAAAGGGATAGGCCAGCAATAGAAATTTATGGTAATTTATTGTTATATTGAGGCAGATTTTAAATAATGCATTAAATTGATAAATAGTAATATTTTTTATCGAAATAGCGTTAGGTATTGTTTATTAAGGTGTAACTAACATGTATAAACGAAAAAAGTTGAGTTTTAGTAAATTAGGTTCTTATGGAACCGAGGTCACACCAGTTTAATTCAAAGTTACCTATCTCAACTGTAAAGGAGTGGGCTAACCTAGGCGACGTGTTTTCTAGTTCGTAATGATGTAATAAACATATTTTGAAAGAATAAAGAAAATCGTACCAAAGGGATAGGCCAGCAATAGAAATTTATGGTAATTTATTATTCTATTATGAGGTCCATTCCAGGCTGCATAGCTACACTACTAAAAAGTGGGCTAACCTATACTACGTCATTTTATGTTCATAACAATGTGTTTAACACATATCAAAAGAAAAACGAGAAAAAAATTTAAGAGGAGATGCCAGCAATAGGTTTTTTACTATATTTAGTTAGTAATTTTAGGTAGTTTATTAGTTTGTATTAATATCAAGGTGATTTCTACATTAATAAGCTTAAAAGTGCCCAGTATTGTTCAATACCAGATAAATAATGTAAATAGACATTTAGAACATACATTTTTGTAATAGCATCGGCGTGCAACCGAGGTCACACGAAGTGCATTCCAGGATACATAGCTGCACTATTAAAGAGTGGGCTAACCTAGAAGAGGTAATTTTTTGTTCATAACCATGTGTTTAACGCGTATCAAAAGAAAAACTGAAGAAAAATTTAAGGGGAATTGCCAGCAATAGGTTTTTATGGTAGTCAAATAGTAATTTTAGATTTGGATTCAAATCGATGCGGTAACTACTTAATTAGCTAAAAAGTGCTTGGTGTTGTGCAATATGCTCTACATAATGTAAATAGACATATAAAACATGAATTTTAGTAATAGCGTCGTCGTGCAATCAAGGTCATATGAAGTGCATTCCAGGCTGAATAGCTACACTAGTAAAGAGTGGGCTAACCTTGAATACGTCATTTTTTGTTCATAACCATGTGTTTAACATATATCAAAAGAAAAACGAGAGAAAAACTTAAGGGGAGATGCCAGCAATAGGTTTTTATGGTAGTCAGCTAATAATTTTATCATTTGGAAAAAATTGGAGGTGGTTACTACTTAAAATAACCTCAAACGTGTTTAATATTGTTCTTTATTCTCTAAATAATGAAATAGTAGTTTAATTTCATTCAACGTATTGTACAGTTTTATACATATATATTACTTAACCTTCATAATCAACGCTGTGCGTGTACCGCCAAACGCCATCTTGGCCGTGTTTCGCAAAAAACAATTGCCACCACTTGATATTTTGGAGGTTATGTCAGCTGCTTTGTGACGAATCCTACTGTGACGCCATCATTGTTGTGACGTTTTACTGTGACGTATATTCGTCGGAGGGGCGGTAGGAGAAGTGGAATGGGTTATTGCTGTTCTATTGCCAGTTTCACGCTGATTATTTTTTGCCTATCTACGTAAGTTACATGATCAGATCAGTGTCATTCTCATTAAGTTTTATTGTATTATTGCCTCTACAATTATTGTTATTGTTTGAATAAGAACATTCCGGTTAGGCCTAAGTAAATCCGATTTAAAGTAATTATGGTATTTATTGCGACGAAGGTGACCATGGGAACTAGTGATGCGTGATTGCGAGATGTTTGAACAATCGAAACTTCCTTCTCGAGATGTTCCGCTTATCGATTGTTTCGATTGCTTAGCGAGAGGTTTGTACAATCGAGATGTTTCTCTCGATTGTTGCATTCGTTAAGCCTAAACGTCTGTTCGCACCTGTCTATATATTTCATGTGAGGGGTTACGAGGATATTTGTTCTTTTTCTAGATTCTTAGCTTCTTATAGAATAGCAGACTCATGGCAACAGAAATATAAAATTATTATAAAGTAATGGGTACCGTAATGGTAAATAATACCGTTAACAAACCATTTATGAGAACCTTCTGTCTCGTTGTAAACATTTAGATTTAAATACAAACATTTTGTTTGTAAAATACCTCGGCTTGTCAATCAATAGTTTTTATTGAGTGGTATTAAGTCACTATTCCGTAGATAAAGTAAGTAATATATCCATAAACCTTCCTTGGTTTTGAAGTAAGATATACCTCTTATTTATTGGGGGTAAATCCCCGGCAGATACAATAGAAATTAGATGATAATAAATTACGATGCCGCACACTTAACAAAACAATCGCCTAATCGAATCGCCATGAACATCTCATTAAAAAGACTCTCGGGAAGAACTTCTAGACTCTCGGTTCTCTAGACGAGACGAATGCGAGTACGAGAGAAGAGAAGCCGTGCTGAAACGAAACAATCGTCACGAACATCTCGTTAAAACCTCTCGTCTCTCGATTCTCTAGACGAGACGAATGCGACTGCGAGAAGCGAGAGCGAGATACGAGAGAAGAGAAGCCGTGCTGAAACGAAACAATTGTTCCGAACGTCTCGATAAAACCTCTCATTAAGAACCTCTCGCTAAGCAAAAATACAATCGAAACGTCTCGAGAGGTTCAAACAATCGAAACGTTTCGATTGTAACATCTCGCAATCGCGCATCACTAATGGGAACCTACCAAGATTTATATATCACTAGAAACTAGATTTTTAGCTGAAAATAATGGTGCAAAAATTTTCCGCGCTCTCAAATATTAACGGAGCTACGGCTGTTTTAAGTTTTATTTAGCGGTAGGCCTAGGCCTACTTTGTTTTTTTTTTTTTGACATTACCTATTTATAAGGCTATATGAAATGTTCTCTCCAGATACTTGATAAGTTATACGTTAATTGTAAGTTATTAAAGTAGAAGACTCACTTTTTACCAGGAAAAAACAGTGCAAAAATGTCTCCGAGGCCACGAATATTAACTAAGGTAACTTATAAGATAATTTGTCGTTTTGATTTCCTTTATCTACCTTCTATTTTAGTCTGCTACTGCTTGCCGCATTACGGAATTACGGAACGGACAAACTGTTAAGTTACTTGTACAACTATACCTACTGAACCTGAAATGAAAATGAAATTATGAAATTGAAGAGAAGAGAATAAAAATAAGTCAATCAAGTCATTTAAATTACATGTGCTTCAAACATCTAAGAAACAACACGGCACTAAATAACTTATTTCAGAATGATTTTATTTAGGCATTTGTGGAAGGCAAGTCGGGCTTATGCGGATTTGTGACTGTATTAAGTGTTTCTAAGTTAGGTTAGATTAGGAAGGTAAAGTGTAGGTGAACTGAGTTGATAATTTAAACTTTCAGCATTTTTGAAATCGTTATTTCATTGTGTTTAACACACTATTTTAATTGCACAACAACTGCCTGTGTGTAATATAAATTATCAACTCAGTTCACTACTGTATGAGGCTCACTATATTACCAAGGCTCTATATTGGGCCCTACCCTGTTTATACTGTATATAAATGACTTACCTTGTAATATTAATGACTTATCTGTAAAAAGCTTTCTTTTTGCTGATGACTTGGCCTTGAGTGTACGGGGTAACTCTTTGAATGACGTTACAGATACATTGGATACAAAATCTGCTGTTATTAATGACTGGTGTAATGCATAAATGTATTTCCAACTCTTTTCTTTGGTTACAAATATTTATATAGTTTGAAATAGGCTTCATTGTTTTTATGTTAGCTTGAACTTAAAAATTTATATGTTCCAGAATGTCGGAGAATTCAAGCAAAAATGGACAGATGATTTTGGCAACAGGAGGTTATGACCATACAATTAAACTGTGGCAGGCCCACTCTGGAATGTGCAGTAGAACTTTGCAGCATGCTGATTCTGTATCCTTGATAGTCGTATGAATCTGCAAAACCATATCTTAAGTCTACGATAAAAATATGCGTATCTTATATGTGTTAGTTAATATTAATATATTTCATCCTATTATGACACTACAACACACTAAGTTAGGGCCTGCTAATTTTCAACTGATAATCATGCAAAGCACTGTAATGTAATTTTTTTTAACCAAATACTGTGCGACTTGCAAAACACTAGTGAAAACCGTGACGTGAGACTGAAAATTCCTGAATCAATGAAGGTTTAATTTAATAAATATTGATTAGAACCCATTGACCTTGTTCAACTCTTGTTTTTTTTTCTTTCAAGTTTCTCTGTTGTAAGTAACGTTCTACAATATCTTCATGGAGGCACGTCAAATTACAATCCAAATAGCATTCCGGAACTTCAGAAAAAAGCCATCCGCATCATTTAAAAAACTAAAATCAAAAGAATCTGCTAAAAACTTTAGACTTTAAAGAAATAGTAATTATGACTGTTTTTAGCATAGCCGTTTATTAAATAAAATCATGAAATATTGCCAAAATTGAACTCTTTATAAGTTTTGACCAGAAAAGGTAGTGAATTGGCGGTTAAAAGACATTAGTAATCGGTTTAGGAGAAAATCCCATCTTAAGTGGTGTCAAATATTTCAATAGCTTACCCTGACAATAATATTAAATATAGGCCCTTTGAACTAATTTTTACTAATATAAATGAAATTATTTCTCACTAACAGATATTTTTATAATTTAGATTATTTTTTCAACTTAGGCTACTGAAATTAGGTCAAAATCAAATCGTTTATTTCCAAAATTTAAACAATACAATACAGATTTAAATTATAAAGAAATATATTTTTCCGCATAGGCATAAGCCCGTGTGCGGAAAAAGAGTTCTAAATCTGCTATCTGGTATATTGTGGATAAACAATAATTTTACTTGTCTAATTAAAACATTGACTACATTTCTTAAAAATAATTGTATATTAAATAAAAACATAATTTAAAAGTTAATACGTACAAAATTAGGACACAATAACACAAAATTAATTTAGAGTAGAATTTCCTAATGTAGGCCTAACCAAAGATTAAAATAAGCAACTGGAAGATGTACCTACAATGAAAGGGTCTCAGCAGATTACTAACATGTTTACGTTTTATTTTTCTTTCTAATGAGCCTAATTATATGGGGATTTTACCAGCGCCTCCGTAGCCGTCCGGCCAATGCTGGCAAGCCAAGTACTCACCTTTCTTTTGTACACCGGGACACTGCTCTCCTCGTACTGCAGGATTTGTAACGGAAGATTGCAATATAAGATATGGGCGATAAAAAATGGGTTACTTTTTAGCGAGGTTATATTTTAGCTAGGAAATTGGTAACCAAAGTTGATTCTATGTCTTGTAGAATAGTTATGCTGCAAATTGGTAAAAATTATGTTTTTGTTTGACCTAATAAAGACTAAAAAGAGTTTTTACAAATAACTGTCGTATATCATGAACACGAAAATCTGAGTACAGATCCTCTGTTGGATATCTCGATCGTTTGCTTAGGACGGTTTTGATTAATGACCTCTGCGCAAAAGCGGTGTTTGATGATAAAAATATTATCCTTAAAGTAGGTTTAGATTTAATATAGCATGGTTGTTTTAGTCTTAATCTAACATAACCAATAACTTACACCATTCTGTACATAATGTGCAATATGGATTAAGTTATTTTGATTGATTGAACATAAGTTAATACAACTGCTTACAGGATATATTCCTTAAATAGTTTTAGCAAGTGAATGCTTTGGAAATAACACCAGATAAACAGTTGTTGGCTGCAGCAGGTAGGCCTACATACATACATACATTCATGATACATGAACTCTCCGTCCGTAGTCCTTTGCCTTAAGGAATTGGACAGGTCAGAGTTAGTACAAAGAATAACCAGACTTAAATACTAGTTTTTGTCACCGTTAAGGTAACTGTCTATGTCATGAAAACTTAACTCCACTAGATATTTTTTCATTTCTAATTTGAATTTTGTTAAACTCTGAATTTCAAGTAATTTTTTCAACAGGGCCTGGTACAATTTCATTCCCATGTAATCTGGGTTTTGTTCAAATGTTGTGATTTTATGTTGGACTGCATGTGTGTCCTTTGTTCGGGTGTTGTAAGTGTGATTTGTAAAAGTTGGTTTAATGTTCTGTGATTTTATATAGCAAACTGATTCAAAGATGAAAAGTGAAGGGACTGGGTCAAAGCCAAGTTCTTTAAAAACATTTTTGCAGCTGGTCCGAGGCGGCATACCCAAGATTGCTCTAACTGCCTTGTTCTGCCAAACAATATTCTTATTCACAGCCCCCAAAGGATGATTGAATACAAAATGTGTTGTTCTATTAGGCTAAAATACACAAGTTTAGAGAGAGAGCCAGGTTTCCGAAGGTCCTTATTCTTTGAAGAACAAAGACCCCTCGAGCCAATGCCCCCTCCAGTTTTTTATTTGTGCATCCCAGCTCAATTTATCATCCAATCTCACTCCCAAAAAGTCGGCAGTTTTTAAAATTTGGATTTGATCCTCACTAATTAATAGGTTCGGAGTCCTATTATTTTTAAATTTTGTCTTTGCAGTTTGGATACACATTTATCCTGTTTTTTTTTTGTGAATTTAATTTGAGTTTGATTGAAGAAAAAAAGTCAGCCAGATCATTTGCTCTTTGATTAGATTCTGCCTCCAGGGCCGCGTCGTCAGTCCCCCTTATGAACTATGTCATATCATCCGCAAAGAGGTAGACACTGTCCTGCGGAACAGTATCTGTTATGTTATTGATGTAGACTAAGAAAAGGAGAGGTCCAAGGACAGATCCCTGGGGGCGCCATTGGAGATCAGTTTTTTGTTGAAAAAATTCTTTCAGTTTTTGAGTTTGTGTTTTTTTTAATCTCAGTGACTTGTAATCAGTTGCTCATATGCAAATTTTATATTTTCTGTTGGTAAAATATGATAGGTCTACTAATAGAATTTTTAGATACATACATCCCATCCTTAAGTACAAGTTCTCACCAATTTATAACTAGACCTATTTGGTATTCAAATAGGCCTATAGTGGGGTTGGGTAGCAGGAAAATATTTCAGTTCTGGCGGGGAGGCTGCAATTTTATTTGGTTATAGTATACAAGTTTCCGAACCTATAACCGCCCAGACCCCAATTTTTAAGGACCTCGGTCGTCCGTAATGACGTCCGGTGTAATTAAATTAGAGAGGAAAAAGTCGATAGGTTTGGAATAAAGAGGTTAATTTATTACGAGAAACATGAATGTGTGATGTTATGAGCGGTGATTCGAGACGAATGAATGGAAAATTGACATATGGTAATGTGATGGGAATTACAGATGGACTGTTAAAAACAAAGACATATAAAATTAATACAAAAAACAAAGGCAACTTGACTGAACAGCGGCCGTAAGAGGATGCTGGGTCGCCATGAATTGGCTAGAATGATCGAATGCTTGAACCGATTTTTATGAAATTTGACACACAAGTGCTTGAGTACATTATCTCATCCCAGGTTTTCAATGGTCGAGTTTGATCAAGTCGTTTCAAAATGGCGGCCGTTAAAAGCTAAAATTTTAAAAAAATCTTTCAGTGTTTTGTGTTCTCAACTCCCTCCAGAGATCTGCAGCAACCTATTCACTTTCCTTGCAATCAAAGGTTGCACTACCGTCTCTGCATTTCATGGAATTGGCAAAATACCCCCACCACAGCAAACCTGCAGATTAAGTGAGTTTCCCTGATTTGATTTTCAATAAAATCAATTTCAATGACATTAGGTTTCTTGAGTACCTAGGTTTGCTGCTATAGGGAGATTTATAAAGTGAGTTTTTATTAATATATTAATAGCTTAGTTTAAAATAAATAAATTTGCCAAGTTTCATTAAAATATAATCATAAATAAGCAAACTACATCAGATTGTCTACTCTCTAACATAACTAATAACATGGGCATTTTAAATTTACAATGTTTTGAATTTTCTCCGTAACCAATAACCTTATAAAAACACTTCAATTCACTAAATAAATAAATATATAGATAGAACATAATAACTTGACTAATTTTTGTCAGATTTTTTATCGGACCATGGGAACGGGGTTTAACGGGGGTTTTATGGGGTGAAAATTATTTTTTCTAATTTTTGACCCTCTAAACACAAAATTTCTCAATTGCTCTCCAGACCTTTTTAAAGATCTTAAATAAACAAATAAATATATATATCAAAGTGTTTCTGTACAATTATTGGCTATGGAGAAAATTAAAAACACTAGTTTATTTTAAAATTCCCATGTTATTCTTATGTAGAATATTGTAAAATGTTGTAGTTTGCTTGTTTATGGATATATTTTGATCAAACTTGGTAAATTTATTTATTTTATATTAAGTTACTAATATTTTACTAAAAACACACTTTTTACCCTCCCTGTAGCAGCAAGCCTAGGTACACTCATAAAACCTAATGTTAATTAAATACATTTAATTGAAAATCAATTCAGGAAAATGGAAATTTGCTTAGTCGGCAGGTTTGCTGCGGCGGGGGTATTTTATTTTACAATCAGCTTTGAAGGTAACGTAACTTTTAATCATGACCAACTTTGTTCACAGGCCATCAACACATTCGGATGTACGACCTGAGCTCTTCTAACCCCAACCCTGTTATCAATTATGACGGAGTCTCCAAGAACGTCACCGGGGTTGGTTTCCAAGAGGAGGGGAAGTGGATGTACACAGGAGGGGAGGACTGTAGTGCCAGAATCTGGGATTTAAGGTATAGTGTGATACGAAACAAAATTATATTTTTTCTTATTTATTTTTTGGAGAAATAAGTTGAATAAATGAGGTGCTTGCAAACCATTCAAAACCCAGTGTGGCAATGCTAATAGTTTAATGTTTGGATATTAATTATCTTACTACCGGATGTACATTTCACTAGCCTTCAATCAGTTATTTACGACATTAGTAAGTGAGAGTGCATTAGCCTTTTGAGTTGCAGCGGAGCTTTTTTTTGCAGTGTCTTTGTTATGAGGAAGGTTTGTAAACCATAAAGTCTTATCAGCCCTCTGATCAAGAACCGCTACATTACATTTACATTTATTGGTGTCATGAGAGCCGAAGCCCCCTGACTGCATACCCGGTACCTATCCTTTAGGACATACCCGGGCCCCATGATGTAGGCCGAAGCTTACGCATCAACCTTTAGCACATCATGGGCGGATGACTTAAGGTCATCAGGCTCGCCGGCTGCCGAAGCAGACCCTTCGGAAGGAGGGTTGCCCCTCAATCCTAACCAGGGATTCCGGCTGCTTGTTTAAGCGTCACTCCACCTTTCATTTCATTTCATTTCATTTCATATAACTTTATTCATTAAAGTACAATACATAGATACAGGAATGGCGTCAAGAGTAATTTAATAAAACTAACTAACTAAAATACTAATCATTATCATGCATGGCATAATAACATACCATCAATATTAATAGCTTTTCAGATCAAATAAATTAAAACAAGCAGTGCAATATGAAAGTTTATAGGCCTACATGAAAATATCAAAATTAAAAATATAGATAAAATTATTTTAAAACCAAAAGTTTCAATTGATATGAAACAGAGCAATTAATAACTTAAAGAACTAAAACTCTTCAAAGGAGTACATAGCCTTGTTGATAAGAAACTTTTTCAATTTTGATTTAAATTTATTTTTGGAAGTTTCTAATTTGATTTCTTTAGGAAGTTTATTATAAAATTTGGAACCGGCATATTTAGGTGTCTTCGTAAAAAGTTGCAGAGTATGTGAGCTTGTGGCCAGGTTTTCTCGATTTCTAGTGAAGTAATTGTGATAGTCTCCAATAAGTTGTAATTCATTAAATCTGTCCTTTACTGATAATACTGTTTCATAGACATACATTCCATAAACAGTCATAATATTCTCAGTTTTAAAATATTCTTTGACTGAAGTTCTGCGTTTTAAATTGCACAAAATTCTAATAGCTTTCTTTTGCTTTTTTAGAATTGATTTTAATTTTTTCTTTTTTGCTGCACCATAAAGTGAAACTCCAAATGATATGATTGAATGTATGTACGAAAAATATATAATTTTTAAAGTTTCCTTTTCACATAGGGGTTTTAATCTTGTTAGCGCATAAAGGCCAGATGAAATTTTAGAAAGTAACTGATCAATATGATGATTCCACTTCAAATTTTCATCAATTTCTAATCCCAAGAATTTAATGTGGTCTTTATTTTGAATTATGTTGTTATTAACTACAATTTTTGGCAGATTTTGCGGTTTAGTTTTTCCTGCTTGGAAACACATAAAATTAGTTTTATCTGTGTTCAAACGCAAATTATTCGAATTAAAAAAACTGTTAAGTAATAATATATCAGAATTGGCCTTGGCTTCAAGTTCAGCATAGGTTCCTGCGGCTATTTTTAAATTTGCATCATCAGCATATAGGCAAAGCTTGCTAAAATCACTGAGTTGAGGAAAATTTCTCAAATAACAGATGAATAAAAGAGGGCCTAGGATCGATCCTTGGGGCACCCCATATTTTACTTCCCGAGTACGAGAATTGTAAGAAATTTTATAATTTTTGTTATTACAGTGACTCAGTTCTACGTATTGTTTCCTATCAAAAAGATATGACTTGAACCAGTTCAAAGCAGTACTATTTAGTCCACTACTACTGAGCTTTGAAAGCAACAACTCATGAGAAATTGAATCAAAAGCTTTACTGAGGTCCATGAACAACCCTACCACTTTAGATTTACTCTCTAAGCTATCAACGATGGATTCAATGAAAGCTGTGGCAGCTGTTATGACAGATCTGCCACTTCGGAATCCATGTTGGCAGTCATCAAATGTACCATTATTTTCAAAGAAGCATACCAGTTGGTTATAAACAACCTTTTCATAGATTTTTGAAATTGAAGGCAGCAAAGCAATCGGTCTATAGTTTGATACTGTTTGTCTGTTTCCTTTTTTGAATAGCGGTTTTAATTTTGTTATTTTGAGTTTGTTAGGGAAAATTCCTGATATCAAAGATGAGTTAATGAGATGAGTTATTGGTTTAAGTAGGACTGATTTCGCTTTTTTAAAAAGAACCACAGGAATACCATCGTAGCCAGCACTATAGGAATTTTTTAGACTTTTAATAATTTTATCAATGTCGCTCTCATCAACAAAGCTAAATTTAAAGCTCCTTTTATCTAAAGGAAGTACAGTATGCTGTGTGTCATCAACATTTTTTTGGAATGTATTTATATTATTGAAAGTTTCAGTTTCTTTTACAATATCTGCAAAATAATTTATGAATTGGCCACAGACCAGGGAAGGGTCAGAACATACATCATTATTTACTACTAGGTTTATATTATGATTATTAATAGTTTTGGCTCCTACTTCAGAGTTCACAATCTTCCAAGTTGCCTTATTAACATTGTCAGAACTACCAATTTTTCTTTTATAATACTGTTTTTTTGAAGAAAACAATTTCTTTCCAAACTGCTTATTTGTTTCTCTAGCCTCATGTAACAACTTTTTGCAATTTAACTCTCTAGCCGCTTTGTTAAGATTAATAATATTTTGTCTTTCCAACTTCAGTTCATTAGGAATCCACTTACAGTTAGTATGTTGTCTTGAGAGAGTTGATGGAAAGAATGTATTAAAATAATGCATAAATATTTCATAAAAAACATCATACTTGCATTCCACAGGACATAAATAAAGATTAAGCCATGACTCATGTTGTAAAGCAGATATAAATTGTTCAACGTTTTTATCATTAAAATTTCTTTTATGTTCAAAATAAACAGAAGAATTATTCAGGCTATTTTTCGTATTAGTAAAAACTTCAATTATTTGGCCATCATGGTCCGAAAGTTGTGTATTAATACCCGTAATTTTATAACAGCTGCTATCTAAATTTGTAAAAACATTATCTATTGCAGTTTTAGTTGTATCGGTGATTCTTGTAGGAAAATCAACCAATGACTGGAAGCCATAAGCTGTTACAACATGCAGTAAGTTTTTCCTGCTGGTGTCATTTAAGTTCAGCATATCAATATTAATATCTCCCATAAAAATAACATATTTATATTTAACACTGATTATTTCAAGCATTGTATCGAGTCGTTTGATAAACTCAGATTCATTTTGCTTAATTGGATTCCTGTAGAAACCAATTATAATAAGTTTTTTCCTGGGGATAATTTTATCTACCTCTACTAAACAACACTCAAAAATTTGTTCAGTGACAAGATTTTGGATTTCAGGTATTATAATTTCTTTAAAAGTAAAAAATGGTTTTGCTAAAATAATTACGCCACCACCTCTAGATTTTTTCCGCCCAAAACTGGCAGCAACATTGTAACCATTAATATTTAATCTTTCCAGAGAAGAACTTATCATTTTATGTTCTGTCAAGACAACAATACTAGGTGTTAGTTCAGTTAGAGTTACTTCTAAAGGTTCAATTGATGATTGCAACCCTCTAATGTTTTGATGAAAAATACATAAATTGTTTATTCTAAGGTTATTTTTACAATGGGGGCTGCTTGATCTACTAAAAAATTAATGGTATCGTTTTGGATTGCAGAATCTACCTCTAAATTTAACAATTGTGGTACATAACTAGCTTTATTCACTTCCACACTTGGCCTATCACTTTTGCTCTGCTTTAGCAACTCACAGAAGGTGAAGTTGCCGGGCACTACTTTGATCACATTCTCATTCACAGCTGCCACTGAAGGTCGTGATGGTGGGGTAGGTGTCAGCGTCGAAGGTGTTGGTAGGGCTGCTGAAGGTGTTATTGAGGCAGGCGGTGCTGGACAGGTCGATGACGGGTCTGGGCTCCTACAATCTATTGTTGTATATGGTGTTGGCTGGACAGGTGATCTTATGCAGGCTGCTATCCTATCCTCTAATGATTCAGCACTGACATTCACTTCTTCCTTTTTATTAAAGTTGTTATCAATAAAAGACTGGATTCTGTTGTTAAATTCACTATGTGTTGTTGACCTGGGTTCCACTAGGTCGGGACCTAGAGGTCCATGGTAGAGCGCCCCGACGCATTTAGTGCAAGCAACACTCGGGACCTATCTAATCCCTGACAGGCAGAACCCGCCATCAATAGCCAGGAGGAAGGGGACCATCAGCACGCTGACGGGGGGAACCCCAACCTCCCATTTACACCGCTGCCCGATCGAGGCCTTACCCATTGCTGGGAAACCAGAGATAACCAGAGCGATAGATCCCCAGATACCCCTGGCGGGCTCGGACCCAGCACCCGATCTACTTCGTTTGCCCGTCAGACCCAACATCACTGCCAGGCCATCAGGGTTTCCCAAAAGGAGGCAGGTATAGAAGTGGGACCCACCCGGATGAACCTATCCACCAGAGGTGGCGACACCCTTGACTCAATTGAGGTTCCGGGAAGAACCCCCCACACTCAAGATAACCATACCGTCCGTGCTCAGAGACAGGGATTGGTTTGCATAAGTACCTACAAACCGTTGCCCTCACACTGCGGAAAGTTACGTTGCCCTTGAGTGTCCCCGTGAGCTGCGGGTACTTGCCCGTTTTCACCTCCAGGAAAGGTTACTTCCAAAGTCGAGGATTTGCCCACTGAATGCTGGTCGCACACAACAAGCAGGCCGAAGCCCAAAGAACCACAGACACAGGTAGGTTAGAGATTATGATGTACTTCCATCTCTCCTAGAGCTAAACACCCCTCCATCCTGGATAAAGGAATGTCACTGGGACCCAATGCCCAGTCGTCCATGTCTGCGGCCAACTTGAAAATGCCGATACCAACACGGAGCATTTACCTCCCCTCTGGGGGCTATGTATTTCACCTCCCAGGACGAGGCTACTTCCAAAGTCGAGGATATGCCTCACAAAATGTCAGTCGTACACGACAGGTAGGACTCAGTCACAACCACAAGCTACAGGCAGGTGAAAGATCTATGAACTTAATCAACACTAGCAGAGCTGAACACCCCCACCACCCTGAATGGAGGGAATGTCACTGGGTACTCTCACTTTGGGTAAACCCAAAGAGGCTGGCTTGTCCAGTCGTCCATAGCTTGTGGTCTACCTGAAGTGCCGGTTCCAACACCGGGCAATTACCTCCCCTCTGGGAGAGCTAGGGTCCGCGTGGTCGCCCAGGCCACGAACCCACGCAAGCGTGAGCCCCCTGCGGTTATCAAGAACCGCTGGGTCAAGTCTTGAACCAAAGCCACTGACTGTTTTCTCAGAAATTAACGAAATCTCTTGTGTTCCAGGTCTCGTAACCTGCAGTGCCAGAGGATATTCCAAGTGAGTGCTCCAGTCAACTGTGTCTGTCTACATCCCAACCAAGCGGAGCTGGTAGTGGGAGACCAGAGTGGCGTTATTCATCTCTGGGATCTCAAGACTGACCACAACGAACAGCTCGTAAGTCACTCAACGCCCTTCATCTCTTTACATATACTCGTTGTCAGTAAGGATGGCGTGTAGAGAATGAGGAACGGCCCCTAACACTGACAGTCTCATCACCAAACGCTGGTGGTATTGTTATTTTTAAAATGTATTGTTTCTCTTTTTAATATACATTTTTACAAGACAAGACAATACAAGGTCTACATGATTGACAAATTTGAATTATTTATAAACGTTATCGCATTGAGCATGAATATCGTATTATGTATTTGTATTTTCATTCATGATTTAAAGTAACTTCTCAATCTGTTGGTGGCTCATATCAATTATGACAAATTTGATTAATAAACTGACGACAAATTTTACATGGGGTGAAACTGTAGTTATAATTAAATACTATGCACCCTATTATGTTAAATAACGCCCACCTCTACTATTTGCCAGATCCCAGAAGCTGAGGCGTCCATACAGTCAGTAGCTATAGACCCGGAGGGCTCCTACATGGCTGCTGTCAACAACAAGGGACATTGCTACATCTGGAGTCTGTCTGGTGGAATGGAACAACAGACAAAACTCAACCCTAAACAGAAGATCGAGGCTCACTCCCGCTACGCGCTCAAGTGCAAATTCAGCCCCGACTCCACGTAAGCTATAGGGTGTATTTTTAGTGGCGCTATATTTTAAATGAAACACTGAAAAATAACTTTTATCACCATAGTAATGCATTTACTCATACAATAGTGTTATACCATTAGTTGTTGAACGTTAATTCTGGCATTTTGATACCATGGTGTGCTTGAAGGAAACACAGTCTTAAGTCCAATTTTCAAACTCTATCGAGCGATGATAACAAACTTTTTGTTCCTTAACTAAGCAAAATTAACATAAATTAAGAACTTTGGATTCAGCAAGATAGCCCAAAATATAACACACAGCATATACACCTATGGTTTTGATGATAAAATGTGGTAAATTGGGCACTATTCCTTTTATTTTTGATTTTGATTTTGAATGGTGGTAATTTCTGTCAAACCCATGAAACAGAAAAATCTGACTTTCACTAAATAAATTCCAATGATTTTAATTAAAATTTAGTAGGGCCTATGTTAGAACGTTAATCTAGAACACAATGGCACAACTACTAACTAACCATGTAAAAATTACGGTTCAAAAGTGATTGCAAGTTTTGTGATTCTTCCCAAGACAAAAAAATAATTCTTTATAGTTAGCCTACTCCCCTTCTGTTACCGGTTACAATATTAAACTATTTACTCATGAAAGTTTAAGGTACAGAATCAGAATACTTTATTCTTGACCATAGAGTACAGAATAGGCGTCAAACATTTTAATTTCAAGACGATGTGAGAATGTGTGTGTCAGTTTTCTGATACCATTTATTTAGTAGGAAACAGTTGTTTGTAGAGTGTTTGTCCAGATTGCTGGTGACCACGTCAGCTGACCAGACGGCCAGAGTGTGGAAGACTGCTGACTTCTCTCTGGTACAAGAGCTCAAGACTGAAGCCCAGAGGTGGGTTTGGGACTTGGCCTTCAGTGCTGACTCTCAATACATTCTGACAGGTAAATACACCAATACACCTCTCAACCATCACTAAATAGGTTCCAAAACCTTACCTTACGTTACGTACCTTACGTATTGTGCAACATAATAAGCGACAGTGATTCTACAATTTATGTTCTATTTACTTCTTTGTAGCAGGCATTTAAAAGGTGCAAAATATTTGTGTTTTGAATTTTTTTTAATGCGCATGTGTCTCTCTGGACCATTTAAAGTCCAGACCAAACAAATCTGAACAAAATTGTATTGTAAACTGATGGGTTTCTAACGTCTCGTGTTGTTACAGCATCCTCCGACAACTGTGCCCGACTGTGGAGTGTGGAGAAAGGTACGTTAAGAAGTTCTTGTAACTAAGAGCCAATTACGATAGCTCAATGGCTGAATTATGTAAATCAAAAATAGTTTTTATTTGTTGAACGTGCACTGACATTTTTCACAGTTCAAATAGAAATGGGGAAAATTGGTAATTGTGATTTATGAAAAAAAATTAAACACTGTGGATGAAAGAAATCACCTACAGTTGTTTCCAGTTCGCTTAATTTGGAATTTTAATGGAAAAGAATATGTTAATTTTGTTGTTTTCGCTTAATTTTGACTTGAGCTTTTCTTCAAACAATATTTTCTTGCATACAGGCCAAGTTTTTATATCTTCACATTCTTTATAGCTGTTCACACCATGTTTTTCAAGATGCTTTGCACAAATCATTCCAGTTAACTGTGATTGGTTTGATTGAATGTGTATATTCTGCTACTCATAAATTTTATATGATACAATTTTTGATGTAACAGCATGTGATTTTTTTCAATTTAATTTATATGTTAATAGAACGTAAACATTGGTGAGTAAAATGAATACAAAATTGATTCTTGGCTGACTTCAAACTAATATTTGCTTGGCAGGGACAGTACAGAGAGAGTACACGGGACATCAGAAAGCTGTGATGGCGCTGGCGTTCTGTGACCAACTCGGCTCACCAGAATCACCCTCAGGAGCTTGAATGATTTGTTTCTTATACCCACCTAGTACCACTTAGTCAATATTGTACATACCATGACATGTATATTTGTAAATAATATCAATGACAACAATGTAAATTTCATCACCCTCAATAAAAATACTTTATTCACAAATTATTGTGTACCTATGTATAAAAACGAATGTATTCCATGTGTTGTTCTATAGGCACCACAAACAGTTCGACAACATAAAAAATCTAGACCATCAATAATCTAGAATTTTGTTTACAAAAATTAAAATGTAGAATGCACTGATGCGTTGCCAGCTAAGGAATGTGGGCTTAGAGTAGGTTTACAGGCCTGTAAAGTTGGTAGGAAGGGGAAGTGGCAAGTCTCAAACGGCAAGTTGTTATTGTCTATTTGCGCTCTTGACTGTGGGAGGTAAAACCATAGATAAAACATACTCCCTTAGTAGATTTCTCATCCTTATGGAACAGCTGAAGACAATTTTATTGTTAGTTCTGTACGGTTTATGTAGAGGTCGTGTTTTGTTTACAATTTGTTTCCCGTTATTACAGCCATTTAAAACCTCGTTTAACCAAATAATACGATCTAATCATAAACAATAACTTGTCCCCTAGTTATATAACCAAACAGTAAAGCACAAATCAAGAAATTAACCCTAAAATAATAGAAACAAAGTTTCGTTGACACTAGCGCCCATGTGTCACGTACATGAACTAGACACGAAAAACGTGCTTCAAAATTTACAATGGGATGAGAAGTCTACTTGTGTTGGTTAGTCTATGGTAAAACACTGTGCTGTTCTCTGTGCATATAGAAGCAATGTACAATGCAAGTGAAGGCTAAGTACACATGGACGCATTGGTTGCGACGTGGTTGCAAAAAGTAAACAAGACTTTGTTAAAAGCCCGGGCCGAATATAGTGTGTAAAACTTGTGTACGGTTTTGTATAGTTTTTTAGTGTTCTATTTCTATAACTATGCTACACTTAACTTTTTGATATCTGTGTATTGTTTCAGATTCTTTAAATGCTCACTATACTAAGTAATACAAATCAGTGTTAACTTTAATAATTTTGAATACATGTAAGTGAATTCTCAAGGTTTCTGTTACATTCCTATACTGTTGTAATTTTGTAACCTATATACATGTAGTAGTAGTAGCCTATACAAAAAAAAATCCAAATGAGGTTCGGTACAATCCAAATTATTGATGCTTTGACTATATTGTTATACCTGGAAAGGTTTTTGTCAAGTTTCCAATCATAATGTCTACAAGGGCTCTGCCTCTTTGGCAGTCAAAGTTATTGATGATTTTACACCACTAGTGTCTATAGTTCGGCCGCTTAGAAAGCGACCTTCTCCAGCATTGGTTTAGCATTAGCGCGCAGGTCGCTTTCTAAGCGGCCGAACTATAGTGATGTGACTCTCAGTAATGTTGGAGGTTATCATTCATCCCCACCTTATACTAATTGACACAATCTTTACCATAATAAGCTTATGGGAACTATGTTATCCATAATTTCCATACAAAACTATGAAAATTAAAACATTTACATATTTTGTACCGACTGTCCATTTGCTTGCGTTGTGTTAACTTTTCTTTGGTGATTTCATAGGTCTGCCATTTTTCATCAGAGGTCATACCCCGTTGCAAGCCATAAGCGAAGCGGTCCTATATTTTCAACTCAGTTTTGGGCGTAAGCAGTGTCCTCAACCAATTGTAACAACTAAGTGAATAACTCTTAAATCGTAGCAAAAGAATTCTTGGATAGTGTTCGGTAAGCATATCAGATTTTACTTTGTAATTAAAGTTTTGTCTGTATAGAATCTTATGTTGACTGTGAAAGTGTGTTCATTTTTTTTTCTCAATTCTGTTCCGTAGTATCAGTTGATTTTATTGCTGTTTCTTGTGAATTATGTATAATTTTATTGTTTTGTAGTTTTTTTATGAAATTTTAAGTTGTACCTTAATTTTTGTTTATTTAACTGTACTAAAGTAAACTAACTAGTGTAAACCTTATTATTGTAAAAGTTGACCGCCACTCAAAACATACTTCAACTAGGCTCAATATACTCACATTTTCCTTGAATGGAATGAAAATGTTTATCACAGAAAAAGTTAACTCTTTCTGGTCTCTTGCTCCCATTCTAAGCAGCAATGCAAGTAGCTATCAAGCATAATGGTGTGTAACATTGAGATATATAAAATGAAGGGTGTTGATAAGAGACTTCTATTTTATTACTATATGTGCGTACAGGCCTGCGGTTTGCATGTGTTGCGCTATGGGCTCGAGAGATAATACACCAATCTCCACCTACCTTGTGGGGGATTTTTTTTCTTTTCCTTGCGTCCCTAACAAATCTAAAAACCTCTTGCATCCGGCCCATTTATAGAAGCAGTCCTGAGTTATATGTGAAAGGGAGATGTTTGAAGTAGCTGGGTGGTTATAGTGCATGCATTGCATTCAAAAGGTTGCCCGTTTGATCCTGAGCAAAGGCAGTAGGTTTTTGATTGTTTGAGGGCCTTGATCATTGGGCTAAGGAAACAGCTGGATCTTAGTCATTAACAAAGCTATAAAAACATCTCACTCCTTTCTCTCCACACTTACCTTGCATTCATATTTAGCTCAAAATAAGCAGCTGGGTTTACTGTCGAACAGTACAACACAATAAACCTTTTCAGTAACTTTTATTTATTTTTTCTCATTAAAAACACTATACGTAATATGTAATACATTTACTTTTAAAATTTGTTTATCTTAATTCTAGGCAGAACAGTTTGTACTGAAAGAACATTACACGACTAGACTAGGTGGGCATTGAGACATGAATGTAGCATCATCAGGTGTAGCAGTCAATGCAGGCACTCTTCTTCTTCTTCAGCACTTTATTGGTCAGTTTCCTCGGTCCATCTAAAAGAAATAATACATACTATATAATGCAATTTAATGAGCAGCCTTGTTATCACTAAGGGCTCTTTCACATGAGGCCACTGGTGGCTGCCACTAGTTACCAGCCAGCAACTGCAGTTGAAGGTACAGGCAACTGACAAGCCACCGTAGGACTAGTTGATAAAATCCTGACGAGCAATGAACATCTCACGTTACTGTTCAAATTTTCAGTACTTTTCAATTTCTCATTTTTTTCCAAACAGGGGAAGCCACTCTACTACTAGTACAAGTGCGTTTGTCTCCGTGACTGAAGGCCTTTTTAAAACAATGTTTAAACTGTGGCAGGCAACCATTGGCTGCCACCTGTGGCCTCGTGTAAAAAGGCTCTAAAATGTTTGCATAGAACGAGCTTTTTAATTTACACAGTCTGCATTAAAAAATACCTTGCAGCAGCAAACCTGCAGACTAAGACGATGATACAGATCTCAAAAAGAAAAGAAGATAAAGTTCAGAAAACAACTGTGAAATGTTTTAAGAAATAAATTTTGGAACAGCAGTTGTAGATTTGAAGATGACAGTAATCAAACTAAAGTAAAAGTACCCCGCCACAGCAAACCTTCAGACTAAGCAAATTTCTATTTGTCTGTTAATAACATTAGGTTTAACAAGTACCTAGGTTTGCTGCTCCAAGGAGGCCAATAAAGTGTGTAGTATAAAATAAATAAATTTACCATGATTGATAAAACATAAACAAAAAACTACAATAGTTTACTTATCCTACTAATCCTACTAATATTATAAATGAGAAAGTTTGGATGTATGGATATATGGATGTATGGATGTATGTTTGTGACAAGTGAACGCGAAAAATACTGGTCGGATTGGGCTGAAATTGGGCATGATGATAGCTGACATTCCCGATTAACATATAGGCATATTCTTATTTCAAAAATCCTTTCGGGCTCCGCCCCAGTGGCTCTGGAGTTTCCCATGTTAACCTAATGAGAAATGGAATTATTGAATCTTAACAGCTGTTTCAATTAAACAAGTTGGTCCTGTTCTATGATGTTCAATAGCATTAAAGTTACAAGGATTACCAACAGGGTGCAGCACTATTATTTCTTTTACATTTATGACAACAGCTAATTTGCAACCAAAAGGTAAGTGAGCGTAGCGAACGAACTTCAACCTGGAGGCGAGTTAGCGAAGCGAACAAGCTAAACTAAAGGCAAGTGAGCGCAGCGAACGAGCTAAACTGAAGGCAAGTGAGCGCAGCGAACGAGCTCCAACCTAAAGGTGAGTGAGCGTAGCGAACGAGCTCCAACCTAAAGGTGAGTGAGCGTAGCGAACAAACTTCAACAAGGACGTGATTGAGCCATTCGAACGAGATAATCTTGAAAATTAAGAAGTTAAACGGGGCAAAGCCCGTGGGTTACAGCTAGTTCTCCATAAAAATAATATGAGGATTTACAATTTTTTTTTTACTTTCTCCGTAACCAATAACTATACAAAAAAACTTCAATGTACTAACACTCTATATAAAATGGTCTAGACAGAAATTGGGCAACTAAGAGTCATACATGAAAAAAACCTATTTTCACCCATAAAACCCCGTTCCCAATGGTCCGATCATGATGGTACGCAAACTCATTTGAAGGAAGTTTTATCCTAATTTTTCATTCATGTACTGAAAGCATACGCATACTGAAAGCATATATATATATACTGAAAGCATATATTACAGATAGTACACAACAAAATCATGTACTTGACATGACATAATGAGATGATTGGTAGTGAGTGTGTAGCGGTGTTTTTGTCTAATATATATTTTTTTGTGCCATAGGCCCTCTCTTTCCTCAGTTATCAATACCAAAATAAATTATTAGTTATTCAACCATTGTAGTAATATCATCACTGTATAGTCTTATCAAAGGGTGTAATCTTTGGTCGTATAAATTGTTAGTCTTATATGTAAATTGTATCAGTTGTAAAATAATCCTTATCAAAATTAGCCCGTAAGGGGATAAATCACATGACCGCGCATGCGCAGAAAGTTCTGCCTGGCAGCGACTTGCCTCGGGGCATAATTTTGGAGACCTTCGCATTTTGCCCTGAGGGCGCCCGGGGGCGTCTTTTCGACGTGCCCTGCCTCGCCCGGTCCTGTGTGTGGAGCTCCATAAGCGCCCGTGCAATTCCCGTCGCACAAGACGCCCCGGGGTAAAATGCCCTATCGCGCCCCGCCTTGCCTGTTATATAGATATAAAACAAGATATAACACAAGCGGATATAAATCACAAAACGAGATTTTCCTAAATCAACAAAACTACATGTTCAGTCAAGGTAAGATAGACAATTAATAAACACTATCGAGAATGAAGTAAGGTTAAATACCCACCAATATTGCCAATAGTCATTATGTTGATCTTCCTCTCCTCCTCAATACACAGGATCCTGTGGTAGGCGAGGGCAGCCATTCTGCGGAAAACTTCCTCAATGTTCTCCCCTGTCCGCGCAGAGACTGGCCAAAACTCTGCGCCGAGCTGAGTGGCCGTCTTTATGGCTATCTTCTCCATCTCACACCGGCTTGCCTGCGACTGACAAAAACTTTGAGTAAAACACTATTTGAGAAAATACCTGCAAGAACAAATCTTTCAACAAAGGCAGTGGCGTGAGTACATCGAGAGACACCCCCCCCCCCTCCAAGTACATGTATTCGCCCCCCCCCCCCACCAAAACATCACCACTTGTGTTTTATTCGTTTATCTCAGCAAAAGCCGTGATTGCGGCAAAACTCAGAATCTCTCGCGGACATTTATTTATAATCATGGAAACGTTGTCATTGTTTCTGTGATCGCAGCCAAATCTTTAATATATCCTACGTTCGTGAAGATATGATCATCCTCTCCCGCGGTCATGGAAGTTCGTCATCGTTTTCCGTTATCGTGGCAACATCTTGTAGGCTATATCATCCGCCGTCTTAAAGACATCATCATCGTCTCCCGCGGTCACGGAAACAATGTAAACTTTTTCCACGACGATGCTTTTTCCACGAACTTCGGCGAGCGATGATAGTCGGACCTCGGCACTCCCCCGCACCGTTGTGGTTGCGGGAGTGTTATTTACACCACTGTACAAAGGGACAAAAATGTCGAGACAAATAACAGATTAATTGTAACAGAAGCATGTATGCAGCATGGTAAAGTAAAAAAATCTTATTGACAGTTTACAAAACAGTAAGACTTATTATCAAAGATTATAATAATTACTCTATGGTGCTGAATTATGGACTGAGACAAAGTTTGAGAAGAAACATATAACTTTTGAAAAATGAGTTCAATAATAAAAATACTATATTTGAATTAAAAGAGACACTTAGAGGATTATGTACAGCTGGGAAATCGGAAACTTTGACAAGTTTTAAAAAAAATATGGGGGCAGGAGTTTTAGATCAGGAATCTGAGATGTGCCAATCAAGTAATTTAGTCATCTATTTTACCTGTTAAAGAATATAAATCGTAATATTGAGTGATTAGTTACAAAAGTGTTCGTTACGCTTTTATTTTGTATTTGTTATAAAATGGGAATGGCCATTTGATTTCATGTAGCCTATATAATATTTGAGGTTTTAACTTACAATGGTTAATAGGCTTACACATCACAAAATTATACCCTCTTTGTTTTCACCAAGGTGTATTTTGATAACATAAATATTTATAGACAAATTCTCAATGTCCACACATCATAATATTTAAATAATGAGTAGTTCTACTGTGAGATATCAATGGTAGTGTTATGGAAAACCAAGAATTGATCTTGGCCAGAAACTAAATGTCATACAATTCTAAAGACTTTGACAAACAACTCACCACAAGATCCATCTTATTGCCCAGTAAGAAGACAAGGGGAGCTTGAGGGTTCACTCTCATAGCGTCTCTGAGCCAAGAGGCACAGCTGAACAAAGTCCGCACTGAGGTGAAGTCAAACACCAGCACCAATACTGACAAACACCAACAGACGTATTACAATAAACTGACACTTTTACTCCCTTTCTCACTTGGTAATTTTATTCTGTAAATCATCTTAATAATTTAAAATCCATGTTTTTAGTCCCTAAACCTGTATTGTTAGTAAAAAAATAGGCTTTAACAAAATGTTGCGGTTAATGATAAAGAATAGAGGTCGTTCAGTGGTCGAAAACTTGACCAAAAATATGTCATGTACAGACTTCTATATTTTCACCTCATGGTGAAAATAAAACACGTGATTGGAATTTCTTCAATTTGTTTTGATTTGCTGTTTATTTTTCTTTATTCGTCACCAGCATGGCAACCCAAAAAGCCCATGTTAATTTTTAAAATTTTAAATTCATTTTTTGTGTTCTGCACATCTATAGGAAGATTTCTTTTTAACAGTATGGGTAGATTTTCCCTGTGATGCATACGAGATGAGAAAAAAGGTTTTCAAAAAACATGCTTGCCTATTAAAATAGGATTAGATAAAACCAAATTGTTAATTTAGTTCAAATAACTTTATCATCAGTAAAATCGTCAAATAAATCAGCCTTTTTCATCCATCTTTTCCTGTAGAACCACCCCCTCTGTATATGTTTCCCATTCAGTATCAATTGATTCCTCTTTTCTGATGTCTTTTTGTGGTCTTCAAACTTTACTCGAACCAGATTTTCCCCACTCTTCTTCATTCCTCTTTTTTACATGTCCAAACCTAGTATATTATTACTCTTAGACAAAATATAACTATTAAAAAAAAAAATATCACTGGTAATAATATCCTAAATAAAACCACAAAAATCCAATTTAACTAACAAAATGTGTGCAGTCAACGTGAAGCTGGTCATTCTCAACCAAGTGAAGTGTGCGCAAAAGGTGTAACAAAACAAATCTTGAATTGTATTCCTATTAACTAAAAACTATTGTGCACAAAGTTATTTAATGTGTTGTATTAGGATGCCGAAGAATGTTGAACCCCAAAAATACCAACGCCTGGATTTCCAATTAACTTGCACAGGCAGACGCCTTACTGTGGGCTCCTCTGTAATATGATGACGCGATGCTTCTGAACCTTTCCTGACCAGCCGTATCCCATCTGTTAGGAAACCACACGTATAGGATCAAATAAAAATTACTAATCAGGGAAATAGACACATCAGCAAATCAGCTCAATTTCTCCCACCTAAATTGCAGCACGCCCATGAGCAGTTTATTGATTCTAGATTGGCTTAGTTCTGTCGTTCATGGAAATCAGATGTTGATATTAAAATTTTATCGATAGCAATACACATAAATAATGAACTCTGCTGGAAGCGAGTGAAGAGTAATATAACATTGGCATTGAAATGGGATACTAATGCAAGTAGGCTTGTCATTTTATCAGATATATTTGGAAGCTTGTTTGATGTGTGTTACAAATTTGGCTGCTCTTGAGTGCACAAATTTCAACAGAATTTTTTTTCTCTAGGAAAAATTTTTAATGTGTGATTTACTTGTATACCAGGGTGAGCAACAAATTACAAGTAATTATTTCTACTTGGTAATTAAGTTATCGGTTTCAAAGTAATTGGTAAAAAAAAAAAAACAATAAATAAATAGAAAACATCAAAACAAAACACACTTTAAAATATCAGACAAAAACATAGGCCTATCTTGAAATTGTCTTTTGCTGATTTATTAAGGGAGTATTATGAATTATTGAGTCTTAATTGCACGAACACTTTAAGAAAAGTAAAAAAATAGGCTAGGTAAATTAATACTGTACTAACATTTGCAGACTGAATGGAGTGTTCAAAATGTCAAACCTTTCCACCTCAAAGTCCACTCCAATGGTTGTCTTGTAGTCATTGTCATAAGCATTATGACAGAACCTAAAAATAATTGAAAAGTGGTTACATTTTAATATCACATGCAGAAAGAATGACATCTTCTATATTTAAAGCTAGGATGCATTTCAACTTTTGAGAAAACCATAGGCCGCACACCTATTAATCATACTTGAATGAAAGGTCTTGCTGTGAAACGTCCCCGAAAAATATCAGTTTTTCGATAAGCCCAGCTCCTAAGGGCAGGAGCATTGAATTAAGGGACTGTATTTAATTACATTTAAAACATTGAAGATACGCCAACCGTTCATTTGTTTTTTATTTAGCGTAGTTTGTTTACTTTTCCTTGAGTTAGCCTTTTGATTTTAGGTATCATAGATTAATTTATTGCATCAAGAGTAGAGTATTTTTCCTTGTAACTTGGACATTGATCAAATTGATTTACATAAAGAATAAGTACTTAATCAACAAGCAGTTTGCATTGGACGAGGCAGGGAAGAATCACTAAGTCTTCTCTGTGTTCTCTCCCTGTGGCTCAACAGGGGAAGAACAACTAGTTAGACCTTAATACGAGAGCCTTAGGACTGTACCTATCAATATTAACCACTAAAAGTATGACAAGCAATACTTCACACCAAACTGGGATAGATTCAGGCAAATGATGACGAGAGTCACTTTAAATCTAAATTAGATATATTTCATGTGCATAGATTTAAATTAAGAGCATACGTATCCAAGCATTAACAAGAAAGCTTAAAAACTTTGATATAAATTCTAATTTTTTGTTCCTATAAAATTTTATTCAATAAATTTAATAACGTTTTAGACAAACTAATATAGCCTAGAAAAGGCAAGAAACTTTGCTCAAATAATTGCTTCTAGCCGTCTAGCCTACCCTACGCTAACTTAAGTTACCGTACTTATGTCTGTTATTATTTGATGATTTGCAACGTTTGTTTGACTTACCGATTAATAATGCACGTTTTTCCTACTGCTACATCTCCCAAAAATATTGCCTTAGCTATTCTCATGCATGTGTGAGCTGGCAGAGTCTTTTGACAAAAATCATGTTCCAAGAATGGGGTAGCAAGCACTTTGTAGGGATTTGGCATTTTCAGTATTTGACGATTCTTAGGCGCTTCTTGTTGCATTATTTTGTAGGTTGCTGAACGTGATTCATACATACAGAAGTTCAGGATCTAAAAATTAAAAAAAAATAACTTAGCCTACTTAGGCTATTTTGTTTGTTTTAGTTTAGGCTACCTAGTGTTTTGGATCAATCTCGTAGGCCTATAGGTCAAAATCAGTGTTTCCCTATGCGGGATTTCTATCCCAAAACCGGGATTTTCAGACCATTTGAGCGAGATTAAAACAAATGCGGGATAAAATTGGATTTTTGGCTCTGCTGTCTGTTTTTATTTTTTAAACTTAATTTTAGTGAAAAACTAACACCAGTTTATTAAATTATAATAGCAATGTTACACAACTATTGGTAGGGCCTACATTATACGTCAAATATAACACTGAGGATTAAACAGACAAATTATGCGGGGTAAAAGGAGATTTTTAAAGATTTAAAACTGGATAAATGGGATTTTCTTGACATCGTAAGCGGGATTCTTATTTTGGTCGTATGGATACACTGGTTATAATAGGCTATCTAAATAAGAGTTGCTAACATGCTTTGATGAATGTGTTGCACCTGATCTTTTCATTATGTAAATATTGCCATTCAAGAAAAGTAAAAATTCCTACATTATCGTTTGCGCATGCATGATAGTTAGAATGCAATTTGAATTCGCACTAGCAAGAACATTGATTTTCACTCACACAAATTGGCTACAGCAACGTAAAACTAAATCTATAAGTGTGAGGATAGGCTAAAATTGTAATGAGGGAAGTTAAGACACACGGTGTTCGCTTGACCGCAACCGCAGCTTGGAAACCTTAATTGATGGGAAAACATAGGCCTAGAACATATTTTTTATTTGATGAACAGTTACAGGATTACAATTAATTTTTGGATGTAAGCTATGGCAGTGTGTAACTTATTGTTAGAGCAAAACTTTCATATGCGAATCCAAATATTGTAAGATCAATCGATATAGAAGCTTGGTTTTTAGTCAAGTTTTAGCTATCGATTGAATCGATATTTTTCTGTTTGATAACACAATGGAGTGTGGGATATTGAAGTTTCGTGAAATGATCATTACCGGTAGTGTACGATTACGTTATAACATTGTGCTTAAAAAACCCAAGTTATTTACATGTAAACTTAAAGGCTACGGTGTGCCCTAATTCGTAAGTTAATCTAATGTCATAACTATGAGAGGATTAGTGTAATAGGTAAATTTAAATTATATTACTTAAAGATGTACAATAAGTTATTCTTAAAATATTTCAGGAAAGGCCCAGTTAGGCTGACTTTGGTGAAAAAGTTTGAATAAACATACATCATAGGCTAGGCCGAGCATAACTAGCCAATGTCATGCCTTAATCAGTTAACTTATCAATAAGTTACTATGTTTCCCTTCCCTTAAAATCTTTAAGGGGTGAATTTCATTTCCAAACAAAAATGCCTAGTAAGCCTAGGCTCAGGCCACAAAAGAAAAAACTCACCTTGAAAATAGGGGAAATAACTTTGATAAGAGGGCCTACCTTAACTGACTTTACACACTCAACATGTAAAACAAATCAATTATTTAATAAATAATACATCTGGCTCATGACTTATTCTTAAATGTTTTTGTTTGTTGAGTGTTTGTTGATAATCAATCATCATCTATTGTTATTGTTTTTGTTGCCATGGTTATGACCAATGGTGCCAACCTGTAACAAGAAATGTCAATACCAAAAGTAACAATAATAATGGGGTTTTATAACCATTTTAAAATATAGATTTTTAACAGTCCAGATATTTCAATAAAATGCCTAATTTTTATGAAAACTGTTTTCTGCCTTTTTAGAATACTTCTATTTGATGTCCTTTATGGGCACTTGTAATAAAAGGCTTAGCAATTTGATAAAATAAAAAAAAATTCAGAGCTACATAACGGATTACCATTTACCAAAATTATTAATAAAATACCAATTTTTGTATTATTAGGTACCTTATTATTTTTGCTTGCTTTGCACTAATGCACTGTATGATATATATTAAGCTATTTTATTTTATATTTTATAAGTTACTTTGACGATCCCAATGCTTGTTTTCTTTCCCATGTTAAAAGCAATAAAGACATTTCATAATTATAAATAAATTTGATATTTTTACTTTTTAGCAAATTTTGCATAGGGAATAAGCAATTTATAGTGTTGCCTTGGAATAAGCTACCGTAGGTCTCATAGTAAGACCTGGACCTGGGACCAATTAACTTTTTTGTTTTGATGTGCCCAGAGGCCAAAAAGACCATCGATTCAAAATTCATACATATATTTATTTATATATGTGTCCGTTGATAACTTGAGCAAAAGTCATCTGATTTTGATTAAATTTGGTACATTTATTTGAACGAGTTTAAATTCACCAACCAATGATCGGACCATGAGAACGGTGTTTATTTGGTAAAAATTGGGTTTTCTCAATTTTGACCCTCAAAACATGGTACAAACGTGTTAACTTAAATTGATTCTAAATGAGTTTAAATTCGCAAACCAACATGATCGGACCATGGGAACGGTGTTTTATGGGGTAATAATTAGGTTTTCTCAATTTTGACCCTCAAAACATGGTACAAACATGTAAATTTACAATTATTTGAATGAGTTAAAATTCGCCAACCAAAATGATCGGACCATGGGAACGGTGTTTTATGGGGTAATAATTAGGTTTTCTCAATTTTGACCCTCAAAACATGGTACAAACATGTAAATTTACATTTATTTGAATGAGTTAAAATTCGCCAACCAAAATGATCGGACCATGGGAACAGTGTTTTATGAGGTAAAAAATTTGTTGTTTTCAATTTTTACCCTCAAAACAGCATTTTCCAATTTCTCTCAAAATCATTTTGGAGAGCTTAACAAACAATTTGTATATTATAAGTGATTTTGTGCAATTGGTTATGGGAAAAATTGAAAAAAATTGTAAATTTAAACATCCCTTGTTATTTTTATGGAGAATAAATTAACTTTTGTATTTTTCTTGTTTATGGATATACAATATTGAATGTTTTCGAAGTCTTCCGGTTATAGAAGGATTTGCCATTTGTGATGTCGTTCTTAGCGTGTAATGGTCACAATCTTCGGGGAGGCTCCTAGACCACATTAGTCTACATTAGTCATTAGTCACATTAGTCTTGCACATTAGATGATATTTTACAAGTGAATGATAAAGCCATATCGGTAGCTAATTTTTGGAAAAGCGAAGTCTGATTTCCGGATACGGAAAGTAAGTAATATTGAATGTTGATCAAACTTTAGCAAATTTCTTTATTTTATAATAAGCCATTAATGTTTTATTAAAACACACTTTGTTACACTCCTTGTAGCAGCAAACCTAGTTACTCGTAAAATCTAATGTTATTTAAACAGATTTTAGTGAGAATCAAATCAGGCAAATGAAAATTCGCTAAGTCTGCAGGTTTGCTGCGGCGGGGGTAACCGTTACCTTTTCCTTTAGAGTCGGAAAAAAGGCCAGAGGCAAAGTAAGGTAAACCCAGCTTGGCTTTATATATTTGCCTGACATACCAGAGCATATTTTAAGGGATTTCCACTGGGCGACTGTGGCGCCGGACTTACCAAGGGGTCTGGGTTATGGAATACCCCCCATCACAAAAGGGGGTCCAAGGGTTCCCCCCCCCCCCCGGAAATTTTTGCATGCCAAAATCATAGCTCAATACTCTAATATATTTACATAATGTTATTTTTTTAATTCCAATACGTTTAAAATGTGAATCGTAAAATAAAATAAGCCAGCATTACCCATAGTCACTGGGCGACAAAATCTCAGAGTGTGATTTTTCAGCTAATATAATTGGATTTTTTTAACTTAATGTTATTCCTATTTTTTTCTTACTTACAGTAGTAGGGTTATAACATTGACTATATAACACTTATCACAAGGTATTTCGTACGTCTGGAATAATACTTCTTTGTCTGCTGCATTTCATTAATGCTGCAGATGAGAGATGAGTTTAATCATTATTTTAATCAATGGTTTTGTTTCACACAACCTCGACTACTCATTACCCAAGCCCCATCTCAACATTGTATTTTCCCAGAATTGAATGTGTTCAATACCCACGAGCATGCTGGGAAAAAACTTGTTTACGAGTACACACATATGCAAATGTAAGATCTGGGATTTTTCTAGGATGAATTTTAAATATCATGAATCTTTTTCAGCCCAAAACACAGTTTGGCATTTTAGCATTGACTTTAATAAAGTATATTAATAGTCAATGATGTGTTGGCAATTAGGCAATGGAAACTTATTGTTACAACTCCACTAGCATAATATTGCAATTTGATCGATTGGGTTTTTGTTCAATGTCACAAAGTATTGAATATATCCATTGCTAAAACTTTGATGGTTTTTATCGGTCCATAGCTTGAATGTGGCCTGAGTTCTGCTGACAAAAGGGTGTCAGCTAATAAGTGTGTTCTTTGTCCGCAATAAACCTTTTGAACAACATTAACAAGTGGTCATCTCACTAACGGCAGCTTTTAAAAAAAAACTTCATTGTTACACATATACATGTAAAAAAATAATTACTCTAAGGGAAAAGCATTTCAATGTTTGACCAAAAAAATATTTTATTAATAATAAATTAAATATGTTTTTAGTTAACGGAGAACCATCTGATCGATGACGTCCTGTTGTTCTGCTTCTGTTCTTAGAAGAGCTTGGTGTTGAATACGCAACCGCTCCAGTTCTGTGGACTTCTCAATGATCAGAGCCTGCAGAACAAGTAAAAAAATGATAATCAACTATCTAACAAGACTTTTGGATACTAGTGAGTGCTTCCGTGTTGATCATACTTCCTATTGTACTACTCAAAGTCAATGGTGCTACATGTGTCTGGTCTTAGCTGTACTCACATTAGTGTTTAATTTACATTGCGCTAAGAGAAAAATATTTAACATTTATTCTAAAACATGATATATATATATTTAGTTATTTAGTATTTAAGTTTAAATTAGTTTATTTTTGTATCTATCTATATAATTAATACGCTACATGAAATTTAGTCGGATGAACTCCTCCGCCATTTCTTAACCGATTTTATCCATTGACGTCTCATTGAAAAGAGCGTGTCGCGTAGATTTGCAAACTGGCCTTACATTTTTGAAAAAGTCCCTTGGGCTCTGCCCCAGTGGCTTTGAAAGTTCCCATGTTATCCTTATGAAGAACATAATTTTTTACATTTTGATCAGCTGTATAATTTAATTGCTGTTATTTATTTTTCAATTCAATGAAACACATTGAGTACATTTATTTATTATTTGAGTTTGTGTAAATGATATAACCCCCAAGACGGATCGTGTTAGTATGGTTGTATCTAAAATTTGTGGATTTATCGTTGTTTTGTGTCGCTATGACGGATCGTGTTAGCATAATTGTAACTTAAATTTGTGCATTTGACAATCTCAACTATATTAGGTTACAAATGCACCCTAACACTACCCCAAAACGATTTTTCGTTCTCGATTGGCCCTCTATCAATGACCTGTGTTGCCTGTACAGCGAGGAATTTTGAGAAGACGAAAACCGGCCGGAATGCTTTAGGTTTATCAATAACGAAGATAATCATGGACAACCTTATTTGGCTATAAGTCAGGAAATGTTTGTAGAAAACATTAAAAAGCAATACCAGGTTATGAAATATGATACAATATGTACAGGAAATGTTGATTACTGTTATATACATCGTGAGTATCTCAATGAGCTACACACCGGTAATCTTTTAGTTGATTCTTTTAAACTAATTGTAAATATTACTGTTATTCGTAAATTTTAATTAATTTAATTGTGGAAATTCATTAATCACGAAATCCATTAGTCACTGGTTTGTTACTTGTATTAATTATCTGTGATCATAATATTTTTATCGGAATATTATTTATTTTGCTTTATAGTTACTGTATAGCCTTTTTATACTTTTCTATATAGGATTATTTACTAGGATGTGCAGTAGTTAGGATAGCAAAGAGCTCGCTCTTCATATTAAAAATAAATAAAATTATCATGCTAACAAGGGTGTGAAAATGCTTTATAAGCAAGTTATAGCTACCGGTATTCAAAAATTTCACTTTGACTTTTGGTTAAATGAGGGCTTCTTTTAATTCCACGTACGTACCTTGAGAGGTGCACGCCTGACCAAATAGCCTACATTTGTATTTATACTAAATAGATTTGAGACTAAGTGGTGGAAAAGTTTATATTAGGTATATGCAACCAATCAGCAAAGATTTAATTACAAACACGTAAATAAAGAAATCTTAAATAGTAAAATATAAACATTAATTCAAACAAGCTGTTACCCACGGGCTTCATCCCGTTTTACTTTATTATTAATTTAGTATATCAAAGTGTTTTTTTTTACGGTTATTAATAACGGTGAAAATTCCAAAAAATTGTAATTTTAAAATTCCCATTTTATTCTTATGGAGAATATTATTGTAAAATGTAGTTGGCTTGTTTATGGATATTTTTTGACCAAATTAACTTGGCAAATTTATTTATTTTATACTAAGCTATGAATACTTCACTAAAAAAACACACTTTGTTAGTTTACTTGTAGCAGCAAACCTAGGTACTCGTTAAACCTAAAGTACTTTAAATAGATTTAATTGAAAACCAATTCAGACAAATGGAAATTCGCTTAGTCGGCAGGTTTGCTGCGGCAGGGGTATTTTTTTTTTCTAGAAGTGAGGATCTCAGGTTAAAAACAGTGTTTTGAGCAGTTTTACCCAATAAAAATGCAGTAATAAATGGTTTACCTTATGGTTGCCATATTCTTGAAAAATTGTGAATTTCTGCATTGTGGAAAAATCCACAATTTTTCAAGAACCTGGCAACCATAAGGTAAACCAATTTATTAATTATTCGTTCTTGAAGCTGGAATAATACACAAATTATAAAAATGGAGTCCGAAATCGCCCGTCACTGGAGAACGGCCCGGCCTTCACAAGGCCCGCGCAATGACGTTTATGGGCAACGTGACAAAAATACTCCATTTTTGGTCTCACAAACACTGTTTTTCACACTAAAAATGTTAAATAGCACTTTAAATAATATTTCAAATGATATACCTTCCTCCCTCCCAACCATTGTTTATTTGAATAACAGTGAATCATGGAACTGCTGATGACAATTTGGTATTGGGGAGTCCATCTTTATAAAAAAGGCACATAAACTGAAATAATAAACTATAAAATATTGCTGTATCGTATATAAAGCAAAAACACAAACAAATACGTCAATAAATGTCCAAAGATAATAAATTGTGCAAGTGGGAATTTACCACCGGTCTCAAGAGACCGGCACCGGTTGGCGAGAACGGCACCGGTTGGCGAGAACGGCACCGGTTGGCGAGAACGGCGGGCGAAACACACACAGTATAGGTTATGTGATGCTAGCAACGCACACGCAATAACTCCGGTCCTATCTACCAGGTTGCGCCACACTGAGTGATTAATTTCAGCATTCAGCGTGACCTGGCTGGGCACAGGTGACCGGACAGGCCCGCACTCATTGTGTTAAAAGGTACTAGGGTACTGCACTAATCGTTATGCCGAAGTCAAATTTTGAACCATATTAATGTGCAGTTTTCTACACAGGCTACCTCTGTGGCTTTTGTTCCAACATTTCAACCATCTCATAGATGTTTTGTGTAAACTGACATGATATTGTTGTTCCTGGGCCTCTCGCTGCTTGGCCATGCTCTTGATGAGATTGCGGGTTCCAACAGCTTTCATCTTTTCCTTCTCAACCTCTTGAGCGAGAGAGTCGACCACCGAGATAAAACCCTCCACGATATCCTGGAATCTTGTCATATCTGCGTAAACATAGTACATTTAGCATTTTAGATCATTGTACAGGTTGTATAGGCTTTCAAACAACTTGTAATCGTTGATTATTTATTGTCAACTTGTAAAATATAGAATATTTAAGATTTCCCATCAATAATTAAGTCAATAGTGATTTTCAGAAAATTTAAAAGCAGTTAAGAATGGTATGTTTTAATCTGTGTTGAATATATTTATTTTTTTTTTCTGGTTTTTACACGAATGGCAATTGGTATGTAGCAATAAAAAATGTTATGGGAAATTAGTCCACCTCTTCAAATTGTTTTCATACAAAAGGGGATCAAATGTGTCATTGATCCTTTTGCACCCAAAGCTTAAGGAAACTAGCATATTTTATGATAAATATATACTTTTTAGTCGGTACCTCTGGATTCTACTGTAAAAATTGCAATAATTTTAGCTTCGTCTCTATTACCTATGGGAAATAAATGGATGTTTATATAAACAGCAAATAAATTCATTAAGAAGATTTTTTTTGTAAAACATACTGGTATTTAATAGACTTATTTTTTTAACAATTTTTAGATTGTTTTGATAAAGCTGAATTCAGGTTCCTTTATTTATTTTTGGTCATTATCATTAAAAGTATCAGTTGACCAAAACTTTATTTGAGCAAAAGTTATAAAATTATAACATCATCCAGTCCAACTATTCATATATATTTGAAGTTCAGCTCAAAAGTACTTCAAAATCCCTTAAGGAGCATTTGAATGTAGACTAAGAGTCATCACTGACTTCATTTTAAGCCTAACAATAAATAATACAAGGTTTAGATTTGATTTCATTTAATAAAGTTTTGCACACCTTCAATAAAAATAGAACATTCCTCTCGTAGCTCGCTACTTTTAGCTGCGACCTCTGGGTCTACTATGCTTATCTTGTTGAGCTCGTCAAAGTGGAGCCCGAGTCTTGTTAGTCGGTCGGACATTGAAGTCAAGATGTATTCTATCTACGTTTTGAACTTTCACTAGATCTGCTTCACAACAGGCTCGCTTTAAAACAAAACATAAATTATGAATGTTCATTACAGCATCTGGTGGTCAAAACAAAATTTCCAAGATACACTAGCCTATAACCTACACACACTTGGCTACTAACTACATTCAGACTACTTTTTGGTTAGCCTCAGTTTGGGTATACTACAACTACATATACTATATAATCCAATACAACTTTACAGTTCCGCAGAGAAACTACGATACAATATCGGATGAAAGATATTAGTTTGATATTTCTTCTCAGATTTAACTTTCTTTATAAATATAAACTTTACAAATAATCTGATAGTAAACTTATTATACCTTCCCTGTGTAGCAGCAAACCTAAGAAGGCATACTCGATGAAATAATACTATTTAAATAGGGCATAAATCTTAAATTGTTTACCCCTTCAAGTTAAAAAAAAATTGCTGAGGCGCTGAGCAATTTCTGTAGGGAGGGCGAAGAAGATATTTAGTTAAAATCAAATCAGGTCAATGTAAATTGGATTTTTATTTATTTTTCTATTATACTTAGGCCTACTTTACATTTCAGACAAGCTCACTTATTGTTTCCAATGTTTATTAATTAATATAGGCTACAGTATAATATATAACTTAGTTTAATGCAAAGAAATTAAATAAGTTGCTTGAAAATCCTTACACCATCAGAGCAAATTGAAATCTCACAAAACAGTTTAAACATAAAAATCAGAAACCTAATTAGAAGATATGTAAAATACAAGTAAAAAACAATTGCAAGTAACTGAGCAATGTCAATTCCACCTATAATTAAAAACTTGCACTTCAATGTACATTCTTTCCCACAAAATCCCATTATGTAAATTTGTAATTTGTACTAAAATTTTGCACTTAAATAATGTTTAGTAAGTTTACACAAATTTACCTAATAATAATACCCAAAACAGTTTCAGCACAAAATTACCACATGCATTTGTTTGTTGTCATTTCAGTTGTCTTGGTAACCACAGCGCCACAGCCTAATTAATTATATCGATACAGTTCAAAGTTAGTGGCATAGTTCAGCCATAGATTAAACATACTTGGATAGTCTATGACTGAGCATACTAACACCGTTTTTTGTAAAGTATTTTAAAAAATATAACAATAGAAAGAAATATAGAAGAAAAATATAAAAAAACTTCCTTTTGGAGAAGGCCTTCTTCTCATTGGAGGAATATATGGAAGCTGTGTAGATGTTAGGCTCAGCAGATGAAATTTATTTTAGTAATAATTTTAGTATAATAGAGACCCTATAAAATATTGTAACAATGACAAATCACCTGTCTGAATATGATGTTATGTGATTATTGGAAAATAAATAAATCTCAATCACTGATGGTTGCAAATGCAAAGTAAACATCTGAAATCACTTATTATGAAATCCAGGGTAAGTTAAGCACGTTACGTCAAAATTAGTAATATATGTTGCGTAAATATATGTTTTAAGAGTTATAAGACGTTTCTTTTATTTACTTTCCATAAAATTAGTAATGTCAATTTACCGGTAAAATTGCCAATGGAAAGGATCAATGAGAAAAGAGTAAAATAATATGGTAATCCTTGGACGATTATTCAAAAAGGTAATTACAATTCGTATACAATTTTAATATAACAGTCGACAGCAATAAGGCATATTAAAGGCTTGTGGCTAATAGAGAACATTATTATAAGAGAGAAATTAAGGAAAACGTCCAAGGTCTTTGAGATTTGAGTCACGTTTTGTAGGTTTATGGAATTAATTATTAACAACAGCTCAACAGCTGATTCCCCCACTTCTATTTGTTTTGTAATCACAATTCTGAATATCTTTGTCTTGTCTTTGTCTACTTGTCTTCTTTTCTTCGCTTCCTCAATCGAATCGTCGTCTTATGTTGTGTTGTGTTTGTGTTCTTGTGTTGTGTTGTGCCGTTGTGTTTGGACTTGGAGTTACCTATTGTTTTTGTTTATTGTTGTTGTATTGAATGAAGTTGACAATCATTGTTTTGTTTACTCTTCATTGGTACTTTTAGCTTGTAGTTACCGCTTTACTATCATTTTTATCCTTGGACTTCAGGGAGGAATTATTGTTGTAAAAGGAGGAATTAGGCTGAACGAAAGAAATATCAAGCATTTTTAGTCATCCAGCTCTCTAGGCTACCAGCCTAGGTTTCCAAACATTTGACCATGTCGACTTCTACTGTAGGAGAAGAATCCAAGTGTTTTTGCGTCACCAGGAGATTATTCATCCACATATTGGATGCTGCAACAATAATTTTTATCGTTGGACTTCAGGGAGGGGTACTTAATTACTATCTCATCAGACATTACAAGGATTCAATCGGCCCTTATTTCTACATTTTAGGGGATCTATTTACAATGATTGTATTTGCTGGGACTCTCACAACTAGCTTCACCTACCTAACCAAGAAGCAAGTAATTGATGACAAGTTAAAAAAGAAAGCCAATTTCTTTACACCTGCCCGATTGATTCAGGAAGTAGAAATCAACCTGCCATGGTCCCATAGAATCTTAGGTACTATGCCGTTTAGTTACATTTCATGGTTGGTTTATGTGATTATTATGTTGAGCAAAGTTGTAGTTATCTTTCAATCCCCAGGGCTTGTGAGTCACCTTAGTTTGAAAGATGTTTTTGGACCCAATGTTTTAAAGGTAAGATAGTGTAAAAGATGTTATCAATTGATTAAGATATTTTAGGCTGTAAACTAACTTAACCCTAGGCTAGATCAGTAGGGTAGCAACAAGTTGAAAGAAAAGGATCTGATAAGGTTTGAGTCCTTAAAAAAATGAGAGCCTATATAGCCCATTTCATTTGGTTCGAGAAGACATTTAATTACTGATACTTTCTCAGGTAGGCTATTGGAAACTAGCTTAATCGGATAAACTTATTAGATTCAAAAGCTCTTTTTAACTCCTAAAATAAATTAGGCTATACAAAGTCTGTTTACAAACTAAGTTATTTGCACTCGGACCTTAGAGTTTTTATCACTTGATGCTTAGGCCTACATGGTCTGGATTAAGTTAACCCTCCGAATGTTAAGCGTCGTAAAAGCGACTTATAACACACCCGCCGTGGTGTTATGCGTCGCTTTTGCGACTCACAAACACTGTTCACGGCGACGGCTCTGGGACTGACTGAATCGGATTGAACTGTGGATCGAGTTAGGTAACTTATTGTTTTTTTCTGCAGATTTAGAGCTTTCTCCTGATGTCTGTTTCTAGACGCTTTTCATTTTAGTTCCGAAAATATTGTAGCAGACAGCTGACTTGCGTATTTGTAAACAGCTTGGTTAACCTCGCACCGATGACTGATGTGTTTTATTACGTTTATCATTGTTTTAGTGTTAAAAATCAAAAGTAGTGATATACGTGGTGCATTATACTTAAGAAGATTTAAGTGATTTTGAAGGGCTGGTTGATGATCCTGAAGAAGTAGGTAGTGATATTGATGTAAATTATCAGCCAGATTCCTAGCTATGGTTAAGCTGCATTCTTTGCTAATAAACGCTAGGCCTACCTATGTACCGAAATCTGTTTGCAAACCTACTTCCTTATATTATTATGTTTTTGGAATCCTCATAAAATTCTGAACAAAGTGGCTATTTTAAAATATTTGTAGACCTATAAATTAGAACAATTTATTGAGCGCAAACATAAATTTGTTCATTTATTTCATAATTTTTGAGAAATGTTAACACCACATAAAACCCTGCGATTGCGCAATAAATGGGCGAACGTTAAGACCAAAACTAATGTATAGACACTTGGAGGGTTAAACCAGGTTTCAGTTTATTGAGGTGTAGTAAAAATGGGTAAGGGACTGTATTTGTAGGTATGGCTAGCCTATTAGTTTTAATAAATGTCCCTTAGGCCTAACTTTATAGAGTAGGTAGAGTAGGCCTAGGCCTATAACTATTTTTACCGCAGATCACTTGGTAAGACTTGGACACAGGACCCAATTGTGGAAGTCACTTATTTTTGTTTTTATGTCCCAGACGAAAAACAATATCCATTCATATTTAGGCCTATAACTTATATATTAATTTATATATTCACGTACGGTAGCCTATATAGTTCATACATAATGTGTCAGTTAGCATGATGACCAAAGTAAAAATCATCTTATTTGATACCGTACAATTTTGTACCGGTTGTTACTAAATTTCCATGTCATTCTTAGGAAGATAAGTAAACTTTTGCAGTTTGCTTGTTTTATTTTGATCAAATTTGGCAGATTAACTAATTTAAATGCTAAGCTATTGAAATTTTACCAAAAACACCCTTTATTACCTTTCCTACAGCAGCAATCCAAGTAAGGGCACGGACTTCGGGCCCAAGACAGTGATGTCGTGAGTTCGGAACCTGGTCACTGCCGCAAACATTTTAAGCTATCAGTAGGCCTACAGTTCAACTTCGTACTGTACCGGCTCACGCTCACCCCTTGGTTTGCTGGATACGTTCCACACACGAGTAGTTAGTCAATGTGGATGGGCAAGTGCAAAGTTAAAAAGGTCGCCAACCTATTTTTTTGTTAAGTTAGTCTTCTTATATTATAACCTTTAATGTTGATTAACATACGTAATGAATCTGTCTTGTTTAAGGAAATATTTTAGTGAAAGTCCAATCAGTCAAATGTAAATTCACCTAGGTTAGACTGAAGTGTCTCTGTGACAGGGGTATTTAACAGTAATTGTGTTACGGTACCTATAGTTACTCTTATTGTTATAGCTAACCATCGCACTGGCCAGCCTGGTCTTCCTCTCGCTGGTAGAAGGCCATAACTGGTCCAAGCGTGGCTCTCCTCGATACGCCTTTGTCACCTCTACTTGTGCCAAAAATGGTAAATGAGACAAACATGTTCAAACCATGTTTATATTTTAGACTAATTGCTTCTCTAATAAGCAGTTCAAATAGGCTAGGCCTTCTGTAAGAAGTTGGTATTTGGTGAGAGTTCTAATGGCCAATGTTTTGTACAGTCACTCGCTGTCAGATACCCTCCATTTTGCAACCGAAACATTAGGCCTACCTTTATTACTCCCAATACTACTCTGCGTTATTACTTAACTATAATAATAAAAAAATATAACTAAGACAGATTCATTTAGACAGAACAAATGGACATTAACAACTTAAAGTTAGATACAATTAGTAAAGAAATTTAGGCTACTTAGATACTTTTATTGAACATTGTTTGCTTCTGGTTTAGCCCAAAAGTTGTAACACGCCAACAAATATTTTTGAGTCAGACTTGATTTTATGGTTGTCGGCTTGATTAATGGTTTTTAATTTGAAGCTGCGCGTATTAATTATATCCTAAACATTGCTGAAAGACCTAAGACTTTGTGGGTTTTAAGTTGTCAGGCTAGTTTCAAATTTGAAGGCAAAAGCTTTTCAGTAGTGTTAACCTTATATAGGCCTATTTGATAAAACACAAAACTGTAAAACCAAACTATCAGCCTCCTCAGACACTATATTTCATTCTCTTAAGCAAGGTCCAATAATGAAATTAGCAAAGTCCTTGGATGATTTGCTGAGTTAATACAAAAAAAAAGTTATACGTAGTAATAATAAAAAAACAAGTCCCTTTGTACAAGTCAATGAGAAATTAATCAATTGTCAATATTTTTATTGCTTTACATAATTTGCTGTTGATCTCTTAATGCAGGCATGGAGATATTCGATGGAGTTGCATTTTTGGCTCTACAAATGGAGGAGAAAGTGAACGAATCTGGATTTAAAGACGCAGTTCTGGTGCTCTCAATGTTCACTTTCATTTTACCAACACTCTCATTGTTTAAACTCAGGTAAGTCAGTTCAGTGATTACACCACTTATTATTTCCATTTAGAATGAATTGTTCTATTTATATGGTTGTGATGTAAGAGTCGTGGGTGACAACATATCGATGGTCCCCGTGGTAGTGGGAGCGTTTCACGATTTCGTCCTGTTCGCAGTTGACGACGATGAAGTCCCCGCAAATGCGGGGGATGATCACAATTTTGCGGGGAAGTTCCACTTCAGGGGCAGGGGTCGCTCGGGTTATTTTGGCCCAGGGTTAAAAGTACCCTAAATACGGCACTGTAGGTTTAGCTTAAGATTTTATAATATGAAAAGTCTACTTTTACTATTCAAAGTCAATGACATCGTATATAGTACCTGACACACAAATTTCAGATGTAGACCTATGTCGGAAACGTGTTAAAGCTGCTACGATACAATGGGTAGCCTATTAACAACCCTTCTGTTAATAATCCTACTAGTAATACATGAATTTACTATACAATTAAGTAGGCCTATAGCCATAGCCTAAAGTATTTTATTTTATTTGTTTCAATCAGCTCTGTTGCATGTAGAATTAAAAGAAGTTGAAGCATTTCAAGAAAGCAAATGAGAAGTATAATTGATTACCACTATCCATATTTACTTACTAAATCCTCAACCAAGAACTTTGAAGCCCTTGGTTGGGTATGGTGGGGGGGGGGGGGGGGTTGTGTGTTAAAATGAAACGACAATATTTATAAAACCCCCCATATAGTAGTTTTTTTTTGCAAAATATCAGCTAGTTTATCCAGTGGTTTTTCTTAATGGAAAAACAGACACACATACTATTGAAAATAAAAAATGAAGCACAGATTAATTAATTTAAATCTGGTCCTGCTAATACTCCTGTGTAATCTTGTAGAATAGTAGTTTTCATCACTAGGAGGAGCGATAGTGGTTCTCTTTGGTACGCAATCGTGTTTTACAAGCGAGGCGCAACTGAGCCTGGAAATATGATTAAGTACCAAAAAGACACTTACGCTCCGTGTGGTGAAAGCCATTTGCATCGTCATCAATGTTTACCTATCTGTTGTTTACTAACATAACTTTAAATATTGTTATAATCCATTAATCTCTATGGTGATTGGCAGCGATTTCATAATGTACTAATAAAATTATGAGGTTAGAGAACCAAAAATTTACCATATGTTTTATCTGTTCCCTATTTGAAGCTACCCAAAAACAATGATTTTACAGACGATTTAGAGAATTAAAAACTGCTGCTTTCCAGACAGTATGATGAAAAGACAATTTTAGTATGTTTTGACTTTGTCTACCTCAACAACTTTTCCGTCCCTTTGGCCTTATTAGCTGTTCTTGATTACGGTACTGTTAGTTTTAACAATTGCAATTGAGTTTTGAAATTTTTTTAGAAAACTACCCAAGATGTTCTATTTTGTTATAGGCTAGATCTGTTATTTACTCCCTAGAGTTGTTTAAAAATTGGAAATCCAGTCAAAAATCCCTCCAGTTAATTGAATAGCTTAAAAATACCCTATTAATCCTTTGATAAATGTTTTAACATTTAAAATGAGGAATGACTAAAGCTATTTGTTGCTCAATGCTGGATGTGGACTCGGAGATAATCAGTAAAATGCCTGTGGTTGATCTGCTGTTATCTGTGTTGATAAGGTGTTATTTTGGCTATCTAAGCTATAAACTGCATCATGGATGTCACACATTTAAAATTACATAAACTCACTTGAAAAGGGTTAAGGGTTATTGTTACCTTATTATTACCGGTTCTTCATCTTTTACCCCAAGGGGGATTGATGGCGTCATGAAAAACATGAATACTTGATCATATACATATTTACAAGTTTAACAAACATAGATTTAACACTGAGGCTGTGGACAGGCGTTCTTCAGCCTAGGCCTAATTGAAGGTCATCAAAATACTCCTTCAGCGAGTAGTAGGCTTTTTCTTTAAAGTACTCAGTAAGTATCTTAAGTTATCCCTTTGTCGAGGAGTAGGATGGAGTTTGGCAACTTATATATTGTTAGGGCTCCATTACTTTGAGTCCCTCTGAGTCCTTGACAGTCTAGTTGGTTGTGATGCCTAGTAAGGTGATGATGTGTTGCTGCTCTGGAAGGAAACTCCTCGATATTATCTAATATGTATTTTATTTGTTGTGATTTGGTTCACTGACAGCTTTGATGTTAGAACAGTTTAAACTAATCTAAAAGGAGCTATCCTTGTGTCAGTTGGTTTCAGTGCTTGATACTTGGAAGTTTCCCACTGGAAGCACTAATGTGCCATGGTCGTTTGTTGTTGGCCTAATCATTGAAAAACTCTTCCTCAGAGCCTAAGGCCTTTCGAGAAAGAACTTTATTATTCTGTTTCCAAGGCTTTTTCATATTCAATACTTCCTATTTCTATTGGAATCCTGTTGAATACTTAAGTACATATGAATCTTGGTCCACTTTTCTCAAGGCTGGGAGATATTTGAGGTACATGTAGATCATTTCTCCGGCGAGTGTCGTAGTTGTGCATATTTACTTTCTTGCTGAATTTTTCAGGCTTTCTGTTGACCATTAGTGTTGATTCATGAATAAAAAGGGCTGTTAAAATTAGGATTTTTGATTCCACAACTAGTTCTTCTTGACAGTGGGCTGCATATTTTACATTGCATATTATTCTAATACAACGTTTTGCAGTAGGATTTTTGAAATAAATAAAATGCAGATAATCCCCCAGATGATGTTTAACCTACATCGACATTCCCAAACTACCCCAGATGATTAATAAATGTTTTTTTTTATTCTGCAGCTTACTGGACTTTGCCTCAGAGAAGGCGTGTCTCCAAGTTACAGTCCTTCAGAATGTTCTCCGTCTCACCACAGTAGATCTTCCATTCCTGGCTGTGCGGATGTATCTCTGGATCTACTACCGAGAGAACGCCAGTCTCTTTCTCATGAAGAACATCTTCAATATCATTCTCATCTCTCGAACACTCTGCCCTGATCTCAAGGTAAACCATGTTCAAGGAAATAGGTATTCAAATTAAGAAATGGTACAATACAGTTAGAAACAAAGTTCCTTTTTTTTTTTAAATTAGAGTTGTAAAATGCTTATGAATTGTATGTGAATATTAATTATTTGCGTCAACTTATATTCCTAGTAAGATATTAAGATAAATCCTTGACATTTTATCAGAAGATTATTAAGTTGTGTAGACCTGTAGCAAAAAGTGTGGAGCTGAAAACTGCAAGTATCTTTTTCCAACAATACAATTAGATAATATATGTTTTATCATGAGATAGCTATTTACTTGAAATACCTGTTTGACTTGTCAAAAACGTTAAATTTATATAACAGGTTTTTAAAAGAGGCTAAAATATCATGGACATTTTTGGCATTAGGCCTATGCTCAAAGTGTATAAGCTTATGGCTTAGCCCTGGTATCTAAATGTAAATTACCACACACAGATTCAGATTTTAATTTAGGAGAGATTTAATCTAGGGATGGGTTTATTCCAAAAGTCGATTCTCGATTCCACCGATTCTTGGCTTTGGAATCTAAATCAAGAATCAACCGTTCAAAGTTTAGACAAGAATTGGCCTGTTACCATTTTTTAATTTTTCTCTTTACTTGAACAAACACCCCATTATCACAAATTTCTTGTGGAAAGCCGTAAAGACAGGGGTTAGTGTAGTAAGCTAATCAATCCATTCAGACAATTTGGTAAAACAAATAATTGTTTCAGTACCGGTACTGAGAATTAATACATTTTTGTACCAATACTTCACTAGCAAAAAGTATTAGTTTTAGCACTATAAAAAACTATTTTTTACATAATGGAATCAGAATGGAGAATCAATTTCAAAGGATCGGAATAGAAACTTTATTGAATCGACTCATCATTAATTTAATTAATCTAATCATAATACTTTTTGTTTATGTTGAAATTTATATAAAAAAAAAACATTATTCTATGCTATGGTGAATAATAATTCGATGTTGAGAACTTAAAGTTAGGCTTTACTAAACTCTAACTGTATTGACTGGATGTGTGTTTCAATTGACACGATTTTTAAAATTAAATTTCCCAGTGGCAAGAACGAGAAAATTGATATATTAATGTTACAGTACCTTGTTTTTTTTTCCTTTGTTCAAGAGACAAGTATTTCTGCAAAATAAAGCTACAAAACAAGGTACTGCAACATAAATATATAAATTTTCTAGTTCTTGCCACTAGGAAATTTTATAAAAAAAAAAAATTGTGCCTAACTGTTACTTAATTAAATCAAGTGATATAAAAAAGTTTATGTTTTGAATGTGCAGATTTTGTATATTTTTCTCCTCTCTTTGAGTGAATTTCAGAGTGTGCGCTTTACATGTTGTTTTTAAAAATTAATAGTGTTTTAAGCTGGTTAAATTAAAAGAAATATCATTTATTTCACACTTACATATAACTGAACAGTAGATCTATAAGGATGAACGATCTGTAAAGCAGACAGTTTAATCGGACAACAGTGCTATGCAATTTACTCTTCCCAGGTGCTTGCCGAAGGTCATTTCGGGGACGATCCACAAGCTGGGATTACACATACAGATGGAGAAAACGTCAGTCTGAACTGTGACCGAAAGGACGAACTCGAGGAAGAAGCTTCAGAACGGCGCAAGGCTACTGTGGAAGTTTAAGATTACATCTGACCAGGTTTTTCAACTAGCCAATATCTTGTGTACCTGAGTACTGTGGAAATATTTTCAGAGGTGCATAATGCATTTACTATACATTTTATTGATATTATCTCTACAGCAGTATTCTACAACAGCGAGTTACTATTTTACCGTTTAGTTTTGTTCAACGAAAGGCTCTAGGTCAGCATTTTGATTTGTAGAGCAAAGGATAGCAACTAGCTTACCCTAGGATATGTACACACATAAAATACACAATATTTTAACTCCTGCTAATTCAGGGGGTGACATATTGTGTGTTCTATGTCCTATCTGCAGCTCTTATAAATTAAACTAGCTGCTTTCCCTATATTTTTATTTTGTATTAATATTTAGAAAAGGCATTTTTAGCTTTTTAGTAATACACGAAGGATAAAGGAATGGATACTCAATTAAGAAAATAGTTCCATACAGTCGAAGCACAATATTCAAGTCCATAATACGATTGCTAATTAAGTTGTAGAACTATATCTTATTGGATACAATTGTAATCTGAAGAACCCCCTTTTGGGGAATATTACAAAGTTTGATGATTTGTATAATGATCAACTATTCAGGACTCTTTTCTTAGGCGAGATACATTTTTTGTACCAGTTCCTTTTCACTGAATGTTTTCCCCGAATGCATTTATAGTTACTTTAGTACCTAGTTTATATTTACTCATACTACCTCATCAGGATTTCTGTTTAACCCCAAGGTCCACCATCAAATCATGGTGGTTACTAAGATGGTTTAACCATCAAGTCAACATAGAACATTAATCACCAACAGCAAAGTTAAGTCTTCCTTACTTTTAGTTGCTATTTAAAAATGTCGTTACAGTCCACCATCACAAAAAATAATTTCTAGACAATATATTTTCCTTTAGTTTTATTTATTTTTTATTTTTAGGATATATACAGTAGTGTATGGAATCTTTTAACATAACTTTGTCTTTCTTAGCATGTATCAAGCACAATATTTTATTCTATGATTTAAGTACTTAATAGCTTCCGGTGTAGGGTACTTTTAAAGTCACTAATACCATATTTTTGTATTGAGTATTGAATTGTTTTATGACAGAGGCGTAAACCCTGACTTTTTTAAATGTTGTGTGTCTCTTTATGCTTGTGGAATCCTAGCAATAGGGTATCCAATATCATGACAGTAGACTCTAGCTAACTCGAAATGCTAGTGCCAACAATTTTTCTATGAGCCACGTTTAGTTCAAATTGTTTGAATTAAATAGAGGCCATTCTTGATCAAATTAGATGTACTAAGGTAAGATAAATTAAGTGAAAATGTTAGTAAAGAGTTGTGTGTACAGTCTTTGAAAACTAAACTTTTAGCAATACATGACTCTTGTATTTGCACTCATTATTTTTTTAATACTATATGCACAAGCAGCGTATGAAGTTACCGGTTGATGCTAAACCAGATATGCCTAACTTTTGCATCACAGAGGCCTTGTATTTTGAGAAAACTTGAGATTTAGAGGTAATATTTTACTCAATGAGGTAAAATAGAAATGTAATTTAACTCATCTATCGAACTTATAAAGTTATAAAGGTAAAATTGTGTCTTTTGTCTTAGTAAAATATAACCTAAAATCTTTACTTGCACAGGTTTTTCCACCGTAATTGAAAATATAGTAGCTTTAATATCAATGATTTCTAGTTATAAACTCTTCAGTTAGGGGGGTCAACTTACACTTATTCAAACATAATGTTATACTAGCCTTAACTATTGTCAATTGTTTTTTATATTAGACTTTTAGTCTGCAAAGCTTTAAAATAGGCAGCAGAAAATGCTTTTTGTTCTTTTGACAATCAGGCCTTACTTACAAACAAATATATATAGCATTTGAATAACTAGCTTAAGTTAGGCGTAAGATGAGTTTTGAGTGGCTTAAGATGTAACGACAATTATATAGTGATGGGTCGGTACAAAAATTTATTGATAATTACTGTCACCAATTTCAGAATATCAAAAAATCAATAGCCATTTTCGTACCACTCAAAATAGAAAATAACTTGGGTGTATTTTTCTGAAAGAAGATTGTGCAGTTGTCTAGATGTTTAATTGTTAATCAGTTAGGAACCGTTACTGATACCAACCTTGAAAATGTGATTACTAATTATTAATTATTTATTCACTTTATGTTATAATTAAGTAATCAAAGCTTGCAATGTACGCCATCAATCATTAAATATTACTGAAATATAAATGGTGGGGAGGAGGGGGTAAATGAAACTCAAAAATCTAGGCAATGGCTCTCTTCAAAAATCCCCTCCAGGAGACGCCCCTTGGATTTATATTGACTTTTGACGATTGAATTATTATACCAATACCAATGTTAAATAATTGGTAGCATCGACTCATCTTTACTTACACATGTATTTGTTGTAGGCATAATTTATGTCCTGTGGTTCCTTTGGCATTTACTAAACTATCTCTCTCATTTTATACTAAAAGAAGATGTGATATTTTGTGTCTTAACATGTAGACGTTTCTATTATAGCGATTACGTGTGATCAAACTAACAAGCATTTAATACTTGCCTTAAATTGTTACAAAATTAGTTTTATGAAAATTGGTTTTAAATTTGATTTAAGCCAAAGCACTTAAGTAAGGCAATGGGATGATTTTGTTGAATCATAGTTCAAAAACATTAAGGTACAAACTACAAACAATTTTTTTTATTTTTGTTAATTTTTAAAAAGTACAGTAAAACCTCGATTATTTGGCCTTTGACAAACCGAACCCTCCAGTAAACCAGCTTGATCCCATCAATAACATAAAACTAAATCATACCCTGAAATAAATAATATGTGATTTCATATTAAAGTACAGTAGGGTTCACTCCTACACTAAAACTATTTATTGCTGTTTTTTACATAAAAATCAGCCCATTAAAGTGCCACAGTTGCTGATAACTTTTTGCAGAGAAATGGCTCTATTAAATTCAATGATGGTAACTTTAATTGATTATTTTAAATTCTCTCCATGTTCGCCGGGCCCTAAATCTAGTATACCATGAGTCAGATTTTTGAAGTTCTACTGTATTTTTAAAAGTCTTTTTTTAATATGTCGTTAAAGACTATTTATATCACATTAGGCCCTATACTACTTATAATAACTAACGTTATGATTATATAATTATATAAAAGAAATATATGTAAAGTTATTTAGTTATAATAAGGGGATGGATTTTGATAGTTAGTTTTAATGATGGAATTACAAAGTTTGATTAGATTTTTTCTGGTGACTCTTGGAGAAGTAATTTGCAAAACTCTTTTAGAAATAAGAAAATTGCTTCACATCTGCTTCAAAGAAATACACTACTCTATAAAATCAAATAAGCAAATAAAATCATTAGATTGTATGTTAGATTATGCCATCATTATCTACCTCACGTTCAAATAGTTTGAAAGAAGTGATCAAAATATAGGTAAGTTGTAGCAAATCGTGGATTCTAACGTCTGAAGTATTATTTAAATAATTAAGTATAATTAATGTATTGAGTTTTTGGGTTATACAACTCAAGTTATTGTGTGATTTTACCGTTTTGTATGACTACATTAATATAACATTAACTTTGAGTTAATTTACCTCCATTATGCTGTGAGTAACTTGACAATTTTATTGCTATATTAACCATAGCGTTTATATTTATAATAGCCTACGTTATAGTTATGATGATTTTTTAAAAATCTTACAGATTTGATTTATTTTAATAATATTTTGGTTGTGAATATTGCCAGGCAAATATGTTCTCTAAAACATGTGATATTTAGCTTAACACGTTCGCTGCTGAGCGCTAGATGCCGGGACGGCGCCAGTTGCTGAACTAACGCTCGGCCGCTGCGTGACATTGCCACCGATACACTGAATCACAGTAAAAACAACAGTAGTTATACTGGATGGCAATGTTCTGCAATAAAACTGGCTTTGGATATAGTACTAAGTGATTCTGATAGATAGCAGCACTACCCAGGTTACAGTCAGTAAAGTAGTGTCGCTATCTAGCAGGAAAGAGGTAAAACAAAGCCCTGTTCCAAACGACCCTGGTGGTGATTTGGGAAACTATATTTTTTATTGTCAGAAAAGTACGTCCGTACGAGCTGCAAAGAAATATAGAACGCTTGTGACGTGCTGGCTTATCCATAGCAACGTTAAACAACAATGAACGGTGACGTTCTGGAACGTTCTTAGCTCCTGGCGCCGTGGCCCGGCTGACGTTCCGGAACGTCCGTAGCAGCGAACGTGTTAATGTTGCTTTTGCTAATCATCAAATGTATTTTCTTAAAGCTTTTGTAATTAAACTGAAGAATAAATGTTTAAAAGTCAAAATGTTATTATTTTACTACCCAAATTGTTACTATAAATTCACATTAGATTTAGATTAATCCACAACTTTTTCTGTCATATTTAAATTTTCATAAAACATTTTATGAAAAGTGTTACAGTAGTTTAGTGCGACATCTATCACTTATTTTTCTGTAATTTCAATTCAGTGAAATTACAAAAATGTATGTTTATTGATTTTTGTCAGTTGTGTATTTCCTAATAGTTTTTTTGCTGATGTTATGGTGAACATAATTTATCATAAATTTCTCACATATTTTTTATGAAAGTTGTCCATGTTCTAGTCAATTTTTGTTTTGTGACTTTCTATAGAAATCTTATTTGTGTTATTTTAATAGTTTTTTTTTAACAGAAATCTCTAGTAGACACCCTAGTATTTTTTAGGCTCTCAAGAGTTTGGAGGTTTTTTATAACCTTAAATTCACCTGTCAACATGGGACTTTAAAGCGTGTGAATGGGACAGCCTTGGAGGAACCGGCTCAGAAAAAGAATAAACTTCATTAATAATTAATGCCTCAACACCAGGACTTGTCTAGTGCACTACTCCTTCATTATCCAGGTAATCTAACTGAAATCATGTTTTGGAAACTTTCTTTGAAATTAAAACACAAGTGAAATCACATTGGACCTTACTCACCAATGTAAATCTGATAAGTGGGCCTTTGATAAGATGGAAAAGATTATAAGACATGTGGATAATCCCCATTCTATTGTCAATTAGTGTTTTGTCGTCTACGAATGTTGAGATTTATGATGTCCCAAGTGATGAGAAAACATCACCAAGATGGCTGGGCGATGTACTGGAAGACACGGACATCTCTCTTGCAAGGTGGGTACAGGTCAAATTAATTTGATCACAGAACACATAAATACAACCAGCCTCTCTTCAAGGTTAAATTTTGATCTTAAATATAAGAAAATATAAAATCTCTTGAGTTTTAGCTTTTTTTATTGTAAATATTTAAATTCAGTTTAATGCTCAGCAAAAATGAATAATGCTAACATTGACAAATAATACTGGCAAATCCATTCTCATAGTGTAGTAGTTTCAAGCATAACTTCTAGGTTGTAGCAAATTTCAGTTGCCGTTTTCAGCAGTTTTTTTTTATGGCTTTTATAAACTGTGAAGTGAAGACTTTGTAACGTTACTGATTGCCAACATGTTTTTTGAAGATTTGGGTTAATTTTTAATTTTAAAACAGGCTTGTAGTCCATTCAGTTTCAAATTACAATATAATTATTATTTCAGCTTGCTGTCACTGCCGGTGGACGGAGAGAGGGTAATGTTTGCTCTACAGTTTGTGTTGGGATACCAAGGTCTGTTAGAACGGCTTAGGGATGCGGCTCGAAGCCGAGACCCTCGCACTCTCCAGACCTTCAGACAACTAAAGCAGAGAGGCAAGTCTTTACAGCACAGGGTTTGGAAGATGTAAGCTTAGGAAATTACGTAAAAGCCACCTGTATGAAAATCAGTGTCTTGAGAAAAAATTCTGGTGTGACGGATTCTTTTTGTCTTAGTCTGGGACGTGTCAAAATGGTAAACAATCACTTCAGTACACAATGCAAAGCTTTCATCTGTACATAGCCTAAGAAATGACTCTGCAACTCTTTGTCTGTTGACATTTTATTTTTGTTTCATTTTAAATTAAATTTGAAAATCTAAACATCACTGTAAAAGTTCCTAGCCTAAAAAAAAACAATGTAATTTAATCCAAATAAACAACATAAAAGTATGTGTGTTTAGTAGTATGTGAAGCTGAGGAAGTAGAAGTATGTGTTTATTTATTGCTGTTATTTTATCACTACACAGATCAGAAGGTCTATGGAAAAGTTTCATTTTAGAAAAAAAAATAACATGAATGTATGTAAGGATGTAAAACATCTGCATTCTCAATGCCTTGCCTTGCATCTGTTATACTGTTACAAATGGTAAAATTAGTTTAAATCAAATCAGTTACACAGTAAAGACTTTGAAGAATAATTGATTTAAAACTATTATTTTCCATAACACTACCATGTGAATCTTTGATCATATTTCTTACGCACAAAAGTAGGACATTCACATGAATCCTTTGAAAAGTATTGTGTGTCAACTTGTAGTAGTGACTGTCTAACTTTGTTTTCTTTTTCAGAGTTCCGACCAATCTTCATGGATCAGTTGACAAGTTTAAGCATAAAACAGAAAGAGCTTGGGTGAGTTAAATCGATTTGGGATTCTTAAATAGACACGTTCTACTGGATGGACCATTGTACATTTATATAATAAGTAAGTAGGGTTTTTGGATTAGTATGATGGGTATTATTGAGTTTTGAGTTTGATTATTCATCAAGTTTATTCATATAATACATGGCGATATTGTTTTGCAGATGGAGTAACGAAGACATGGACACACTTCGTACTGCTGTACTTAAAATAAAAAAATTGATGGAAGAATTCAAGAGTGCCATCACGGATCAGTTGTTGTGACAAAACAAAATAATGAATAGAGAAGAAGAGTGAAGTTATGAAAGAATTTCATCAATGTACCAACTTCTTAAATTTGTACTATCAGGAATTTAATGTGTTAAATAGGAGTTTTAATATTTAACTATACACAGATCTTTGACAATATCAATAAGAAGTGGAAACTTTTTTTACAATATTGTGAGTTTCATTTTTGCTTCCTTTCTTGCCAGGGCCGTAGCGTAGGACAAGGGACCGCCTCGGAAGTGCCGACTTTGGGGGCGCCGCAGGTGCCATGGCAGAAACGGTACAGAAATTGGAAAAAGATATGTTAGATGTACATGTACATAGCGTAGAGATGTGCGTGCGGCTCGGTATTCGAGCCAAGCCAAGGCTAACTTTCAAGCTCGAGAGATCAAGCACCTAATAAAAAAATCGACCTCGAGGCGAGCTTTTACGACCGCAATGTTTTAACTATTTGCCGCGATCGCCTAACCTAAGTCCACCCTTAGTAAATCCACCGGCCTTCCCTCATTCCCTACAGTTCAGCCAAAACTTCTGTGTGCGCGAACAAATCGCCACTAGTACATTCGGGTACCAGCTATTGACAGTGCTAAGGGTGAGTGAGTAGCAAGACACAAATATTTTCAGAAATGTACCCCTGCTAACCCCATCGCCAAGAATCTGGTTGCGCGCACAGGTACTTTGGCCGAACTGTACCCAGGGACGCTCCATATAGGCTAGAATAGGACAGAGTAGGAAAAACATATCAGATAAATTAAACTGTGTGCTTTAGTTTATTCGCTCTATAATAATGTCATGTAAGTACTAGAAAATAATGTAAAATTGTATAATAATTGGTAAATAAATACTAGAGGTTTTGTATATGTAACTTTAAAAATGTATTTTTATAATTAGAACAAAACATAAACATGCTCCCTGTAGCAAAACATTGAGAAAGCTACATATTACAGTTGTGTAAAACTACATAACCAACAAAGGGTGTTCAGCCTATCAAAATTGAAAGTTAAAGGTTATATTTAGTGAACAATATTTCTATAGGACTACAATGATGTGTCTAAAATGTCATGAAAGGGTTTGCATTTCATATGTCAGTCTGTTATCAATGATTTATTTTTGACCATCAAGATTGGTGGTTTGACACATTGATTGGTTATTCAACTGAGTCTATTCACCCAATCATGCAGATTCAATAGCAATTCTCTATTATGTTTTTCTCTTGTACCAAATCAATTACTGCCACTAAAGAGAAATGTATGAAATTAATACAGTTATTTGTGAATTTGTAGTTAAAAAGAATGATATTGTTGGATTGAAAATATTTCTAAAGCATCTTAATAATCGTTTATTCAAAGTTTCATAACTAATAGGAATTTCATATGTCAACCCAATTCACACACAGTATAAAAAATTATTTGGCTCAACAAGTCTAGTACTCAGGTTCGCTGCTAGTCAAGTAACATTTTGGTTTTATTGACCTGTCATCTTTTTTCAAACCACTTTTTAAATAGATGAAACAGCTGGCGTTCTTACCTTAGGAAACATCTAACCATTGACATCAGATTTACTAGGTTACTCTACACAGTGTATAATAAAGTTCAATCAACCTTTATTGGCAAAAAAAGTTAAATTTATCATAACCGAAACAACGGACGAAGAGAGAGTTTATGTACAAGATCACGCTCATTTAAATTAGTTATTCGCAACAGGGTTATAATATAGAGAGTACAGGTGAAGACATTAATGATTTGGTTCTTTAAATCTACCTAGTGCAAAAATATTTACACATGTCTTATAGAGACTAAAATCAATTGCATTGCTTACTTTTCTCCCCCTATATAGAATATTATGGTGATAGTATTGTTTTAATCAAAATTTTAGAGTTAGAGTTTTGAGTGGATATATCTGTTTTGGGTCACTTTTCCCCACTATACATAGTATATGAAGAAAGTATTGGTTTCGTCAAAATTTTCATATTTGTTTTGAGTGGATATCTCCGTTTTGGGGCCCCTGAACCCAAAAAAGTGGTTTTGGAAGTGGTGTGTGTGTGTGTGTAGATGTGTACAGATCTACAGACCACACTGTCATTCGATTTTGATTAAATTTGGTACGTAGGTACTAATCCATTATATCTCCAGGGTTTTTTTTCATTTTTTCAAAAGATTTATTTTAATGGTGATTTGTCATTAAAATAACGGAAAAATCATATTTTCTCAAAAACTGCCTGAACAATTTTCATAAAAATTTTAGTATCATAGAGTCCTTCAAATTCTGAACAAAATAGTACAAATTCCATTTCCGTTAAAATTACGATTTTGAAGTCATTGTAACCTATGTTATTTCCCCATAAAAACAAAAAATTGTATTTTAGAAAAAAGGCCAGTTTTGATTAAAATTAGTGAGTTATGGTCCTTAAAATTTTGAACAAAATGGTACAGATCCCATTTCCGTAAAAAGCAAGGTTCAAAAGTTATTGTAACTTGTTTCATTTCCCATAAAAAAACCTATAAAATAACAAAATATTGGATTTTAGAAAAGCCGGGTTTGATTAATTAATGTGTTATGGTCATCCCTATGAATATCATAGTTACCGGCACCCATGCCAAAGGTTGTTTACAAGCTTATACAGTACATTTTATTTTTAAGTATCCATGGTTTATGTCCTCTTGCAATCAATCGGCTGTGTGACAGAATCTAAACTAATCTGAAAGTAAACTAGCAAATCTGTGATAATAATCAAAATAGTTGGACTCTGTGTGCAAATGTAAACAAACAATCTAAAATAGAAACAAATGTAACGGTTGACCATATTGTTGTAAAGTCATTCGATACAACCATTAAATTTAAGGTTGTGCCCTTAGAAGAGGGTTTATTGGAAAACTATTATTCCTAGGTATGTTTCAATCGGCCTTTAAATCGATTATGCGATTGATTGATCTCAGGAATTCCGGGTTTCTCGAAAGTTCAAAATCAAAGCGTTTTAACTATGATATCAGAAGTTTTTAGCATCAAATTTATGAAGAATGAAAAAATATTTACACGGACAGTAGGTAAATTTTTCGGCGATATTGGCTGCACTGGAGCGCTCGATTTGGCGGGAACGAGAACTAACTGTTGCTGTCAGTCAGTAGTTTCTGGCGCGTCGTGTCGTCTGCATCCCGGTTGTGTTAAACAGTGGAAAAGCGCCTCAACCGGGGTAGTGAGTTTTCCGCTATGATTTCAACGTACAAAAGTGGTGTTTATTTTACGTAATGTAAAAATATCAGCGTCAGTGAAAATCTCAAGCCTTTTAAATAACAAGTGAAACGGTAAAATATGAAACGATAGTCAGTGTATGTCTATGTATATGTTTACATATGTGCTCGGAATTACTGTTGAGTAACGAATACGAACAATAAGGTAGTTTTGACGTGCTTTCACAACATGCCTAGTTATCCTATCTTGACTAATTCTCTTTCTTGTAAGTTCGACTTGTAAACGCTATCTAATCAAACAGATTTTCAAAGGTGCATTAGACCGGAAAAACACTTACGTATACTGTATAGTGTAGTGTATACACCACTGTGCTACGGCTACGATATTGTTGACGAGCAGCAAATGATAAATATTTACAATTAACTACATCTTGTACGTGTATCACAACTTGTCTATTTGTCTAACACTTGTTGGGTCGAATTGTTTAAACTATTTCTTACCAAATAGATTGTCATAAGTGTATTTACCTTGTAAAAGTTCAAATACAGTTCAAATAACTGTATGTTTAACCCACTAAAAGTTCGAGATACCCCCAAGTCAAGTATCAATTTTCAATGCGTATCAGTATTTATCGTGACTGAGGCAAAATTTTGAATAACCTTTTGTGTAAGGAATCCATAGACTAAGGGGAATATATTGCCGAGTGAGACATACATTCTGAAACTTTTAATCTAAATTAAAAAGGGTGAATAGGTTTACCCACGTTACACCTTTTATCGCAATAACATGTGAGGTGCTGCAGAGTTCTGTGGACATGACGCGTGTATTGTGTCCGACATGGGGTGATTGACGATGAGTGTCATGTCTAACGTGACATCAGCCGAGGTGGACGTGGACGGGGTGAATCTACCCTACACGGTGTGCGAGGTGGTGGTGGCGGTCGTCGCCGTGGTCGGGAACCTCCTGGTGATCCTGGCGTTTCGCAGGGAACGTCGCCTCCGCCGCAGGACTAACTACTACATCGTCAGCCTCGCCAGTGCCGATCTGCTGGTAGGCTTGCTGGGTATCCCGTGCGCTCTGCTGGCCTCTGTGGGTCTGCCCAAGCACAAGCACGCGTGTCTGTTCACCGTGTCGCTGCTGGTCGTGTTGTGTACGATCTCCATATTTTGTTTGGTCGCCGTCAGCGTGGACCGCTACTGGGCCATTCTGCATCCCATGGGGTACTCGAGGAACGTCCGCACTAAGACTGCGATAGGTGGGTGTCGAGTTCGTGCGTTTCTTGGTGAAGCCTGGGGGGTAGGGGGTTAGAGTGGCTCAAAACCGGTTTTGTAGGGGCTTCAACCCTACCACCAGGCTTCACCAGGAAACTCACGAGCTCTAGCATGTTTTGTATCTTGTGGTTAGGTTAGTTGAATCATTTATTGTCATTAGGCACTGGCAGTAATGCAATAGACGGTTTTACAGACCGCAGTGTATACAGACAAGATTTTTAGGATTAGAAATTGTTCGGAAATAATTATAGGACACGATGGTTTTGAATTTGAAAACCTTCCTGGCCTTAAGGCTATTAACTGAGTACGTAGGTGGTCGGAAGGGGTGCGTTTGAGGGATTGGCTTGGTTCAATTAGATCGGTTCGTCTTTTAAATGTATTTTTTGCATAGATGACCAAAGCCAAAACAACAATAGTCTAAAAACACTAAAAAAATGCAAGCTCTCATTTGGTTAAAACTGTTTAGTTTAGTTAAACGTCCTAACGACCTCTTTTCCTATTGCAACATAAGATGAACTTTGCGTTTGTTTCATATTCTGCAGTCATGGGGTGCGTTGTTAACTGAAGTTTTAAGTTTAAGAAAGTGAGCTCTATGTATTTAATATTTTTGGGGATAACCATAGACAAAGTAATACCATGTCTATTGTCTGTGGTGAGGACTTAGTTCGAACATGACCCAGTAGAGAGCGGCATTATTTAATGGTATTTTCCAACGGTCTTTCAGTGGTCAGTCTGTATGGTCTATTGTCTGTGGTATAACGCAGAACATGCGACAGTATACAGTTTGAAGTTAGTTAAATTACAAGAAACAAATGCCTACACAATACAACGCCAACGCCACAGGTAAACAATCCTGAAAGAAACATGTCTTGAACCAGTCAGGAGATAAAATTTAAGGAGTATGTCAAATGCTGGCTTGCTTGCTATCGATTTTGACCACTTACAGCAGTAATGTGCGTGTAATGGTACACATGGTGAAGGACTATAGTAGCCTCGGGACGCCGCGCCGATTAATGGCCACAAGTATCCGCAATATCCAATCCGAATTGTAGCTATGTATCTATTAAGAGACATCAAAGTAATTGTGGTAGAACTTTCACTTGAGTTTCTGAATTGTTAAAATTCCAAAGCTGACCTATATTTTAGATTCAAGTGAATATCGCGGTGAATAGTTTTTTCGTTTGTTTCTGTTTTTGTGATAAATTGGGTTTATTTGGGGTTTTTGATGTTTTGTTTTGACGCTTTTACAAGGGACTGAAGAAGGATACGGAAGAGGGAGATAATGTAATTTGACTCTGGTAGAACTTGTCTCGACACAGAGAAGTAAAGGTACAGCTAAAAGTGGTTTGGCAACTATGTAAACTGCTGAATGGAAAAATAGCATTGGCTTGGATCAGTGCAAATATACTTCTCATCCTATAAGGCCTATTAAAATAATCTGAAGACCGTTTTGGTGTTTTGATAATATATTGATTACGTTTGAGTGTGCCGGTACGGCTGGTACTGATTAATATAGTTCCCTCTTATTTTTCGATTTGTTCTTAAAACCTTTCTCAGCTGGTTCGTAAGGATGATTTAAATCTACATGGGCGTACTCTGTTTCATTTTCATGTATAGTATGCATTCTATAATATTACGTTCTGGGAATAAGACAAAAAAACATAAATACAGTTGAAAAATTTTTCAAAGTTCCACCGAGATTGGATTGATTAAATTGCATAAATGACTATCAAACAGACAGAAGCATTTCATTTTATGTTTGTACACTATCTGTTACTGTTGGTTATTTCCATCGGTTAACACTAATATGTTACAGGCGAGTGAGAAGCCATTGATTAGATTGTTTGTATTGTTGGTCATTTACGTTTCCTACACTGAAGAACCCTTGTAACTGTTATACACGTTAGTTACGTTTTACAAACCTCAATATCCGTTTTACAAAATGTTATCAAAAAGAGATTCCATTAGTATCTTATATACGCATAAAACTAAATTTGTATCATGGATGTTTGCTCTTATTTATCAAACCATCCGATTGAAACGAAATATTGGAAAATAGTTCTACTATTTTCAAAGCATGCTTGGGAAGTTTTCTGTCTTATCTCCGTTTCGATATCAATCTATGGCTATTAGAGTGGTTTGTATTCATATAGTAGGCCCAACCCCTAGGACGTTTCAAGTAACCGTGTTTGTGTTTTGTGTTAAGCTTATATGAATCACTTATATGGTTTGCCATGTATACAAGAGCACCATTACGTTAGTTTTGTTTTCATTTTATGTTCGTTTACTTAAAACAACCACACACCTAATTAATACAAAGAAAATTGAAAACTTGCGCGATAAGTGATTTCAGCAAGTTTGAAAAAAAACTATAATAGTATAATGTGACTTGCTGTTTTCATTACAGCTTTAAATTGATTTTGCGGTATTTACTTTTTAAAAACGTATTGCACTGCAAATAAATGATCAATCTACGGTCAAAATCCGTTGGTTGCCCGAAACCCCTTTAAGCAAGTTGGGTCAGGTTGTATTATTAGGGTAGCATAGTAATTTCATTCGACGTGTATTAATACTTTCGAGTACGAAGAAGAAAAATAACGTTAAAGAATTAGGTGCAGAATTAAAGAAGTGAGTATCTATGTATTTTCAACTAATTATAATGCTACAATATAATTATTATCAAAATGTAAATATACACAATTTGACCTTACATCGGAGCTACATCACTCACAATACATGTTGAGGTCCCTTATGTCAGTCAGATCGTACCTTGTAGTTGCTCATGTGACTATTAGCATGCAATTGCCCACTCATTTTCCTACAAACATAGATTCAGTTTTCCTCCAAGTTTATCCTGTATCCTGCGTGTTATGTGGTATTATGGTGTTAGCCTGTCTGCAGCTGGGGTGTTGCGAAGGAAGCATTCAGCACGAGTCTATTGTGGCTCAGTTGTAGACCCATTACTTCATTAGGATGATGGCTTGATGATACTGCCAGGACATCAGGACCAGGTACTTTCATGGTCAAGCTCGCCACATTGCGAGATCACAACGAATTGCCTACGTACCACTGAAATATCTCCATAGAAGTTCACGTGAACTCTACTTGGTGATATATAAATTCTTAATGAGAACTCTGGAGAAGTAGGGGCACACTATTATGAAGATGGGGAGAGCTATGGTTGAGACATTCGCATTTTATGGTGGACATTGTGAAGGTATTTCGATCAACGAAGATAGAGGAAAATGTGAAGGTAACGGGAAAAATGCGAAGAAAAAATATAACTGTGCTGGTAGGAAGAAAGTTAAGGAGGTAGAGAAAATATCATGACAGAATGAATAAAATTTTTAATGGTAAGGGAATTTAATGAAGATATAGGTAGCTTGTTGTGACGGTAGGACAAGTTTGGTAAAAGTAGGAATACAATTATTGAGGCAGGGAGAATATTATGAAGTAATGGATACAGTTGTGGTGGTATAGGAGAACGAACTGAATTGTAGGTTGTTGTGAACGTCGGACACGTGTAGTGAAGATGTGGAACGAGGTGTGGATAATAAAATATAATTTTGGAGCTTGGGAGAATTTTGTAGCAGAAATGCGTTGAGGTAGGGAGGAAATTTTGCATGAAAATCAAACTTTGGTTGTACAGAGAGAGCTTGGTTAAGGTAAAGAGAATTATTGCGAAGCTAAGAAGATTTTGTTGTCTCCAGAGGACGTATTTTAATCCTTTTCTTTGGCTGGCAACTTGATAATAGTAAAACAGCGAACATGTGACTTCTGTGGATATCGAATGATGAAATATAAACTTGTTAACTGTTATTTATCTCGAGTTCTTTTACTTAAGCTTCAATGTCGGGTATGAACAAGAAAATATTTCTTTTTACAAATTACTCTTTTATGTCATAACGAGCGTTAGTCTAACAGGTCGTACATTGCTGAGAAATTTACCAATTAAAAGGTTACTCGACACTCGGGTGGGGGGGGGGGGGGTGAAGCGGTTATAAATGTGCTCCAGCGTTGGTTTTACAGCATAAATACAAACAGTTGAAACGCGATCAACACTTTTTCCCCTGAATGTGAATAAATGTTCGAATAAAACTGTGAAATTGTCAAATATACGCGAAACTTGTTGGCAAGTGTCTTGATTTTAGTTGCAAGTAGGCATTTAATCCTAATGTAAGATCTGAAGATTTATTTTATGCGTGTTATATATATGGTTACGTTTTAGCGTGCAGACGTCGATACGGGGTTCTCTTATTTTATGATGCGTTATTTCAGTGGCAAATTTTGCTTTAGTTAGTAAATACATCTTTTTATAGTTAGACTTAGGAAGGGTTTATTAGAGATGTTTGAAAGAAATAACTAACGTCGAAACGCACTCTGTTTAAACTCAATGGAAACATACCTTGAACTTAAAGCTGATCAAGAGGAAAATTCAATTTGATGTAAAATGCGATTTTGTAATGGGACAGACATATTTTAAACTGTCTTCACCAAATCCATAGGATAGTAAACCCTAAAGATACTATGTACAAGCTAAGGTTATAAATTCCCTGTTATCCGTTGACAATCACGTTTTCACATACCGGTTTGTAGAAAAATGCATCACAACAATTTCACTTTGTAAAAAAATATAGATTATGTCACAATAGTGAACATTCTTTACGAAATCTTAAATACTCGTAATTTTGTGAGTTTATTTGACGGTAAATAGGAAGTAAAAATTGGGTGTTGAGAAAGGTAAAACGTTGTCAAAAGTCATACAAATCAAACAATTTGGGAAGTCAGTCAAGTAATAAGAAGCGTTGTGCGTGAAGGGGAGAACAGCTGATTTGGTGCAAGTGAAGTGTGAAGTGTAAAATGAAGAAGTTTGTCTGAGATAGATAAGGCAGGGAAGACGTCTGGACCATCTGTCTTAGGCTGCGTTTACATTGGAGGCACGCTTGGGCAAGTAAAATGGCGGCGCACGCTTGGCCAAGCTTGCCCTTTGAAACAAAATTGTAGCAGATTACTGGAAACCGGTGGCGACTTGACCAGTGGTGGTTACAGTGCTCGCCACTAGCAAGCGCACGCTGGGACAAGCTTGCGCTTCTCAAATCACGAAACAAAAATATTTGTTTCTACAAGCAAGCGTGCCTCAGTTTGTTGTGGTTCACCGACACAGTAGCATCGGTTGTGTCTGTTGGTAAAGTGTTTATAGTTGTTCAGCATGGATACGGAGGTGTTGATTGATGCTGTTCGTGAAAGAAGACCAATTATATAGGATAAATTAGTTTCAGGCTACAACCAGGGTTCCCATCGCCTAATTAATGATTGTAATTAATGTATTTTTCCACCAGATTTTAGTGATTATTTTATTTCTTGAACAGTGGAAAATAACACAGTAATAATTTGTTTTTATTCACAACATAATGTAATAAATGTAATAACACACACCCTTGTTTTAATCATAAAGAAAAATAATTTTAATTACTTTATGACTTGTAATGCAATTATCTGTCAAAATTAAATTGTTTTCTCCTAAACTTAATTGCCTTCATTATGTACTACAATAGACCCTACCAATAAGGTAAATAATTCATTAACAATAATGGTAGCACAAGTGTAAATATATTTGATTAAATTACGCAAGTCGTAGGCTTATTTGAATTGTTAGCAATAACTACTACAATAATACTGTACATAATGAATGCCCTTTCAATTACCTTAACGTAACCATCAGCTTTTCTTCGGGAGAGATACACTTCCTGAAGTTGGAATGCTTTTCAATATTTGGTGTTATTCTCTCTAAAATGTAGTAAAATGTTTCTGGCATCATTCTAAAATATTCATAAAACTTATCTGGCTATTGCAGAAGATCAGCAAAAATCCGGGCATACTCCCTTCCTTCTTCTCGATCCATAAAAAAATCATTTACCCATTCCCCCCTTACTCGTTTAGAGTCTAATAATAATAAAAACTTTTCAACTCCATTCTCTAGCACAATATCCTCATCGTCTAACATGTCAATTTTGACTGTACTGTCCTGCTGAGATTAGTGGCACTTGCGCTTGGTTGCTCGTAGTATAACCACAACTTCGGGCACGGCACGCTTGCGCAAGCGTGTGCTACCATTTTACTTGCCCAAGCGTGCTTCCAATGTAAACGCAGCCTTAAGTTCTCTGTACACTCTGAGTGTAGTATTGTGCGATGCTTTGTGTATTGTATCCCGTTCCAAAGAAAATAACTGTTACATCAGTGAAATTTAATTATAAAAGTTTTTGTTTGAAGAACTTTATTGCAATTGAACTGAAATAGTGGAAGGTGTGTTTAGCATATGGTGCGTAATTAATGTTTTAATATTGAGTTATACATTCCTTCTATCAATTAGTCGCAAAGTTCTACAGTATATAATTATGTTTTCGACCTTTTGTTACCGATTGATGCTGTGTTCTTCAGTTATGCTTGATAAAAAAATATATTCCAAATAATTCTTTGCTGATAACAGTAGCTCAAATCTTCGGTGGCTTGATTGAACCTTTGTGTAAATTTTCTTTCCAACTCTGCCTATAACTAATATGAGAATGGGATGTTTAGTTTTATTATGTACGTGGTCAAAATTAAAATTCAGGCATATAATAAACAAATTATTCAACATATCAAATTATGCACCTGGACCTTTCAGTGAATTCAATTTATACACGAGTATATTGTGGTGAGAATTTTCTTAATTACTTTCCACCGACCCTTCCTCCGACGTAACAACGTAATTAATTTCTTCCATAATAACTAGAGTTCTTGTCTTAAAAAAAGATTAAAATAATTTCGTTATGGTTTTAGCGGGGAGAGATTCTCCCAGGGTGGTTCTCCTCGACATTGAATATTTTCATTTTTTATTTGCTAGATGTGTAGCTTATTGTAAACCCACTAAATCTGACAATAATATGGTAGCTAATCATTGGCGATTGTTGGGATTTGAACACTTGTTTCTAGGACTGCCTCTTGCATGTAACATAGTTTTTGCTATTCTATAACTATTCATCTAAAAACCAATGTGCAAAATATTTTTTGCGTCACAATTGTGGACGTCTGGCTAGCACGCTGGCTAGTCGTAGAAAAACGGGAGAAGGGCTCAAATAAAGGTATAATTTAGTGCCGACGGGAAAAAATTCTCATTTGGTGCTAATTGGAACTATTTTATTGCATGTGTAGTTTTCGCAAACAATATAAGAAACTGTAAGACAATTACAATGCGTTTGTAAGCGATTGGATTTAGAGTTGTTTACGTTTGTCACACACTGCATCATATTCATAAGTCACAGGTGTTCTAACAACACTTTATATTTTTTACTAAACAAAATTTTCAAGAATACAGTATTTGTATGGATTGAGGAGAATTTTACGCGTCTTCATATTCAGCGATTACGACGCGAGCTAGAACCAATACAATCGGCAATCAGTGCTATACAACTTCGGCACACACGATCTATTCATATGGATATCACACGACCTACCGCACGTTATATACTGTCACTATTATTCACCCCTGTCGCTGCAAACCTACACACGAGTCTATAGTTCGTCATTTAGGCCTACAGACAAATAAATAATGTACATTTCAAATTCTAGTTATTTCCAAAATATTCTAGATATGGCTTGAAACGAAGGACAATTTCCAAGCGAGGAAAAAAATTACGCTCGATGGATACTAGGTCTAGATGAGGCTACAGCTTATGAACCGAACCACCCGGTCGCAGCATTATCACATACGTTACCTCCATCGTGTGCTCCCGCTATCTCCGCGTTCCGCCACCTCCGAACCTAAATCTGTCCCGCCACCTCCGAATTCTTCAGTGACCCTTATAATCCCGTCATTGCCTGCGTTGGTAGCTGTTATTGCATCCACGGCTGCGAAGCCCCGTGGATGGAAGATTTATTGAAAATTTAACCCGTGGGTTAGGTTAAGTTAGGTTAGGTTAGGCTAGGATAGGTGAGGTTAGGTTAGGACGGAAAGTCTTAACGCAGGTAGTAACAGAGGATTATAGGGGTCACTCTGAAATTCGGAGGTGGCGGGACACGGAGGTGGCGGGACGCGTAGATAGCGGGAGGTAACCACATCCATTGGTGATTGAGAAGATTTAAACCCAACTCTAAAGACTGGAGTCACGCGGTCCATCACTAGCCGATCCAAGCCTCTCTAGTCTCTATAGTCGATATAATATTCCCAATATGAACTACGGATGATGACTACTAAACACAATGCTGCAATGAACAAGTTTAATGGGATCAAGTCGAAAACTTAGTTTTGTAAGTGTATTACTTTGGTAGCCGGAATTTACCAGCTTTGTGTAATCGATACACTGATGAACTCGGAATGATCACTTGTTGAATCAATACGATTAGTTCAGTTTAATCAAAGATTGTTCAACAGTTTGTACTTGATCTTGTAACGGGTTTTGTTCACTCTTGCCTCAGGCTATTGCTCTTATCTTGCTTTGCTTTGTGTGTTTCTACACTACACATTCCAGGAACGAAAGTTTAACAATGTTCTTAACGACTTGTAATGTGGCTACTAATCTTTTACTAGTACTCGTGCTTTGCAACGAGGTAGTGTAAACAGAGTTAGCTTTAAAGAAGGACAATACAGGGTGTCCGGTCATAAGTGTTAAACAACATTTTGCATCAAACTACATGGCAAAGGAGATAGAATGACGCACATTTGAAGTTTCCAACTTCAACCGTTCGGGAATAACAAATAAATTAAGATTTTTCAATAGTTATTAAAGTTGTTATAAAAAAGGTTATATAACTCTGTTAAAAACGTACTTATCGTTAATTTCAATGTCATTTTCAGAATCCTCACAAAATTTTAAATAGAAATAATACATAATCGTTGGGGTATGGGAAAAAATTCAATCTAAATTTCTTCGTTAAAGAGAATATTTTTAATATCGACGGAAATTTAAATAACATTCAGAGCTTTATTTCTAGGTTGCCGAGTTCCGCTGAGGTTATCGAATATTACAAAAAAATTCCTTATTTAATGGACTTACCATTCCCCAACGATTATGTACTATTTATATCAAAAATTTTGTGAGGATTCTGAAAATGACATTAAAATTAAGTAATATAACTATTTTCATAACGACTACAATCATTTTTGAAAGATCGTAATTTATTTTTTATTCTCTAACGGTTGGGAACATAAAATTAGTGTCATTCTGTCGCCATTGCCATGTAGTTTGATGGAAAATTTTATTTAACACTTATGACCGGACACCTTGTATATTTTCCCCCTAAAAGCCATTAAATAAGTACTAGAACTCATTTTAATGTGTACTTTATATGTGTAGAGTGCGTTTTGGTGTTCGCCATTTATTTCTTAGTATTTAACTTTGAAACTATTTGTAAAATATTCCTTGTCCTCTGGCGTTGCAACCAAAAATTCGCATGAACTGCAACTAGGAGTGAATTAGGCTAAACATTGTAAATGGGCCTATATCTGATACCGTAACATTTAGTTGCTCAGCGTTCTCAACCGTAATTATAATCCATGACATATTGAATTCTCTGACTCTGTCAGTGTTGACCTAGCAACGTATACAAGAGGGTAGCAAGTTGCACCTTGAAGGGGTTGTAGGGTTGTAACCCGGTTTTCGCGGCGCAAGGTTGGCAATGCTGCGTGATAGCGTGGCAGACATCTGATAACAGATCACGACCTTTCCACGAAACTGTTGATTTATCCTGCACCGACATGTTGAACAATGAGTCATCAGTTTCGTAGATTTTTTTTAAATTTCTTAGCTGCCAAATAATTAAATAATTTCTTAGGGGACAGCGACTACGTGTCACCTCGACAACCAGTCACCCCGACCAACCGTCACCTTTTAAGACAGGTTTTGAGGTGACACGTTGTCGCGCATCGTTCCCGACTACCCGTCACCGTTTGAATGAGGTGACAGGTAGTCGGAGTGACAACTAGGCGCAAGCGTGCGAGGTGACAGGTTGTCATGTACGAAGGCGTCTAGTCGTCACCTCCAAAGAGAGGAGGTGACACCTTGTCTGGGTGACACCTAGACGCGAGCGTGAGAGGTGGCGGTTTAGCGTCGATGCAGCCGACAACTTGACACCGCCTCAAACCGTCACTCCGATAGTATCATCACTTTTAACTAAAATTACATATGAACAAACTAGCAGAGTACCCGTCCTTCGTACGGGGCTGGCGTATACGAATACAATGCTTATTGCAGTTATACTCATGCTTTGCGTTTATTATAACAAATCTAAAATAGACATAATGTTCTACCACTGTACCTAAATAATAGAAGAAAGTAAATTTTCAAACATTCGCACAATACCGCAAATTATTAATTTAAAAGAAAAATGCATACGTAAATGTAAACAATACTACTTTGCAATTTTCATTGTGTATCACAGCTTTTTGTTGCTGCTTAATTCAAATTAACTGTTGTCATAAAATAAAAAAATAAATAATAATAGTGCTGCACTCTGTTGGTAAATCTTTTAATTTTTAATGGTATTGAATATCACAGAACCAACCAGTTTAGTTGAAACAGCTAACTAAATTCTGTAATTCATTTTAAATATGAATACTATTCTTTTCTTTAATTATATATTATAAATGTGAAAGTTTAGTTTGTGTGTTTGTTTGTTCGTTTGAATCTCAATCACGCACTAACTACTTGTCGGATCAGGCTGAAATTTGGCAGGATGATAGCTCACATCCTCGATTAACGTATAGACATATTCTTACCTCAAAAATCCTTTCGGGTTCCGCTCCAGCTAACCCGAAATATGTTTTTCATATAAAATATGTTTTATATGTTTTTCAACTTAACATCACTCGTGAAGGAGTTGTATACATCACGCTTGGGATAGGGAAGTTTAACATGGCGGGTTGCGTAATTTTTATTTCAATATGAGTTGCGGTATATAGGGAGATTCAGTATATTGATTGGCTTGAGAGAAGACCATTACCGCAACGATACGGTGAGCAGCCATCGGCTTCGGTGGCGTAGTGGATAGCGTACCGAACTGATAACCTAAAGGTACCAGGTTCGAATCCCAGTCATGGCACTAACTTTTTGTCTAAAATTTTTTCACCATCAGCACGTTTGGTTAGTTTGGTTAGGTTATGATAGTTTAATTTTATAATTAAACATTATAAAAATGAATTAGAGCCATTTAATTATAGTTTTATTTTATAAACATAACTATTTTTTTCGATTAGTAAACCTTCATTGGATTTTTTCATCATCAGCAAGTTTGGTTGGTTTGGTTAGGTTATGATAGTTTAATTTTATAATTAAAAAGTTATAAAAATGAATTTGAGGCATTTATAATTTTATTTTATGAACAGATCTATTTTTTAGATTAGTAAGCCTTCATTATAGCCAGTCAGAAGCCTCCAAATGACTGCATTATGCCCTATATGCCGGAACTCCAATTGAAAAAAAAATTACGCTGGCGGGTTAGGTAAAAAATATACCTCGACGTTCAACGCTAGAAATCAGCTGTGTGCTTGAATTTTATTGTGTTGATTTAAGAATTTTCCTAACCTAGCTTCTGTTTGTAAAATAACCTTACTGTTAGAAGATGAGTGAAATGGATAATACAAAATATTGAACGTAACCCCCTGTATATTTTCGGGTCAGGTAAAATCTTGTACGTTACACGTTACGCAAGAGCGTGTTTACATCACTTAGGTGAATTATGCAACTCGCATTCGCTCGTTGCACAAAATTCACCTGCGTGATGTAAAAACGCTCTTACTACACTTGTAATGTAAATAGCTATAAATGGGTTTCATTACATCACCGAGTGAGTTTTTTTCAACTTTACATCACTCGAGAAGTAACGAAGTTATATACATCACGCTTGGGATAGGGAAGTTTAACATGGCGGGTTAGGTAAAATATATTTCAAGCTTCTATATCAGATTAAGTCAGAGACATTCACCTGCGTGATGTAAAAACGCTCTTACTACACTTGTAATGTAAATAGCTATTGTAATATTCAGTAGAATAAGACGAAGTTAAAAGGTTAGTAAAAGGTTAGTCAGTTTTGTTGGAAGAACAGAAATGCTTCAAGTTCAAATAAGAAATATTTATAACGGTAGGAGGAGACAATTAATAATAAAATATCTTATCTGTATGAGGAGAGTAGAATAGGCCTGCTGTAACAGATACTCATCCAGATACCCATTTACTTGGTAAGATATATGCCAGTTCTGCTATGCAACTTACTTTAGAAGTGAAAAAACATACGAAGCACATAGTGTTGTCTTGGTGGTAAAGTTAACTTGCTTAATGTCAGATCAAATTAATGCATACAAGAAATGTTTTACTTCTGACACTAACAGATCGAGATATTTCAAACATTTACGAAACCATAATAATGCCTTGACTGTGATAAGTTCAAGTTAGATTATACCAAATCTTGGCGGACCTTATGTCTTTATTGTAAACTTTAGAATTACTCACTCTACCTCAATTGAAAAAAAAAAAAAAAAAAAACGCAAATGGGTCGTTTAAGCAACTTTCAATAGTGTTGTTACTTTAGCCTATTCAAAGCAGATTATGGCTGTCCAGTTGGTAACCCAGAGTTTGTGGGTAAAAAATGGAGCACATGAAAGGGTTGATATCACCATCACCCCACTTTTCAGGATTCTCTACGGAGAAAATTCGTTTGATCAAGGGGATGCCTCAATTCAAAGAAATAAAATGGCCCAACTTAAATTACTTAACACAGGTTATCAGTGAGGCATCAGTTTTTTTTTTAATTTTTATTCTCAATGCTGTGATAACTTTGTTGCGACATGTTAACTCGAACTGAAGCAGATCGTTTAGCATTTATTAGAAGTTATCAGTATAAAACTGAGAGCAGAAATAATGTAGGCGAACCTTGACGACGCAAATACAGATATTTATAATTAGTTTCTAACAAGTGTAACTCTAAGATGTAACTAGAATTACTCGAATATGAGCTTAACGCTTTGTTCGGCGCTATGTTTCATACTATGCGGCTCATTGAGCCGCGCGGGTTTTCTAGTATTAAATAAACTAGGTAGCATTCGCAGAGGCATCCACAACATTGAGCGGAGTCATCAGGGTTTATTTTATACTAGGTGAAACCCGTCGAAATCGACGGTTAGGGGCCTCCTCGTTTATATGGTCGTGTAGCTTCATTGGCAACAAATAATGTAAATGAAATAGCAATGTGGCATATCCTAAGCGAAAAACATACTGTAAATTGGCTGTTACGTAAATATTGACATTTACATGCATTGTTAATCAACGTATCTTATAAAGGATTTAAAAGGAATATGACATTTCTGTCATGACAGTAGCTGCTTAAATAGTATTTACTCTTACAGCCAAAATATCGTGTTACTTTCAATAATGTTACCAACCCAGTGAGCCACGGTCCGTAATATAGACCAAACTGCAAATAATTTGTCAAAATAGGTACCATTTTAGGCAAGGTTTGTGTGTTTGGATGTTATTAGACACGTTAAGAGCACACTGAACTTCTTCTGCAGATGAATAACTGTTTGGAGAAATATAAGCCGAATCATAAATGTCACAATGCGAGTTTGAGTTTTAGGCTGCTGCTCAGTGCACTTTAAGAATATATTTTTTAGAGATAAATTAAATTGTTTTTGTTGCTGAGTAGTGCCAGTAAACATGCACAACACTTTTTTCGTTAAGCTAGTAACATTCAAAGGACCTCGAAGAGTTCAAGAAAATAACATTGCAAAAAATACTTCCTTTGGACAATTCAGTAACTCTCAATAAGTGTTTGTTGTTTAAAATACAATTTAAAAATTAACAGTTGTTTCATTAAAAACAAAAATTATTATCCACATGGCCAAAATGTAAACAAATCTGTGGAGGGATCTTTAAAGGCTTCTGGGGCAGAGCCCTAAGGGAATTTACTTCGTTTTTCTTTTGATAACTCATCTACAGACCAAGACCGTTCTTTGGACACCTCTACCAAGTTTCTACGCCCAGTCGATCTCTTAAATTAGCGGAGGAAAAGTTTCTAATTAAATATTTAGATTCCCCCATGTTAATATTATGGGAGAAAACCCAACTTTGATGGAAAATCCAGTCCAAACTAATAAAGATTTCAAACAAATAAAAACACTTTGCAAAACTACAGATCAGGGCCATTCTTTTGACACTTTAGTCATCAAAATCGGTCCAAAAATGAGGGAGGAGTTCTGTTTACAAAAATCGGCTTAGCGTATTATATATGGATGGATGGATTGTGTTGACCTGGTCCATCGAGCTTTATAATTATTCAACCTACCATTTTAAGTAAAGACTTAATTTTCGTAGAGATAAATATGTAGAGGCAGTTGTATGTAATAAGTGGGATTAAAAAGGTGTTGTAATCTAAGAAATATTCAGGTAGACTTGGTCAGACTTAACCCACTGTTGTCAAAACATAGGAATTGTTGTAAGACGAGAGGGACTAGAGGGTGCGCTACCCTTTCCCGGCGGTCATTGCCACTGTTTCTGAGAATTAAAGGGAGGCAGTAGCAATGACCGCTGAGACGCAACCCCTCGGCTTCCCAGAGAAGAACAAGAGCTACTGTATGTTTTGACAACAACGGATTAGGCCTGTCCGGTATCTGCGCGATGATGGACGCAAACATTGTGTGACGTAGCTAGAATTGGAACACCCTGGAGAAAAAATAAAACATGATACACAATTTTTAAAGATGTTTTGTTAACAAGCACAAAAAAACTTCTCAAAATTGTTTTCAATTCACAAAACTTAAATTACATACCAGTAAAATCAGTTCAGATTATATTTTGGCACTTTATTTTGTCATTTTTCGATCTCTGAAGATATTGTGATATGATCTGAGGACTTATATACTATTATGAAATTTATAATTTATTACGAAATAAAAGTTTAATTCATTGTTCAGGACTTAAAAGACTCCATTTAAAACAGATGATTTACACAATTGGCAGTACATGTGGGTGATTGCGCCAGTGAATAACCGTGCGTATGATATAAAAAAATCATATCAGGCTTCCGGTCTTCCTATTCTATGACAAACAATTATAAAAGTAACTTTCGGTCCTTACATGGTATATACTTTGTGGCTGATTAAAATACCCCCTCCACACATTTATTCCTTGGGTTTTTTATATTTTTTTGTTAATAGTTTAATATGAATTAAAACCATATTCCAAATATATTATATGTACTTATCTTTTCTCCAACCTTCAATAATTATATAATCCTGTAGATATATTTTGGTCTAAGACGAACCTTCAGTGCAATATCGGTTTTCATTTAATATTAGTCATTCCAATCGGACGAGTTTCAAGCAAAGGCAAGGTGAACAACCTACATAAAAATTATTTTCCATAAAGTTTGTCTATGATTTAAAATCAATTGCTCCAGTATTGTTTATGTTTTTGACTCAAAATAACCGTTGAATTACAGTTTTTAATTTGATTGTTGAACTATTGATTGTTAGAATCAGCTAAGTTCAAAACTCTACTATATCAAGAAACAATATTAATAAATCAAAAATCATAAATTTGATCATTTCTTGGATATGATAATTATTTCGACACTGCCGAGCAGAATGGGTCTTTTAGTAAATTCATATTTTATTTCCCGTGCGTCGCAGAGAAAATCTACACAAACCTTTTAGAAATATATTTTCCTGTATATGTGCGGAATCCCTATATAAATGAAACAGGCTCAAAAATAAGTACAAAAAATCTGTAAAACAAGTAATACCTCCGCTGCAGCAAGCCTGCAGTCTAAGCGAATTCCCATTTACTTGAACTGATTTTCAATTAGGCCTAAAAATGCATTTTTAGCATTCAGTTTAGCGAGTAACTAAGTTTGCTGCTACAGGGAAACTAATAAAGTGTGTATTTTTAGAAAAATAATAATATCTCAGTATATAATTTAATAAATTTGCCAAGTTTGATCAAAATATTTCCATAAACAAGCAACTACAAAATTTTACAATATTCTTCATAAGAATAACATAGGAAATTTCAGATCATATTTTTATAAATTTTCCCTGTACAATAACTAATAATTGTACAAAAATACTTAGATATACTGAATTTTTTGTGTTTTAAGCTCTCTAAAGAGGTCTAAAGACAATTTGGGAAATTTTGTGTCTTGAGAGACAAAAATGAGGAAACCCAGATTTTTAGCGGAGCGGAGCTCTTATACGTCGAATCTTATAACAGTTAATAGTAAACAGTGATTAACAGTTAAATAACAGTAAAACAGTTAACAGTTATATATATTTTTTTAAGTAACCCGTTTTATTAGCAATATGGATTGGTTTGTTAGTTCGGGGTTTAAAAGAACAGAACGACGTGTTTTAATGCGAACAAATTTGAAGTGTTTACATGGTAAGACATACAGCTTTTTAAATAATAGTATCTTAGTCGGTATTGTGTTTTTTATGCGATAGGCTTACTTGAGAAATATTGAATTTATAATATTAGCATTCATAAAATAATTAAGTACTATGTACCTGTTGCTCGAAATCTAGCAATTGTCAAGTACCGTTGTTATAAAGGCGTTATTTAAAACTGCAGTAACTACAGTCAAAATTTTCGATTTTGATAAGTTAAAAAAACTCAAAGTTTGTATATTTGTATTAACAAGAATACCTTTTACTTAAGTCAGGTAAATGCATCCTTTAACATTTAAAAGTCTATTCTTGAACTTCCCAAGAGTTATGTGTTCAATATGTAAGATACTTTTTTTCAGTGTTGTTTGAAAGCTTATATTTTGGAATATCAGGTTTAATTTTTAATTGAATAATAGTTTTAATCTGTTGAATTACATGGATTATAAAAATTAAATATATTTTTGAATTTAATGATTGTAGTAAGCTAAAGTAAAGGAACTTAATCTTAATTTAGCATGAAACGTATTTTTTTCTGACATATTTTGTAGTTTTTTTTTTTTTATATTTAACTAGTTCATTTTTGTGTTTGAATGCAAGAAACAAATTTCTCTCGTGGCCATAGAAGGCCTAATGGATAATAATTATTAATTCATCCAAATACACTATGAGCTATTTCAATGTATGTTCAATTAATTGGTCAAATGTCTAACGGCGTCTTAAAAATTTAGTCTCAAATGTAACATCTGTTATGATCTGGAACTAAGTTTATATTTGGCACTAACATGACAAATTTTAATCGCAAAAGGTCGTTTTTATTTCCTCAGGCACAATGACTGACTTCTATTTAAGCTGAGAGCATGCAATGTTGGCTTAAACTAAAATTTATGTAACAGTGTCGCTGAACTTTTTATAAAATCTCCTACATTGGAAAATGTCCTAACTGCATTTAGATTGCAAATATTTTTTTTTTCTTCTACTTGTTGCAGTATACAGAACCAACCTAATGTTATTTGGTTCTAACTACCTATATTTTAGTATTATTTTATTAATTTGTTAGATTTTTTAGTTTTATTACCCGGGTGGAGCCTGCGTGTATCATCTAGTTAGTGAAGATTAAACATGCATAATTTATAATGTATTTTATTATTTGTTTATTATTTATTGTAACATATACAATTATTTGTTTTCAAGCATGGTAGCGCCGATAAACCAAGTGGAGAAATCCTATTATGCGTTATAAGAAAACGTTAACAGATGGAGCGGGGTGACAGGTAGTCGGGGTGACACGTTGTCGCGAGTGTACGAGGTGACTGTTTGTCGTAAACGGCAACGACAGATCGTCACCTGGGCCTAGAGTAGGTGACGGGTAGTCGGGGTGACACGTTGACGCAAGCGTGCGAGGTGACAGGCAGTCGTCTCTACACACGACAAACAATCACCTCCAGAGAAGAGGTGACAACTAGACTAGGTGACACCTAGACGGCATCGTTATATTTTTACGAGGTGACACGTTGTCGTCTGTCCAAAATACCGAGGTGATGGGTTGTCGGGGTGACACATAGACGGCGACCCATTTCTTAGTTGCTGATTACTTTCAATTCCTAATCATTTCAATTAAGACCGATCTCACAATTTTGTTACTCTCTAGCTGGTTTGAAACTATTATTCACGTGATGATTATAATTTGATTCAATACTTTTTCTTTATGATGGGTATATTTTTGCGACCTTTAGATTTGTTTTATGATTAAAAAATGTTTTGCAGGTTTATGTTTTAAATTGAAATCTGAGAGAACGACTCATTCTAAAAATGTCTAGCAGAGATTCATGACGTATTTTTTATATGATTTAGAATGATGTCAGAAGAGAATGTGTTTGTTTAGAGAGGATTAATATTTATTATTTAAAATTTAAACCCTTTTATACACTAACTAGCTGTAACCCGCGGGCTTTGCCCCGTTTAACTTCTTAATTTTCAAGATGATCTCGTTCGCATGGCTCAATCACGTCCTGGTTGAAGTTCGTGCGCTACGCTCACTCACCTTTAGGTTGGAGCTCGTTCGCTACGCTCACTCACCTATAGGTTGGAGCTCGTTCGCTGCGCTCACTTGCCTTCAGGTTAGCTCGTTCGCTACGCTCACTTGCCTTCAGGTTAGCTCGTTCACTACGCTAACTCGCCTCCAGGTTGAAGTTCGTTCGCTATGCTCACTCACCTTTTGGTTGCAAATTAGCTGTTGTCATAAATGTAAAAGAAATAATAGTGCTGCACCCTGTTGGTAATCCTTGTATTTTTAATGCTATTGAACATCATAGAACAGAACCAACTTGTTTAATTGAAACAGCTGTTAAGATTCATTTATTCCATTTCTCATAAGGTTAACATGGGAAACTCCAGAGCCACTGGGGCGGAGCCGATTGGACGGATCACAAAATTGATGGTGTATAAACCTATTCAATGAAATTCTACACGTATGTACCAAGTTTCGTGGCAATCGGTTCAGCGGTGTCTGAGTTTATCACTGCCAAATATATATATATATACATACAAACATCCTCTTTTATACTTATAGATATAAATACATTCAAAATACTATACGATGAATATACAAACTTTCAGCTATTCAACGTATTCGCTATTGCACTTAAATTTAGTTTTTTTTTTGTGAATCCGATTTAAAGTTAAACATATCGTACCGATCACACGATCAGAACTAAAATAGGAGAATCACATATATTCTGATAACAATATGATTCTGATTCAACTGATATTGACGGCCTACTGATAAGAATAATTATTTTTATGCACTCCTTTCCTTACGCCATTTCCTACATAAAGTGTGGGTATGACTTGACTTTTAATTGTGAAAGTTTTCACAGATAATTTAATTTAAAGTACACCTAATGTGTACAAATAAGTACTTTAATGAGCCGTATTGACATTTGTTTTTATTACAGCTAAACAAACACATTTTTGAACGTGTTTTTGGACCATTTTTGGCGGTCTTTATATATATATATATACTATTAAGATTTTCTTTGTCAGTATTTCATACTATAACGGTTTCAAAGTTAGTCTACAACAAAATTCATTAATTGACATCATCATACTCAGAAGCTCAATATTCAACTTAGTTATTTATCGTTCTAAAAGTGGCAACAATATAATATGGAAATGGACTGTAGTTCTTTAGATCGTCTAAGTACATCAAAAAAATTCCTAAGGTATACAGTCAAACCTAACCCAGCAAGGCTGGGACCAAAATAAAGCAGTAGTCAGTAGTCCTAAAGTATGGGTCACTGCCCCAAACCAGAGGAATGCTAGATAAGTCTCGCCTAGATAAAGCTTTCACATGCGTTTGTCAAATTTGGGACATTCATCAGTGTGGGTAAAAAGCGTAAACATCGGACCAGAGTACATTGAACCTTCAACAATAAACCCATTATAAGATCAAACCTCAAGCTATTAAAGTATAGCAACTCGCGACAGTACTAGTGGTTGTAACAATTGTGTGAATGTAAAAAAAACCTTCATTCCTCTCCTATGAAAATACCGAGTTTCGCAATAGCGTGAGATGTCGGAAAAGATTATACAAATCTATAGAATTTTTATTTATTTAACTGTGCCTTAAAAGAATTATGTGGTTATATTTTAAAATATTCTTGATAGGTGAGGTGTCAAAAGACACCTTTTAGCATACACTTTAATAATTCACCCCAGGGTGAAGATTGCGTAAACATATAAATCGTCCTTGTATCAAGTTTTTGTACGGTGATTTTCTTGTTTTCTACTCACATTTGATATTGAATTAAGTTATTAAAACACATTACAATAAAAAACAGTAATTTTACAGATTGTCTCTAGCATAGATAAATCATTCTAAATAAATAAACTAAGTCATACATCATCCATGACATTTGAACTAAATAAAGGACTAAGTCATGTCATGATAAATCATAGACAACCATTCTTTGTCATAGATTTGCCATCCTAATAAGTCATTGTTGAATTTTAATGTTGTTCCCAGTTGACGACATTTTTAACATTCGTTAGTGTACAGTACATCCAACATACAGTACATCAGTACATTGTCTAGGTGATAACGGCCAAATTGTTAGGTTGAATTGTTATGTAAAATTTTGTTTTCAAATTGCTATGTAATTAATTGATTGTTGAATAAGACCCCAAAGCAGAACAACGAGCGACGCTGCGACATTGTCGCGGACACGAAACGCCGAGAAACGCGGGCCTGCGGACACATTTACGGAGTCATAACGACGATCGCGCCGTGGCCGCGATTATTGGACCGACGATCGCACCGTGACCGCGAGTCATAACGACGATCGGGCTGTGACCGCGGAGTCATACCGACAGTCACGCCGTGACCGCGGAGTCATAACGACGATCGCGCCGTGACCGCGAAGTCCTACCGACGATCACGCTGTGACCACGAGTCATACCGACGATCACGCCGTGACCGCGAGTCATACCGACGATCGCGCCGTGACCGCGGAGTCATACTGACGATCGCGCCGTTACCGCGGAGTCATACTGACGATCGCGCCGTGACCGCGGAGTCATACTGACGATCACGCCGTGACCGCGGAGTCATACCGACGATCACGCCGTGACCGCGAGTCATACCGACGATCGCGCCGTTACCGCGGAGTCATACTGACGATCATGCCATGATGGCGAGTCATACCGACGATCACGACGTGACCGCGGAGTCCTACCGACGATCGCGCCGTGACCGCGAGTCATACCGACGATCGCGCCGTGACCGCGGAGTCCTACCGACGATCGCGCCGTGACCGCAGAGTCCTACCGACGATCGTGCCGTTACCGCGGAGTCATACTGACGATCATGCCGCGATGGCGGAGTCATGCTGACGATCGAGCCGTGACCGCGAGTCATACCGACGATCGCGCCATGACGCGAGTCATGACGACGATCGCACCGTGACCGTGGAGTCATACCGACGATAACCCCGTGACCGCGGAGTCATACCGACGATCGCGCCGTGACCGCGAGTCATGACGACGATCGCGCCGTGACCGTGAGTTCTACAGACGATCACCCCGTGACCCGCGAGTCACAAGTTTCTATAGGTACCTGTAAATTGTTACCCATTTTTTGGTTTTTATAGATCAGTGCCACAAATGGTAAAAATTGATTTCGTATGTCTTTTTTGGTAACTGCAATACAGTACTTTTTTTATGCACAGAAAAAAATCCTGTCCCATCCCGTCCCGAAAATCGGGAAGGAAATAAAAATCCCGTCCCGTCCCGTCCCGAACTAAAATTTCAATCCCGTCCATCCCTAGTGTGTTTATATAAAGAAACTATAGTACATTTAAAGTTTTACTTCTGAAGACCTAGTTAACACTTGTTAAGGTATGTGTATATATATATATACGTATTTAAAAAAAAGTAAATTTAAATAACCTGATTATGCCTACCCCTTAATAGTTTTTTAGTTTTTTGTTTTAAAAGTAGGCTATACAAGTTATTGAAATTTACTTATTTTATTTAACTATATTACTAGTAGCCCTAAAGAGTGAATATATATATATATATATACCGGTATATAAGTCATTATTTAGCTTTTTAGTTTTAGCGCTTGCGGACACATTTTGAGGTTTTCACAGGCCGTTGCAGACACGTAGGAACCATTCTGCTTTGGGGGAATAAGATATTTAGCGTAGTGACGAAAGTTGTTCTGAAAAGCTGGTGTACAAGAGAAACGCTTAATAAAGACATTTTTATTTATTTACTAGCTGTAACCCGCGGGCTTTGCCCCGTTTAACTTCTTAATTTTCAAGATTATCTCGTTCGCATGGCTCAATCACGTCCTGGTCGAAGTTTGTTCGCTACGCTCACTCACCTTTAGGTTGGAGCTCGTTCGCTGCGCTCACTTGCCTTCAGGTTAGCTCGTTCGCTACGCTAACTCGCCTCCAGGTTGAAGTTCGTTCGCTACGCTCACTCACCTTTTGGTTGCAAATTAGCTGTTGTCATAAATGTAAAAAAAAATAATAGTGCTGCACCCTGTTGGTAATCCTTGTAACTTTAATGCTATTGAACATCATAGAACAGAACCAACTTGTTTAATTGAAACAGCTGTTAAGATTCAATAATTCCATTTCTCATAAGGTTAACATGGGAAACTCCAGAGCCACTGGGGCGGAGCCCGAAAGGATTTTTGAAATAAGAATATGCCTATATGTTAATCGGGAATGTGAGCTATCATCATGCCAAATTTCAGCCCAATCCGACCAGTATTTTTCGAGTTTACTTTTCCCATACACACATACACACATACAGCAACCACCTCTTTTTTATAATAGATTTATTTATACATTTGGTTGCAAAGAGAGTGTTACAATTTTCATCTTTTCACCTCGTTAAAACTATAATAGGGAAACATATTTAGAAGTATGACTTGACGTCTGGAAAGTTTGCTTTCATATTAATTTGATATAATCAATTAGTCGACACAAACATAATCACATACACTCGACTTGACTTGAAACACATGTTACAATAGGAGTCGAAGTCTACCTCAGTGATGTAATGAGTCAGGTCAGTTCAAGGCAGTGTTGTCTGTTGTCTGACACCACCACATTATTGCCTTCTCAGTCCCTGTTGTCCTCTCAACTCAACACAACACGCAATTTTGTCAACTCGGTCATCAACCCCAACATATAAATTACCGAAATTGTTCGAAGATTTAATAATTTTCTAATGTTTTATTAAATAAACACAATAAATGAATTTTTACGTCGGATGCTTCTCGATGAAGCATGAAGCAAGAAATTAATTAACTCCTTAATTTGCTAAAAATGTTTATTATTTTTTGTGCTACGCTCGCGCTCGGGATTTCATTTTACACATTACTTATGCATTATCACTTTGATTGACGGGATTTGAACCCGAGACCTCAGAGACCGAAGCCCCGCTCTTTCTCGCTCCCCGTTGTTTGTTGTGAAATTTACAGTATTTATTTTTACAAAATGGCATGGTCGTAGAAATGTCAAATTTTTTATTTTTTTCAGGCAATTCGAAACCACCACTTCCTACATTGTAGACTGTTGACCTTTGTCAACCGCAGGACGGCCAAAGCTTATCAGTTATCAATGTTATCAACGTCGCCAAGGTCATGTCTTCCGCTAGTTCATTACCACGGTCGTGGTTGGCACTGATTAGCGCTTTGTAGGGAAACGTCACTTTTGCGAATACCTCTCTCGTTAGAGCGCTCGCTACGAGTTATAGCTGCATATTTTAACAGTGTTGACTTAGTGACTCATGGATTCTACGAAGGTTCTATGCCAGTTGAGTTTTTTAAGCTACTAGTTATGGCATTATTGACTTCTATCAGTTTGTTTGTAAACTTAATCCCAAACTCCAGCAAAAATAGTCGCTGAATGATCGGGAGTAGGCTAGAAATGCCGAATGGTAAAGACAACTAACTCAGATAAACTCCGTACTAAGCAAAAATCCTCGAGTTATGACAGGGACGACAATCTTGCAGACATATCTATGAAGAGTTGTCAATCGCGAGTTACTATCGAGTGATTGCAGGGACGGCAAGAAATGCCTGCAATAGAGAGTTACTAAGGTATCGCAGAGGCGGAAAGATACTTACGAGTGTTAAAGTGATCGGTAGTGACCATCAAGGTATCACCAAGACCCCAAGATATACATGAGTGTTAAGCGATCGGGATTGACCATCAAGATAGTATCACCAAGACACCAAGATATACATGAGTGTTAAGTGATCGGGAGTGACCATCAAGATAGTATCACCAAGACACCAAGATATACATGAGTGTTAAGTGATCGGGAGTGACCATCAAGGTATCACCAAGATCCAATGATAAACACGAGTGTTAAAGTGATCGGGTGTGACCATCAAGGTATCACCAAGACCCCAAGATATACATGAGTGTTAAAGTGATCGCGAGTGACCATCAAGGTATCACCAAGACCGCAAGATATACATGAGTGTTAAAGTGTTTGCGAGTGACCATCAAGGTATCACCAAGACCCTAAGATATACATGAGTGTTAAGTGATCGGGAGTGACCATCAAGATAGTATCACCAAGACACCAAGATATACATGAGTGTTAAGTGATCGGGAGTGACCATCAAGATAGTATCACCAAGACACCAAGATATACATGAGTGTTAAAGTGATTGCGAGTGGCCATCAAGGTATCACCAAGTCCCTAAGATATACATGAGTGTTAAAGTGATGGGGAGTGACCATCAAGGTATCACCAAGACACTAAAATATACACGAGTGTTAAAGTGATCGCGAGTGACCATCAAGGTATCACCAAGTCCCTAAGATATACATGAGTGTTAAAGTGATCGGGAGTGACCATCATGGTATCACCAAGACACCAAGATATACATGAGTGTTAAAGTGATTGCGAGTGGCCATCAAGGTATCACCAAGTCCCTAAGATATACATGAGTGTTAAAGTGATCGGGAGTGACCATCAAGGTATCACCAAGACACTAAAATATACACGAGTGTTAAAGTGATTGCGAGTGACCATCAAGGTATCACCAAGTCCCTAAGATATACACGAGTGTTAAAGTGATTGCGAGTGGCCATCAAGGTATCACCAAGTCCCTAAGATATACATGAGTGTTAAAGTGATCGGGAGTGACCATCAAGTTGTCACCAAGACACTAAAATATACACGAGTGTTAAAGTGATCGCGAGTGACCATCAAGGTATCACCAAGTCCCTAAGATATACATGAGTGTTAAAGTGATCGGGAGTGACCATCATGGTATCACCAAGACACCAAGATATACATGAGTGTTAAAGTGATTGCGAGTGGCCATCAAGGTATCACCAAGTCCCTAAGATATACATGAGTGTTAAAGTGATCGGGAGTGACCATCAAGGTATCACCAAGACACTAAAATATACATGAGTGTTAAAGTGATCGGGAGTGACCATCATGGTATCACCAAGACACTAAGATATACATGAGTGTTTAAGTGATCGGGAGTGACCATCATGGTATCACCAAGACACTAAGATATACATGAGTGTTAAAGTGATCGGGAGTGACCATCATGGTATCACCAAGTCCCTAAGATATACATGAGTGTTTAAGTGATCGGGAGTGACCATCAAGGTATCACCAAGACACTAAGATATACATGAGTGTTAAAGTGATCGGGAGTGACCATCATGGTATCACCAAGACACTAAGATATACATGAGTGTTTAAGTGATCGGGAGTGACCATCAAGGTATCACCAAGTCCCTAAGATATACATGAGTGTTAAAGTGATCGGGAGTGACCATCATGGTATCACCAAGACACTAAGATATACACGAGTGTTTAAGTGATCGGGAGTGACCATCAAGGTATCACCAAGACACTAAGATATACATGAGTGTTAAAGTGATCGGGAGTGACCATCATGGTATCACCAAGACACTAAGATATACATGAGTGTTTAAGTGATCGGGAGTGACCATCAAGGTATCACCAAGACACTCAGATATACATGAGTGTTAAAGTGATCGGGAGTGACCATCATGGTATCACCAAGACACTAAGATATACATGAGTGTTTAAGTGATCGGGAGTGACCATCATGGTATCACCAAGACACTAAGATATACATGAGTGTTAAAGTGATCGGGAGTGACCATCATGGTATCACCAAGACACTCAGATATACATGAGTGTTAAAGTGATCGGGAGTGACCATCATGGTATCACCAAGACACTAAGATATACATGAGTGTTTAAGTGATCGGGAGTGACCATCATGGTATCACCAAGACACTAAGATATACATGAGTGTTAAAGTGATCGGGAGTGACCATCAAGGTATCACCAAGTCCCTAAGATATACATGAGTGTTAAAGTGATCGGGAGTGACCATCATGGTACCACCAAGACCCCCTAAACTATAGAATAATATATACTTTCTAAGTGAGTGGATTTTATTGGTCAAACAATCCAATAAAAAACCTAAATACATATTGTAAACACGAAACGTTTAAATGTCGGCCACAAATATACTTTAACTAGCCTTGGTCCATAAAGATGCATATGTATGATGTTGTACTTACAAATTGAAATACATCACCTAACAATATTCAATTGGGCATGTGAGTAAAAATAGGCTCTCTAGTTATTTTAGATGAATGAATGAATATTGTTGTACTACCTTGAATGAATAGAGTCCACAAGTTAAATTTTAAACATATTGTAAAATGTGCCCAGTACTTCCACTTGATTTCTTGCAGTTATTTTTGTGTTGTTCTCATGTAACAATTTGGATTGTTACACTTAGTTCAAGCACGTTTGATCAATAACGATAGGTTGATCATGTAAAACTTAATATTTCCCAATAATCTGCTATCTGTAGTGACGTGATAAGGCGAGAGGTGTCTTGTCTAGACATATTTTAATTAAGATCCGATGTAACAATATTATTTTCTCATCTAATGGGAAATCACAAAAATGTGTAAAAACAAATTCCTATACAATCTTAGTAAAAAATTATTTTCATTAATTTTCTTCGTAAAACCCATAGTTGAAGAATGGTTCCCATGGCTTTCGATCATATTAAAATGGTTATTGTTTGATTCATCGAGTTGAATAATAAATGTTAAATATTTGGTTTTTACCTTTCAATACAGGAAATTGTATCCCGTACAGCAGCGAAGCAGATAGTGCTTGATGAATCGATTCGATCGCGGGAAATGTCAATACTTTTTTTGTGGCTTTGGATGAATGGTCTTGGCTGTAGAATCTACGAGTATACCTAAAATCCACTTAAAATACGCAAAATTGTTTCGCTGTTATTACTATAGTCAAAGATGAGGTCGACTGAATCTACTAGATTTAGATTACTAGAATACTTTTATCTTGTTAAAAAAACAATAATTAAAATAGCTTTATATTTGTATTGATTCGGCTATACGAGTTGAATTGTCTATTTTCTACCTTTCCCACTATAGAGAAGTCCGCGGCACTTGTACATTACCACATAATCTTAACAGTGCGGTGACACGCTACCAAGACATAAGCGACGGCCTCTGTAATAAGCGGCGTTTATACAAATCACCAGTTGAATATTACATTGCCTCGAGTCGTACTTAGCAGTTTATACATAGCTGGTTTACGGATACAATAAGATATCTAAATTGTGTACTATGAACATTTAAAAGACGATTAAATTTGTGTACGAACATGTTACAATGCTGATCGATTTTTACTCACGTTTATCACTAAGCTCCAATCATCGGTAAAATGCTACTGAATTAAGGATTTCCAAATGCATTGTCTGAAGAAAAGGACTTTTATTTACGCCAATTAAATAAATAATAAACCAAAAGATGAAAGACTAAATTACGAATGTAATTGACATGGACTTTTCTGATACTACTTTACAAAAACAATGCTTATTGATATTTTGCTTTTACTCTGGAATACATAATTTCTATTATAAAAATACTAATAACTATTACTTTACATCATTTTAAAGTGCCACAAATAAAGGGGATATTTGAATGAAAGCTTCTTGCCAGTCTTTTAGTAATAAATTACAAAAAGTTTGAACACCGTTTTCCAAAATGTGTTTTGGTTAATTCGTCGCGTACTCGGAAGCCAAAGCCAGGTGAAGGTCAGGTCCATTACAACATCAGCATATAAATTGATCATCATTTTGGTAATCCATGCAAACATCAAGTTTACTAAAACGTGGGATTTGGTCACGGATAAACTGTGTGCAAAATACATGTGGATTAATTCTTAGCTATCGTCATAGGATGTGTTAGTAAAAATAGCCCTAAATCATTCACGTCTCGTTATCAAACCACATCAAAACTACAGGGAAAATATCATAATTACCTTCGCTCTAATGCGTGGATTTTAATGTGCTGTACAAACCAACGTGGACAATTTTATTGTTGGAAAATCAAGATACCGTTTTTTTTATAGATATTTATTAATAATGATATTGTTTATATATTTTGGTGCTTGTATGTAGGCCTACATGACGTAATTACTTCTCTTGGTATAACACCTAAAACGTCCATCCAAATTTTGGAAGATTTTTAAAAATAGTATGACTGGTTGGTATGGAATGGAAGGTACGTTGCCTTATATACACCGACCCAAACAAGGATGAAAGTTCAACATTTCCAAATAAAAAGTTCAAAACGAACAAATAATTCTACTATCTAGGTTGGCGATAATTAATGTTCAATTAGTATCAATATTTGTTTTCGTGTCAAACCGATTTCATTATCATCACACACGTTAACATTTTATTTAGGTTTAATTTATTAAACTACTCTCTTTGATGTTGCCTTAAAGTTTTAATAGATTGTTTTGTTTTTCACACTCTATATTGAGTTTTTGGTTGCCTAATGATTCGAAGGTAGTAGGTTTGGTCCTGTTAGTTTAGTTACTAATGGTTCGTTACTGGTCACAGCTGCCCTTAAACCTTCAGGTGCCAATAAATGATCCCGGTTAATAAATGGGTTTTAGTTATTGTCCAAGTTATTTCTCACAATTATGTTACTCCATTCTACACTCATTATCCACTTTCAGCCTGAAATTCGAAATATTATATCATGTCATGAAATTATAACTAAAATGATGATAAATATTTTGAAAACATACTGAAGAACAAACAAAATACATTTCAATCACTAGTATTTTAAGGACTCTCGCAAACTACTTCAAATACCCCCGCCGCAGCAAACCTGCAGACTAAGCGAATTTCCATTTGCCTGATTGGATTTACACTAAAATGTCTCCTTAAAAATATCACATTTATTCCCTATTTAAATAGAATGAGTTAAAACACATACTTAGGTTTGCTGCAACAGAGAGGGTAAAAGTGTTTTTTATGTCAAATGTTAATAGTTAGTAAGAAATAAAAACATTTTCCAAATTTGGGCAAAATATGTTAATAAACAAGCAAACTACAACAGTTTACTTATTCTCCATAAGAATAAAATAGGAATTTTAAATTTACATTTTTTGGAATTTTCTCCGTAACCATTAGGCGCATTATAACGCTTCAATATACTAAATTATTTGTTTTTTTAAGCTCTACAAAATAATTTGGAAAGAAATTGCAAAATTTTATGTTTTTTGGGTCAAAAATGGGAAAAACCCATTTTTACCCCATAAACGCCCCCATAAGCCCCCGTTCCCATGGTCTGATCATGCTGGTTCGCGAACTCGTTCGAATAAACGTAGGTTTACACGTTTGTACCAAATTTCATCAAAATCGGATCATTTTTGCTCGAGTTATCGCGCTAACGGACATATATACAATACAAATCCAATACTTCATAGTTTTCGCCGCATTCAGTTTAAATTTCCGTACGTAGCAGCTATGATGTAATTAAATGTAGTTTTGATTATACTATAATGCAGTCTTCGGTCTGATATAGATTAGATTTACCGATAAGATAGCTAAGTTAGAACCCGCTGTCCCCTTATGATAAAAGTTGGGCCACAAAACTAGCTGGAGAGGTTATTAAATGCAGCAGATGTGCTCAACTCAAAATCAGATTCCCCTTTCTTATTTTTTATAACTCAGCCAGTTTCATCAATATAACTTTGACTTTTTGTTTACTTACCTGGTTAATGTACCTGTTTTATCGATTTTTTTATGAAGAATATTGTTTTGTTATAGGAGCTCTTTATATCTGTATTCCGATATTAAGTATTGATCTAGAATCGAAAAAGTAGAGAAGTAGATCTAGAATCGGTATACTGCGAAAAGAAAACCTCAGATAACCATTGCAAGATGTTCCATTTATATTACTTTTCTAGCTGATTAAAACCATTTAAAACGGAGTCAGTATTTAGTATAAATCAGATTTGGTAATTTTTATTAAAATTAATATTGATTATAGATAATACTTGGTGGTACGATTGCCTACCATTATTGAGTTCTGGGTATAGGATTGTAAAATTATTGATAAATGGTTTTAACAAGTGTATAGTGTATAGGTACACATTAGGTCCAGAGCATAAAAACCTAAAATCTAACACTGTCGTAATTTTGTGTGAAATAATCACATTTTTTAGCGAGAAAATAATGTTATTAAACAAGTTTTGACAAAATGTCAAACCAACTTAAACATAGTTTTGAAAGTAGCTGTTATTTTAGTGGAAAGCATTCAAACCATGAGGGATTTCGCGACTATTTGGCAAGAAATGTCAAGTGGTACGTTTCAAAATACTTAACACGTTGAACAGAAGTTTTGTTTAAGAACATTAATCATATTTTCAAGATTTGCTTCTAAGGAATTTTGAATTGGATTGAGGATTAAGAATTTAAACTAATAATCCGACGTTTCATTAAACGTGCGAACTGGGCACCAAGGCCGAGGACTAGACATGTTTATTTTCACACGCTTTAATACAATAGAGTTATCCTTGGGCATTAAATACGTTCAAGGGATTTCCTCGTAAGATAACCTAATCTAAATTAACATATGTGGGCGTTTGAAATGGTACGGTGAGAAAATCGTCTAAATTCTAGAATCATATATATATTACTATTTATTTTTTTAAATCTTAAGTACTTGTTTGTAAACCTACCTGTCCGTATACTTACCTTGATCTAATACCTAAACCGTCCTTCCAACCTTTGGAGTTTGTTATAAATGCCCAAATAATAATATATCCAATATAAATAATATTGGAGATGCGTCGGAAGCCTCTCATGTTCCGGAAAACTGACAGTGAGGGGGGGTAAAGGGAATCTCAAAGTGGCCCATGTCAATATAAGGTCTCTAAACACAGCCTTCAATGAGCTGTGCTCAATTGTTGATGACTTTAGTTTTGACATATTAGGGGTTACTGAGACCTGGCTCCACCCAAACACACCCACAGACAGTTATGCTATACCAGGATATTCAATGCTTCGTTGTGATCGAATTGCTAAAAATGGTTACCCAGGAGGTGGTGTAGCATTGTATGTGAAAGACGGCATTGACTTTCAGCTGTACCACTTACCTGATTTCATCGATCCTGGTATTGAGCATCTCTGTGTGGTGGTGAGTTTCAAAGGGAGTAAGTTTGGTATATGTGTGGTTTATCGTCCTTCCTACATAAGGTACACTCGCCTTTCGGATCTGTTTCGCTCCCTTTTTATTGACCTTGCGGTTGAAGTTAAATCAGTCATTTATTTGGGGGATACTAATATTGATATGCTGTCACAAACCTGCGAAACAAATTACTTGCGTAGGCTGATGAAAGAATCTAACACTATACAAATTGTCAACGAGCCTACAAGAGTGACAGAAACCTCGGCAAAATTGATTGATCACATCATAGTTGACAAATCAGCCGAGATTGAAAGAGTTGGAGTCATAGACACCCCCAGCATAGTTGACCACAGAGGAATGAGGATGACTGATCATAAACTAATATATTGTTGTATATCTTGTAAGAAAGACAAAAGGGGGTCGAAGCTAATCACATTTAGAGATTTTTCTAAATTTGATGCAGATACTGCACTACACATAATTGCTGATACTAACTGGAATTGTGTGTACAAGCTAGAGTCTCCTGATGAGATAGAGCAATTTATTACTGATCATATAAAGAAAGTGTTTGATGAGGTTGCTCCTATTGTTTGTAAGAAGGTAACACGGAAAAAAGCTCCCTGGATAAATGAAACAATTAAAGAATTGTCAATTGTTAAAAATAAACACCGTAACAGATATTGGAGGACCAGAGATTCTTCAGACTGGTATGAGTATAAAACCATAAGAAATAGTTTGAATTTCATGATCCAAGAGGCTAAGAAAATATTCTTTTCTAACAAGCTTGCCTCATGTGAAAACCCTGCAGAGTTCTGGAATTGTTTAAAAAATTGTGAGATTGTAAGTAGTAAGAGAAATAGTAGGCTCCCCCCAGATTTAGACATTAATAAGATAAATGAATATTTTGTCAATATGGGATCTTGTAATGATATAGACATTGAATTGCTAAATAAACTTCAACAATATAAAAAACATGGAGATAACGATAAGTTTGAATTTAAAATGATTACAGAAAATGATGTTAAAGAGGCAATGAACTCAATAAAATCAAAAGCTGTAGGTGTTGATAGTATATCGATACAAATGATAAGATCTGTTAGCCCATATGCAATTGGAGCAATAACACATTTGATAAACATGAGTCTGGCCTCAGGTGTTTTCCCTACAAGTTGGAAGATTGCTCATGTGAAACCATTGCCTAAGGTTGCTGCGCCAAAAACCGTCCAGCATTTAAGACCTATCTCCGTGTTACCTGCAATGTCAAAAATAATGGAAAAGATAGTAACTAAACAAATTGCTTCATTTCTAGATGACTTTGATATATTGCCTAAGCTACAGTCAGGGTTTAGAAAAAACCACAGTACCTGCACTGCACTGACTAATATGTTTGCGGATCTATTCGATGCCAAAGATAAAGGCTTATACAGCACATTAGCTATTCTAGATTATTCCCAAGCATTTGACTCTATTGATCATGAATTGTTATTGGCCAAAATGAAGTGCTATGGCTGTAGTGAAAAAGTTGTTTGTTGGTTTCGGTCCTATTTGGAGTCCCGACTGCAGGTTACCAAAATTGGGAGTGAGACATCAGATCCGCTTTGCAAATTGCGCGGTGTTCCTCAAGGTAGTTGTTTAGGACCTGTGCTGTTCAATTTGTACACGTCTGACTTGTCCAGAAGTGTAGAATATTGTACGGCACACTTGTATGCTGATGACTGCCAACTACACTTGTCATACAAGCCAGACAAGACATCAGAAGCAATCCGGCTCATCAATGCTGATTTGCACAGCATTTTTCAATGGTCTGTCATGAATGGCCTTGGATTGAATGTTGACAAGTGTGTAGTCATGCATACTGGACCAAACATTATGATGCAGGAATTGAGTAAATCTGCTATAGAAGTCACCCTTGATGGCATGAGATTGTCTGTTTGCGACACTGTCAACACACTTGTTGTTGTACTTGACAAAGACCTCTCTTTTTCTGACCATGTCACATCTGCAGTTCAACGTGCAGTGGGTAGACTGAGAGGTCTTAGCAGATTTAAAACTCTACTGCCAGAATATGCCAAAATGCAACTCATGCGGTCCTTGGTCCTCCCAGCCTTTACATATTGCTTTCCTGCATATGGAAACAGCATCTCTAAGGAGGATATGGCACGAGTTCAAAGAATTCAAAATTCTGCGGTAAGGTTCATTTTTGGCCTTAACCGCTTTGACCACGTGTCCTCCTTCCGAGATGCTGCAAACCTCATCCCAATGGATGAAATATGCAGGAGGCTGACCTGCTGCCTGGTCCACAAAGTGCTCACGCTGGGAGAGCCTCAGTACCTCAGCGAGAGGCTTAAGTAAAGGGGGGAGATCTGCCTGCGTGGTACTCGTTCCGACCGCAGGCTTCACTTTCCTAAAGTGAGGCTTGAGGTTGGAAGAAAGTCATTTTCTTATTTTGGCCCGCAGTTGTATAATGGCCTCCCTCAGGACATAAAGAGCTCCAAATCGTATGGCTCATTCAGGGCCGCAATGCAGAAAAACAAATGTAAATTGTAAATGTTTTTTCTTTGTAGTTTTTTTTGTATATTAAATTTCTGTATATATTAGGTTAGTTTAGTTTTAGTTTGACTTGAGTAAGTTTGAAAATCATGTATATGAAACTCGCTTGTAAATAAAGGCCTTTTTATTTATTTATTTATTTTAAATGGTATGTCCGGGAAGGCACTACTTTTGGATTATTACACCAATGGATGAAAATCCAACAGTTTAAAATAAAAGGTTCAACATACCAATAATGGGTTCTAGTATTTTGGCTGACCTGGACTTAAAAAGATGATCGCGGAGGTGAGTGAGCGTAGCGAACGAACTTCAACCAGGACGTGATTGAGCCATGCGAACGAGCTCATCTTGAAAATGAACGAGCTTTTGACATTGTACCACATTAGGACAGGACGACGTCTGTCGGGCCAGCTAGTCGACTATAAACCTTTTCGTGCTATGATTAACTTCAACTTAGGATACTACAGTGTTCATACAAATTAGAACCTGAAGGCTGTACAGTATTGTTTGATTTTTCGTTCGGCTACGTTTGATTAATTATGTGTGGTAAATTAATGTGTGTGTGTTACTCTTTGGTAAAACGCCAGAGTTAAGGAATCCGTTTCAAATGAATTAACTGAATAATTATTGCTGTGGTCATTGGAATCCTAATGGTACATGGGCTCCATATCTATGCATCTTGTTGCGACCTCCTTCGTTCTTCCCAGTTGTCTTAGTTCCTTTTGTACTTGGTCCCATCATTTAAGTTTCGGTCTACTAAGGGGTCTTCTAGTTTGTTCTAAGAATTTTCTTTGGTAAAGAGTTGTCTTCTTTTCTTTAACAGAAATATACATGACAAAATATGCCTAAACTTTGTTTTTACCTGATCCATAGAATGAAAAATCCAAGGGCGTGTGTTTAACAACTCATGGCACTACGCACGTCATATTTTGGACAAATTACAGACAGTTTAGGGATTAATGTATTTTGTGGTGATAATTAACCAAATGGCATTGCGAAGAAGACTTACACATTTATTTATTACTTTCGGTCATATTTCCACATATTACACAATTTCCACAATTGTTGTCCATTCTTTACACAATATTTACACCATCTGCCCCTGTAGCAAGCACGTCCAGGCTCTTGACAAATGGAGGTCTGTTTCATTCCCCTTGAAAAATGATAAGTACTTTTTAAACGCCAGACCAAGGAATGTTTTTGCTACAGGTTCTTATTACGTCACCACTTTACTAAGCGTTTCCTCTTTGGTAGTATAATGAGATAGATTCGTTTGAATTGGATTGCTACTGTTTTGCTTTGTGAAAAGTGCGTTAAGTGTTAAATTAAAATTACCTAGGTGGCGTTCGAATCTCAACTAATTGATAATTGATAAATTTGTTATGTTCATACAATGTATCAAACTGGTTGTTGGTAAATGTGTACATAACTATAGAAGTAATTCATCTATATGATACTGAATCAACTCAATAGGAATCGACTTATTTGTTTAGTTCCATTTGGTTAATAAGAGGCTCATTCACATTTTGTTATTTTTGAGTAAAGACTAGTTAAAGGTTCATATAGTGGAAAACAATTAATTTATTATTTTTACTTCAGTTCTACAGTTTAGTGTACCTCAGTACCCGATGACAACGTCTATCTATACTGTACGTTGTTAACATTGATAAAGTAAAATTAAAATAAACGCAGTGTTTCCGAATGGCGGTACTATGCAGAACCTCAATTAACTAATATCTTGATTAAGATTTTTCTTACCGTATATCCTTCTATTACTAAATCTGGAGTGGCTACGTTATCGATGACCACGTAAGTAGCAACGTCGGTTACACCTCATGATTATTTTCGATTATCCGCAATTAAATTCCTAGTAAGATTTTTCCATTTGAATGTCAGGATATGATCTGGTCTGACCAGGTACTTGTGCTGACTACGGGCCAGAAGCACATATTACTGTATATCGTCTCGTTCTACATCACTTGTGCATTAACTTGATGTGCGGGTGGCACGCAACCACACTAGGCCAATGTATGTATTCGCTTTGTTAAAGGACTGTGGAACATTAATATCGGTGATCAAAAATTAACAAGTTTCTTAGGTCGCGGAGTCTGGACTACACAGCTCAAAACGCTATTGCTCCTCTGTTATCAATCCTTTAAACATTTCTTACCATAAAAAATAATGGACATAAAAAAAAAGAATCGTTTTCATCTTACATTTACAACAATCATTGATCCCTACTAGTAGTGTTGTGCTGATATTTGATATTTAGTAGTGTACTCTATTTATAAAAGTACTTATTAGGAAAAATGTGACGCAGGTATTCGCGAAGTTGCTGATAAAGTAGCCGATAACAGTGTCACTAATGCACAGACTAGTGATTTTATCCGCTTAAAATACAGTAGGTGGAATATGATATAGGATTATCGTGCCAAAATGATGTAATAACCTCTTCAAGCCCTTTGACAATTATTTTTTGGTTATCCGTATATTGATAAGTGGATTATTTACACATACGTGTATATACATATGTGTATATTAACTTGAAGCTAATTCCATGGTCATTATTTCCATAATGATCCATTGATTTTGTGTTGATTAAATTAGCTCACAACTCAGTAACACTCACCAAACTAATATTTAACTATTTCATTTATATAGAGTCAAACGATCGTATAGTTAGGCCTACAGTAGAGGGTTGTTTATAATACTATGAGTATCGTCAAGGCACAACTTGAAGTTGAGCTCGTCATAATGGCTAGGACAAGACACATTAAACGTAACCAAAAACACTTATTAAAATATTTATTTGCCTTTAATGTAATATTTACTGTCAGACTAAATACCAGACTTTTCCTGTATTCTTGTGTATGATGTTCTTGTAACGTAAAGATCCATAATCTATCTATCTATTTATATACTTATTTAATACGCAAGCAGGGTTTTTGTGACAATTACTCCTCCGAAACTACTGAACCGATTGACATGTTTTTGGTGTCATTGGAAAGAGCATAACGTGAAGTTGTGCAGGAAACTTTCTTTTTCGGTAAATAATTAGATAATGCGGCCCTAGGGCCCTTTAAAGTTTTGTATTTCTCCATAAGATTAACATGGGAAAGAAAAATTATTATGAAACTCCAGCTGTTGTCAGATATTAAAAGTGAGAAGAAGAACATGATTGTAAACAGTCAATAAGTTTGCTAACTTTAACAGTTTGCTACAAACATTTACTGACTTGGTTGAAATGAAATATTTACCTATTGAATTTGGGTTGGCGTAAATATTACAATGGAAAAAAACTAGAGAGCCTGGATAATTTTATATAGGCCTACTAAAAAGTAAAGTGAATTAACATTGTTCTGTATTTCTTAGTAATCATTGAAAGAGCCGATTTGCAAACTATGGAAACATAGGAAAGTAATAGAACACCACCAAGGAGAAGAAATAGAAATAATGTTTTCTTTAGAAATTATAATAGTTATTATGCACAACCTAATGCGGCTATGATGAGTATGGCTATTTGTAGAAAACACTAAAAAACAAGATCAGCTTTTGTAAAATGATAAGATATTGACAAGAAATGTTGATTATATCGATCTGTTATGTACATCTTGAGTATTTCCATAGTCTTTGAGTTAAAGTCATCAGAAATTATGACTGTTATTCGTTTTAAAATAACGCCTGTAATACTTGTAATACTGTAATACTGCTCGAATTCGAGCAACCGGTACACTAGTAAATATTAAACAATAAACATTGCAACACTGCTTGTCTTAACGAAGAGGATGATTTAGTTTACAGTTTATGTCGTAGTTAGTGTACAAAGACACGGTGATAAGACCGAGTCCCTTCACGTACCTGCGATTTTTTACGTTACGTTTTCTTCACTAACGTTGTGTAATTTTTCAAGTTTATTTTTGTTCAAGTTCTAAATCAATTAAATTGAGTTTAATATTGATTTTTTTAAAGGACTTCTGGGATCCAGGATAATAAATTAATGTGTTAAACAATTAACTATCAACAATGTAAACAGCTGATTGAATATTTTAATGTTTTGAGGACTGTCTAGAACGACTGAACCTATCAGAGTAAATATTGTATTCCTAATATAATTAGTATATTACAAATTGACGAGGTCAAGTCAAGGTCGGAAAATGAGCAAGGTTTGGGAAGCAGATTTATGACTGAGCGATCCATACAAAATACGTACCTAACTACATAATACTTTCAACTGAAATTGGATTACTACTATAATTTAGTTAAGTTTCATTTTCAAACGGTCACTTATTATTACATAAATTTAGTTGTATCTGGTCAGCGTTCGTTTGGAAAAAGAAATGTAGACTATGGTTAGTTTTTATCACAGTTTGGATGGTTGAATGTAGCTTATACCAGGGTGAAGAGTTTTCCAATCAGTCAGTGTTTGGAAAGTTATATACAGAGGCGTTCAACTTAAAAACGATTTAGGGAAGTTGCCTCGACGTAGACGAGGCGTTGTTTTAAGTTTTATAGCTAACTCCAGTTAATGCGAGGATAATGGAAAACACTTAAAACTGGTTTTTAATTTTTTTGATCATGAAATGGTAATCGGCCTATGAGATAAAATCAAAAATTAAATCTATGTACATAAAAAATATTTCACTCGTTCTGTGTGGTTTTCCTTTATGCATTATTTAAACGAGCATCCTACTGAAAATGTAGCAAATATTCCCATTCCTTAAGCTTAAGGGCTTGAACCTGGCCTTCCAAGTTCGATAGGGAGGCTAGAGAAGAATGGGAGGTTGGATGATTAGATTATGGATAAGACTTTAATCAAATTTAAAGTTAAAGCACTTTTAGAATATTTACATCAACTTAGCTTACATATTTTTAACGGTCCTTACTTTGAACTTTATTCTAATGCAGGTAATTGACACAAATCAGATAAAATTTGAACCATACTGGCTAGGCAAAATATTGTTCTATAATAATTTGCATTACTAGATGTTTTTGTAGAACCTTTAACTTGTAAAATTAAAAGCACGGGTAAAGCAGACAGTGTTTCATAATTTTATTCGTCACAAAGACTACAGAAGAAGCCGGAAAGGAGCTGATTGGAATGTTAATTTAATATCGAGCAGCAAAAAATGTCTCGTCGATAGTTAGTTTTCTATTGCTCTAAAACGTTTTGATCTTTTACTTTTGGCGTATTTCTAAAATAAGATTTGTTGAGTATATTAATTCTTTGTTTAATTTTACCTAGTGCTATTCTACATTGTCAAACCCTAAATTTATTTAATCGTAATTTGTACATCGCATATTGTAAATTGGTTCGTGTCTCGATGCTATCCCCATAATTCATCCGTGTGCTCCCAGTATCTCCGCGTTCCGCCACCTCCGAACAAAAATCTGTCCCGCCACCTCCGAATTCTTGAGTGACCCTTATAATCCCGTCACTGCCTGCGTTGTTAGCTGTCATTGCATCCACGGCTACGAAGCCCCGTGGATGGAAGATTCAATGAAAATTTAACCCCGTGGGTTAGGTTAGGTTAGGTCAGGTCAGGTCAGGTCAGGTCAGGTCAGGTTAGGTTAGGTCAGGTCAGGTCAGGTCAGGTCAGGTCAGGTCAGGTCAGGTCAGGTTAGGTTAGGTTAGGTTAGGTTAGGTTAGGTTAGGTTAGGTTAAGTTAGGTTAGGTTAGGTTTGGACGGAAAGTCTTAACGCAGGAAATAACCGAGGATTATAGGGGTCACTCTGAAATTCGGAGGTAGCGGTACACGGAGGTGGCGGGACGCGGAGATAGCGGGAGGTAACCAATTCATCAATACAGTTCATTCTTGTATTGTACCAGCTCAGCCCTAGCTAAGCTTTATTTTATGTTACACATAGTAGCACTTAACTAGTCAACGGTTCCATGGCAAGCCTTCCGAGGGCAAATAGAGGACGGATCTTGAAACAAGAATTTGGATTTCACCGATATCTCGCATCATTACTCAACATATTTAGCGAGTGGACCGGTTGTCTACGATCACTTATACTGGTCATTGGTCAGTGGTTAGTCTGGTAACCGGTTTCATCGTCTGCACATGCGGTGGTGAGTAGCGGGTGTGACCTCGCGAACTTATCATCCTCAAACCCCGACCTCGGCAACAATACACTCAAATCGTCAATGTCACAAGAACCGTGTGCTCCCGCTATCTCCGCGTTCCGCCACCTCCGAACCCAAATCTGTCCCGCCACCTCCGAATTCTTGAGTGATCCTTATAATCCCGTGATCGCCTGCGTTGGTAGCTGTCATTGCATCCACGGCTGCGAAGCCCCGTGGATGGAAGATTTTATGAAAATTTAACCCGTGGGTTAGGTTAGGTTAGGTTAGGTTAGGTTAAGTTAGGTTAGGTTAGGATAGGACGGAAAGTCTTAACGCAGGAAGTAACCGAGGATTATATGGGTCACTCTGAAATTCGGAGGTAGCGGTACACGGAGGTGGCGGGACGCGGAGATAGCGGGAGGTAACCAGTCTGGTAAGGACCTTTTTCATCGTCTGCACATGCGATGGTGAGTAGTGGGTGTGACTTCGCGAACTTCAATCATCCTCAAACCCCGACCTCGGCAACAATACACTCAAATCGTCACTGTCACAAGAAAACCGACATTCTATCTTATATACTTTATGCAATAAGGGTTTTCTCTGTGACGTCCTTTTTTCACCCGTTATATTCAACAGGTTTTTACGATTTAGGTTTTAAAGTTTGATATAGAGAAGCGACGAATGGAACTTGAAAGGTTATTTCATTTAGGGGCTCCCCCAGCTTTTAATTTTTTTATAGTTCACTTTACAGGTATGCTGACCAATTTATTTATAACGTTTTGCTTATCACCAATTCGCTATGTGATAAGTATTAAACTGGTGTTTCAGAGTGCATTTAAAAACCAGAAGTATTCCACCAAACATTAATAAAGAATACTTAATAAAGAATACCTTTCTCTAATTAACTATACAGCCCGATGTGTAACTGACTCACTCACTGGGGATACAAATTCTAGACCACTTCTAGATGAGCTAGAGACTTAAAATCTTCGGAGGTTGTAGGTCTAGTGCCCAAACCCCCGGGAAAATTCCAAAAAGTGACATTTTTAAATTTTAACCCCCCCGTAATCTCGAGTTTTCCCCCCATCTTATTCTTATAGGAAATAACATTGAAAATTGCCGACTTTAGTATGCTCATCTGAACCACTTAGAAACGTGCTAGAGACTTAAAACTTGGTAGTATTGTAGTATGGGATCTTCCATTAACGGTGAAATTCGCAAAAGTCCCATTTTCAAATTTTAACCACCCTAAAAATCCAAAATGGCGGACCTCTAAAAACGACAAAACACGTTTTTTTCAAACGCCTATAGCTCGAAAACGGTACGAGATAGAAAACATTTGAAACAGTTTTTATGAGCGGGAATTACATTTTCTACAAAAACCCTCTTAGGCGTTTTCCGAAAATCACAATCCTTCAGCTTCAAAAAACGCCCTACTTTCAAAATTTAGTAAATCTCTTTCAAATTTTTTCCGGTTTTCGCTATTTTTTCAAACTTATTTTTTTTTGCAAACCTTATTATTGTTTTGTATTCTCTTTACTTTACTTTAAAAGGTACTTTAAAATGTACATTAAAGATGTTATAGAAGTATTCAATATTCTACCAAAAATAAAAAAGGTTGGACTTTTTAGGGCTCTCTCCTAACTGTAGATATCCCACTACTAAAATCTAAATGAAATATTAATGTTCAATTTAAACCGTTTTTTAAACACATATTATTTGTTTCCAAAAAGTAAACACAGAATGTTGACGTCACCAACATGAACATGACCTATTACATTCAACCTACACGTTGAACAGAACTGTCACTCATTTCCACTTCCTATGACCAACACACATCAGTTAATTGGAGATTATAATTAATTCTATTACACTCCCGTGTGGCATGTAACAGGGATGGTGTTCACCTCATGATAAAAGTATATGAAAAAGTGTACTTTGATTAAAAACAACATTTCGTAGACTTTTAGCGAATTTCCCTATAGGGAAGTAGATATTACCGTAGGTCTCATGGTAAGACCTAAGCCTGGGACCGATTTATTTTTTCATTTTGATGTCCCCAGAGGCCAAAAACACCATTCGTTCAAATTTTTATATATCTATATATATATACTAGTGAACCCGTGCGGCTCAACGCGCCGCAAAAATACATACATGAATTTAGAAAACAAATTCATACTGTCATATATTGACTCTGAGTCGAAAATAAAATACAGTAATGAATGAAGCCTTATATATCCTATATAATATATTATTATATATATATTATCCTATATTTATATTATATATCCGCACGATAACTTGAGTAATTAAGGCGGGATAAACTTGAATGAGTTCGCGAACCAGCATGATCGGACTATGGGAACGGGGGTTTATGGGGGGTTTTATGGGGTAAAAATAGGTTTTCCCATTTTTGACCCTAAAAACACAAGATTTCACAATTTATTTTTAAACCATTTTGTAGAGCTAAAAAAAAACCAAATAATTTAGTATATTGGAGCGTTTATTATGCGCCTAATTGTTACGGAGAAAATTCAAAAAAATTGTAATTTTAAAATTCCCATGTTATTCTTATGGACAATAAGTCAACTGTTGTAGTTTGCTTGTTTATGAACATATTTTGATCAAATTTGGAAAATACATTAATTTCTTACTAAACCACAGTACCTTTTAATATTTTACATAAAAAAACTTTTTTACCCTCCCTGTTGCAGCAAACCTAAGTACTCATTACACTAATTCTGTTAAAATAGGGAATAAATGTGATATTTTTAAGGAGACATTTTAGTTTAAATTCAATCAGGCAGATGGAAATTCGCTAAGTCTGCAGGTTTGCTGCGGCGGGGGTATTGTATTTACATATTGTAAACAGTAAAGTTAACTTGTGATTGAAAATCGCAGATCTGTGCTCTAAAACACGTACACTTTTAGTAGACAATATAATGCACAAGTTTATAGGTGGCTTTACCTTCAGTTCACTACCTTAGATTCTTGTTACACTGCTACATTTTCTCGTTCCCTGCAGCTAAAATAACCTTGGTTTCACATTTATTTGTAACATTGTTTGGTGAAAACAATCAATCAGCTGATCTAAAAACTTAAACAACAGCTGTGTTTCAAATTGTATTAACATAGGTAAAATATATTCATAATTTGTTAGACTACGTAAAATTAGTTATATCATAGATTATTGGAGTAGACACTCCTTCTATTTTATGATTTACCAGAAAGTCAAAAAGTTTTAAGTATAATGAAGGTAATCGGTCTTTAAGTTAACAAAAGTGTACATTTTATCACTGAACACTTAAATTTTATTAACACACTTTACTGACAACATAGCGAATTAATACTTTGATACTATAATACTATGATATCACTAATTAATACTGAATACTAAACTACATTGTCCCAGCATTGTGTAAGGATATTTATAGTGAAAAAATGATCAATTTTAATAACTTTATAGATTTAAAACCTCTAAAATCATATAGCTAGTTATGAAGGTCAGCCAATTATCGAGGAAAAGCGGTAAAAATAGTGGAAATGTTTTTATTTTAAAACCTGCCTATCTCAACCCAAAAACCATATCGAGGAAGGTCCACCTACTACTAGTAAGTCCAGTAGTTCGGATGAAAAGGATGTGTCTGTAAATTTCTCAATTCGAATTCCCTTCCTTACACTAAAATCGTTCTGTGCTCTTTCTCCGCACTTTTTAAGTTACGGTGGCGTTTCGAAACCACAACAGTTGGTCTAGAACAATAAGCTGAAACATAAGAACTATAAAAGAAAAAAAATATTACATGTTATAATCACAGGAAATTCTAGCTGATATGTAGCAGCTTTAAGTGGCTAATTTTTACTCTTGCTAACTTAACGTATGTTGAAAAAAGCTACTAATGCTTCAGACATTCCTTATTAAAACATTAATTACTTTTCTAGTACAGCGCTTTAACCACTTAATGATTTAGGTTTAGTGTATTACAAAAAGAACTAATTTATATCCACGTAACATTTGAGAGCCTGAGGGTTTTCAATCCCATTACATTGCGACTATGCTGAGTGGATTAAAGCGCTGCGATTCGATTTGGTCGACATTTTTGGTTCTGTAAGGATTAAGTGTTTTTTCGTGTCTGATATAAAACGCCATAGTTAGGCGTAGTAAATTAATTTGTTTAATGTTTGGTTAGTAATGAATTCCGACAAATCTGTTATATTTATGAGTTAGGCGTCATCACGCTCGTTTTCCTTTAATTGATTAAAACGGCTTTAGCCAGTAAAATATTCAACGTATACCCTTCCATTATATACTCATCAACTCATCATACATTCATATTCAGATTAAAATAAGTACCTAGGTATGCGTTACTGTCATAAAATAAATACATTAAATGTACAATACCTCTGTGGAATTATATCTTTTCATTGCATCTTTTCTTTGCATTATTGCGACCAAACATTAAAACCAGTGATCTACGCAGCGTTTTGGAATAACGTTTAAACATGAAATTGGTCTATAATGTGAACCGAGATCGAAAAGCAATTTAGTTTGTTTACCTTTCCATGGTGTATTACCCGAATTTAATACGCATCCAACAGAGTGAATTATGTTGGTGTAACTGCACTTTTAACGCGAGAAAAGTTGTAAAGGGAGTTGTAAAGTTAAAGCAAGTGACAATACTATTGCATTAATGGCATACTCGTTGTCTAAGTAAAAGAGAAGGTGGACACGAAATGAGGAGCCAAGATTATTTTGTTTGACATTTTACTACATTTTAGAGTATTTTACATGTGTGCAATAATCATTTCAGGTGCTTTTGCTGTATTTATTTTGCGAATCTTTGAAAATTCAACTATATTCAATGTTGACAACCGTACTGTGTAATGATGGACGCGGACCTAAAATTATTGTAGAAATATTGATTAGGCTGATGGAAATAGTTTCAGCTGTTACAGAACTTCGTTATCAGGACCGTGTTACTTGCTTACCCAGAACCCATTCGTTGTAATTGCTGTTTTAAAGCAGAGGTGACGCGGCGACATAAAAGTGATTTATCTTAAACTTTACCGTCGCTAATATACAAACATGGGGTTTATCATCAGCCGCGGTAAATCAATAGATTATATACGGGTTACTGGCACAGCAGTGACGATAAGGTGAAAACTATTCTGGTATAAACAGTTTTATTCCCCCTGAAATATATCGTTTCGCAGTTGGTGTCATTGAATCCTTTGATTGTAATTACCAACTTTTGAAAAACATACTATGGAATTTTACATTAAAATACTACAGTATATATGGTACAGTATCAATGTGGTTGTTGTAGGCCTACCATTTGTGAGATCCCAGTAGCATTTGAGGTTTATACTGGGGATCGACCGATATACTTACACTATAAGTTTCAGCGGGTTAAATAATCTATTCGTTTATAGTAAGGGGTTTCTCTGTAACTTCTCACCAATATTTACGTTTTAGGTGTCATTATCCAGCGACGGGACGAATGATAACTAAAAAGGCAATTTAATTTGGTGCTTCACCCCTCCCCCTAGCGTTTGATTAATTTCTTGAATTCACATTCAAAGATCCAAAGACGTTAGATTTCTATATACTGTACCCCAATGCAATTACAATAACAGTAGTTAACAGTAATTAATAACAGCTGATCCTTCAGTTGAATGTTTAACATAGGTTTAACCTAAAATGAAATCAAATAACAAACAAGAGACGATTCAGTTTATTTATATGATTAATAAATTAGATGAGAGTAGGGCCTAATTGAAAACATTAACATTCAATTTTGATTTTCTATAGCTTAAGGTTAAATATCCACGGGCCATATTTTTGGGAAATGAACAGACCCATGTGTATGGCCATGATAGCATTGACTATTGGATACTATGATAGTAAATGTTGCCACGTATTTGTTTTTCCTCCTCATGCCTTCTAGGCGTTAAATTACTCTCGTAGCCTTTTTTTTCTTTACTCAGATGGTTCAGTAGTTTTTTCACTTTCACGATAGACCTACATACGTAAACAAACTCTGTTTGATAATACACTATTACATACATCTGAATACAAACTATTTTCAATACTGATTAATTACTCTATTATGATATAAAATTCTTAAAAGTGGATTCAAGTGCTAAACTACTATTACATTATTTGTCTCAAACATTGTAAAGTCTAAAAACATTGGTGAAGGTTTACATGAAAGCGCAAAATTTGAATCACAAACAATAACAAATCCTAAATACGTGAACGTAAATTAATTTCTTGTAATGCGATTAGTGCCTGGTGCCCTGACACAGCATCTGTTACCATCCGTTTATAATAAGGGGCTTTATCAAACTGTGTGTAATGAAATTTATAATTATCGTAACTAATACGATGTAATACGTAACTAATACCGCTAATACCGATTCATCTATTTAAACGTAAATTGTAGACTGAGAAAATAAAAGATTTCAAAAATATACATCTATATTGCATTTTTCGATACAAAAAAATTCTTTGATTATTTCAACATGAAAATGGTTTAATTATTTGATTACGGTTAAAGATCACATTTTACACAACATAACAAATACAATGTTATTGATACCTATTGGATATACTCTTGAACAAATAGGAAATTCAAGTTTAATTAATTGAAAATACACTCATTTTCAATTTAATCATCAGCAAGTTAATGACAGTTCTGAGGAGAATTGAAGTTTACTCCATCTAAATGTATTTCCAATTAAATGTACGTAATAATGGCATTTTAGTATTGTTGTATAACTCGGTTTTATTGCCAATTTCATGTGAACACTTAAGTGCGTTCGTGGACTTTCTTATAACGTTCATTATAACCACTCTGAGCCTCCTTCCTAAATATGTATTGTTATACTTGTTAAATCATGTTTTATGAATGGTGTAATGCTACCGGACATTATCAATGAGCCCAAAAACGTATTTACAAAACCTGTTTGAAAATTCAAATTCGGAAAATTGAAGAGAAATCAATTAAACTCTGCTAACAAAGAAAATCTGTCGCTGACCTTTGGTTACACATATTATATTGAATCTACACTAGACATTTACAAAATATGATTAGTGATCAGTATCAGTTATAATTAAACCAAACATTTATTTCACTGGATGTAAATGTTGAGCGTCAGACTGTTCAGATGTTATGTAAATTGCATCCAATGTTTTGCGGAAATCACTTATAAATTATGCATTATTATATTTAGGATTTGATCTAGTTCATTTGTAACATGTCGAATACTTGTATGTGCAACTACTAAATTACGTTTGAAAATAGCAGCTCAACATATTGCTACAAATTATACATTTATGGCGTTGACAGATTTTAAATAACATTAAAAAAATACGAATTCACCTTTTTTTTTGAAATTTTGGTTTTTAATGGGGATTTTCCCATAAAACCCCATAAAATAACGGAAAAATCGGATTTTCACAAAAATGGCCCGAACGATTTTGATAAAAAAATTTTATGTTATAGTCCTTTATATTCTGAACAAATTGGTTCAAATCCCATTTATCTAAAATTACGGTTCAAACGTTATTGAAAATTATGTTATTTTCCCATAAAAGCCCCATAAAATAACGGAAAAAATGGATTTTCTAAAATGTGGCCTGAACGATTTTAATAAAAATTTAATATGTTATAGTCCTTTAAATTCTGAACAAAATTGTACAAATCCCATTTCCGTATATTTACTTTCACCGCTTACACATGATAAAGGTTGTTGACAAACTTATGGGAGAAGGTATGTCTCAGAATGCTGATACCGTTTATTTGTATATTTACCGTCTTGTGAGTAACAGTATAAGCGTAAATATATGTTTTAAGTGTTATAAGACGTTTCTTTTATTTACTTTCCGTAAATTTAATAACACGTACAATGCTGATCAAGAAGTTATTCCTTAATATCACAGATTATTTTTTACTTTGTATCAGAGGTTCGAATAGTTTGTTTAATCACATAGCTTTTTTATATAGTTTGTTGAGGTATTTTTCAAATGAAGTTATGCCCGGGTGATTAAGTGAGAGTGAAAACCCTCATAGTAGTTATGCCACGCTAGGGTTGTTCATAACAATTAATGTGATGTGAGGTGGAGGTGGCCTTGACCTCAGAGTAGCCTCTACAGCACAGCGAAGGCAGGGTGTGAATTTGAACTAAAACATGCCACTAACGATACCACACAGCTGAAAGAAACCAAATTACTAAACAGAATAACCCACAATAAGAAGTTAATGAAACCAATCGATTAAATGAAATAAAACAGATTCGAAAATGACATAATGAGAATAGAGTTTTAAAATTACATTATGATGTTGGTTCTGAAAAGTTGGTAAACCCTCGAAAGGTAGGCCAGTCAAAAAACTACTTATTGAAAACAACTATTTGCTACATACGCATGCATAAACATGCAACATACACATGTTATGTAACAATAAAAAGATGAGGTACATCATCAAACACAAAGTTAAAACTAAATTAGAAAAAGCTGAAATGAAAATTGGTTAGGACACTACACTTAAAAAAAAAAAAAAAATACTTTGAACTGACCCTATTACAAATTCACAATAAATTAATTTGTAAGAAGTCGATTAATTAAATAGGCACGGATATTAAGTTACATGTTAAACGAAGTCATAATGTAACTTGTGTAATTTAACATCATACGTTTATAAGCTACTAGTTGTACCCGCGGGCTTTGCCCCGTTTTACTTCATAAGTGAGCTCGTTCGCATGGCTCAATCACGTCCTGGTAGGTTGGAGCTCGTTCGCTGCGCTCACTTGCCTTCAAGTTAGCTCGTTCGCTACGCTAACTCGCCTCCAGGTTGAAGTTCGTTCGCTACGCTCACTCACCTTTTGGTTGCAAATTAGTTGTTGTCATAAATTAAAAAAAAAATAATAGTGCTGCACCCTGTTGGTAATCCTTGTAGCTTTAATGCTATTGCACATCATAGAACAGAACCAATTTGTTTAATTGAAACAGCTGTTAAGATTCATTAATTCAATTTAAATATGAATAGTACTCATAAGGTGAACATGGGAAACTCCAGAGCCACTGGGGCGGAACCCGAGAGTCCGATCAGAATAAAAACAGCTTAGTTTTCCTATTTAATGCTTAAAGAATCAGTGTACCAAATTTCAGCCTCCTAGGTAAATGGGAAGTGGGAGAATTAGTGATGAGTGAGTGAGTGAGTGAGTGAGTGAGTCAGTCAGTGAGGGCTTTGCCTTATATATATATAGATATTCAAATATCTGAACTCAGAGACTGGACATTATGAACACCTTGGCAGATGTGGTGTTAATAAATCGTTATGCACACGTGACACCTGTTGCTGGTCGTTTGTCGCAGAGTTTGTATTGTGTCGAGCTCGATATTGGATTCTGCAGAGTAGAGAACAGTGGAGACTTTGTATTAAACTCGAGGAAACGAATACAGTAAATACAGCCAAACTTAAACCTCGTCGATATATGCTGCTGTAAAATTTCTAGTTTTTTGTTCGGTAAAATTTGACACCCCGAAATTCTTTCTTGTAACTTAAATAAAAATCCTAGGTAAGGACCTTGAGATTATTCTTGTTGCATCCGTCACTGTGGATCGTTGCAGTATATAATTTGTAGATAAGTTGATGAATTTCAAAAATAGGGACATTTCTTAAAACAATAACTTTGACAAAAACCATAAAATCCGAACCGAAAGTTGTAATTAAAAATTATGAATGAAAATTGTGGAAATACGTTTCCTTAGATCACATAATCTTTTTTTGGTGGCCAAAAACATATCTGGATGTGAATAAAAAGACCACACTAACTAACAACACACACACCACACTAACTAATAATTACAAAAAATATCTATTTAAACTTTAAAAATAGTTTCAAAACGAGAGATCATCTGTAGTTGAAAACGCTGTATCATTTTCACCCCACGCTGTAAAGTATGATTTCTCCGCCATGCGCAACCGAAAATTCGGGATGCGGAATCGCAAGTCAGTGGAACCGCGCACATGGGAACTCCATTAAACCAGTGTCGTTTTAATTCCGCAGCGGAAAAAATCGCACCGCACGGCGGAGATTCCGCATCCTGTGGAGCCATAGCTTAAATAAAACATGTGATTGGAATTTCTTCCATTGGTTTAAATTTTCTGTTTATATTTTGTCATTATTTCGTCACCAACATAGCAACCCATAAGGCCCATGTTAATTTTTTAACAATTTAAATTCATTTGTTGTGCTTATTTTTATCCTATTTTAATTTATAAAGGGATTCTGCACATCTAAAGGAAAATATCTTTCATTTGGTACCAACCCAAAATTCAGTCCAGTAGTATGGTCAGGCTAGCTATCATAAGTTTTGAAAAAGTTTTCTATACATAAGATGTAATGTTAAATAGTATTTTCGTTGACATAACTTTAATTTTCAGTTGTACCATATTGAAAGGCGTAGTGAGAGAGTCTACAAACACATTCGACATTGGTACTGTAACATGCATACAAATTGATGTGTTCAAAGCAGGACTAAAAGCACTTTGAAGGCTACATGCAGACATTTAGGACAATGAGGCTATAGAAACAGTGTAGGGACAATCTGGGTATTGGATATAGGGTATTGGGTAGGCCTACATTGGACGGATAGTCTTATTCCCCTATATGCTTCTTGTGTTGTAGCTATAGAATAGTACTTAATAATAAAAATTAAATTTAGGCTTACTGACGTAATTAGGCAAAATAAAACCTGAAAAAAATATTGTGATTAATTCACCCACTGAGTAAAATTTTTTTTCAAAGAATTTCGTACATATTCTTTTTTACATCTCAAAAATAAATATTTTTTTGTGGCTGATTTTTCATTGAGACTTGTCCCTATCACATATTGTAGATTTTACAAAGTTAATTTCTTTGTACTATTATTGTAGATTTTTCACCAATTTCGTTTCTGTGGAGTAATATTGTAGATTTTACACCAATGCCCTTAGTAGATACAATGCCGTAAATTTAATGATAACGTTCGAAGGCAAGGACAATACTGTAAATTTTACACCTAGAGGTTCCTAGTGCGGATAATACAGTATCATATTTTACACCATACCCGGAGTAATCCTGTACGGTTTACACTAATATCTCTAGTTAAATGTGATTGTAGATTTTGCATCAAAATCTCTAGTTTGGTCATAGTAGATTTTTTACCGGAGTTTTGTTAGAGCAATTTAAGTAATTTGTACGGAGGTTTAATATTACTTGTACGGAAAAGTTGAGCTTTCTTCGTAAGCAGTGGTTCGATTAAGAAAGTGACTACACGCCGAGATCTACATTTCAGTACTTTGGTATAGTTTGTTTAAGTGATTTCTGTAACAATGAAGAAATAATAAACAAAAGATTTCATAATACGAAAATATATATTAGTGTAATTTAGAAAATTAGAATAATATAAGAATAATTTATTTTGGAAAAATCCCTACACACTAAACAAGCTTACTGTAGATAAATAAAAATTATCATACATTTATCATTAGATAATCTATTATCGTCAATTCGATAAATTTGACGGTTTATTTATGTTTCTCGACCATCAATAGATTTGTACGTGCCATGAGGTTTTTATTAGAGGATATACTCCAATACAGAGAGAACTATCAGTCTCTTGTTAGGTATTTGGATCTAATTTAAAGGCGTAGAAAAAATAAATATGCAAATAAATATATAACAAAATGTCTCGGAATTTCAGTCTTAAACGGATTACTAATCATAATTATTACTTATATTGATTTCTAATAAGCAAACATATTACATTTAAAGATATTTACAACCATAGCAGGATTCATAACTGAAAGTAACATATTGTCAGAAATAGTATTGCTTTGTTCATAAATCTGCCCAAAAGTGGGGTGCCGAGCAGCTGATAACTCGTCACGGCTGCCCTCAGCTGATAAGAACCTCCCTTGTACAAGCTGTTGTTGGATAAAGCTAACTTGGGGTTCTTTTATCAAAGACATATGGTACATGGTGAATTTTCTTTACAAGTTTTTTGTGGATTAGGTATATATATAAAAGTAGGTTCCCTACTATTCTGCGAAACTTAAAATACAGTAAATGATTAACTTTGTGAGTCTACAAAAATACAAATAGGACAAAATATTTGTAGCACTATCAAGGTTTTTTGTTTTAACAAACACTGGTTCCATGAAGATTTTTAACAACCTGGTTGTATAGAATTTCTATAAGATAAATAAGTGGTCACATAACAAAAATCAGAGTGTGCCTACTGTTACGGTATGCAGGCATTTTGCTAATTTTTTAATACGGCTTTTCAGGGTAAATCAAATAATACAAATCCCCAAGTTTTTACATCTAGTTTTGTACTTAACATGTAGGGTACATCAACGCCAGTGTAAATGTTTCCTTTTGTAACTCCGTCCGAACTATCTAATATTATTTTTTGACAAAATTGTAATGTAAAACAAGAAATAAGTTGCGATTCGAATGTATACAAGTACAATTAATTGATTATTAAAGCTGAGGAATTACTGTGTTTCGAACTGAACCCTAAAAATGTGTACTTTTAATTTTTCCAAGTGTCTCAAACAACAGATGTACAAGTCTTATTGCCCCTCAAAAATAAACGAACTTATAAATGTTTCACGCATTTCAATCTCATAAGACCTGGAGCTCATTCTGAACTAATTAATTAAACCAAGTTTGAATCGCTTTAGCAGCTATCAACTTATCAAGTACCAAGACTTTGCCAAACGTCTTTCAAGTTTGAGCAGTTGTGAGTGCGAAACGATAACGCAAAGTTTCAAAAACTGTTGACATAAAGTTAAAATCTAGAGACAAATCTCCACGAAATATTGACATATGCATTTGATTTAAATAGGCTTAGTAAGAAACATATTCTGATTCTTAAAATAAGAAGAAGTATGCCTTTGCATTGTGATAGTTAAAACTTCAGTGATTTAAATATTTAACTGATAGTTATAGTATATTTCATTACTAGGACCGAAAGTGGCATTTTCCGTCGCGCGATCAAGTTTTTGTGTGAAACGAAGCCGAACACAGGGAACCCCAATTTCACGTACGAGGCGAAGCCGAGGACGGGAATAATGAAGCAAGTACCGGATAATAACTTTCCGTACGAGTTATGAACGATTCTTTTCATCACGATGCATAAATACACAAACACAGAATAGCAGACATCAGTAGTATTACAACTAATTTATTTCTCAATTAGTTTGATTAAACATCAAAATGAAATAAAATCTTCTTAGGAGACGTAGTTTTTTTCGATTAAATTTTAGAACATAACAATAACAGAAAATATTCTACAGGAAACTTACGTTTTTTTTCAATAAATTTGGATTAAACAGTAAAATAAAACAATACAACAACTTTTGACAATACATACCGCTGATTCAAATCATTAAACCGTAAAAAAAAACACCAGCGCACGTAGTGAGTAAATAGAGAACTAATTGAGAGCGAGGGAAAATCAGCTGATCGATTTTCCCTCGCCCTAAATTAGAGCTTGGGAAACGGCTACTTTCATTGATGTCAGCTGTTATCGAAAATAGTTACTTTCGTTGCGGAGTGATGAAAAATTCATTTAACAATATGTTGACCTACATATGACATAATACTGGTTGGTAAAGTGATATAAAACAAGAGAAAAATAGCAGAGCAACGAATTTATAATGGAAGACATAAGCCGCAAAAGCTATAAAAAAATATAGCTGTTCAAACTATTTCATTTGTTACTAAGCGTGCTTTTAACTTGATTATAATGTTTCATAGTAATTTTCAAAATCACAGTAATCTACGTCACTTCAGCGCAAAATATGACGTAGTTGCTGGAAGCACTTTAGGAGTTAGAAACCCTCAAACCAGGAACTGCGTTGTGGAAAGTTATGAAATATCAATATCGTATTGAAGTTGTATTGACGACGTCACATCTACGTCATAACATTTTATTTTACATACAGTGTATTTTTCGTTTCCAATCGCTAAAATCTTTCCTTCACCAAAGACATCGACATTTAATTTTGTATAAGTTACCTTCAAAGTGTTTAAGTCTGTATCTTACACTTTGTATGGCAAAAAGTTTAAATGGCTCAGAACAATATCTTGGGTTGGTACATTTTTACACACATTATACTGAATGAAATTTATTTTTGTCATACTAAATCGAACCCCGCTTTTATTCGTGCGATTCTTAGCTGAAACAGTGAATTTATTTAACCCCCAGGACAAAAGTCCAGGACATCGGTTGTGCATTGGGCTGGGCTGTCATGAATATTCGCACGCTGCCATGCCAAAGAAAATAGTTCCGTCTCCCGATTGAGTAATGGTCTTCAGAGTAATTATAATAGCAAAAGATTAAGGGCACTATTTTCGCAAATAGTTTATATAGCTAAAACTGAATGAAATTGACTTTTTTGGAAACATAAAGAAAGGTGTAGTATGATGAAAAAATTATGCTTATAATTTAATTGGGACCAATAGATCTTCTCGATCATCACTGTCAAAAATAGTCACTTTAGATTCTATTAGTACTGAAATATCCCAACTGAGTGGTTTAAATGAGTGGTTTCATTATATGTTATTCGTTCGTTAATTAGTTAAGTATTCTTAAGAACTTTTATACTTCTATAGGTCTGGTAAATTTGTGGGTGATGACGTCGAATAGGGCATCCATAATTTTAGAGTAAATATAACGAGTTTTTTCTCTTTTAATGTAACATATAAAGACGAATAGTATTTTATAAACGATTGTGTTTAGGTGAAATAATTTTAAAATTGAAATATCAACGTATATCTCCATATGGAAAAATAACAAAATGACATAGGTGTGTTGCTAGTCTAGTGGTTAGCGTCTCGGGCTTCGGTGCGGGAGGGGCGGGTTCAATTCCCTACTTATCCGTATTGGATACCGCTTTCCCTAAATGCGTTTTTTGACACTGTACATTGCCTCCCCTGCAAAATCACCACAATCGTCTACATAAAGAAAAAATCTACACAATATTTAAACCGTGTCATGGAAATTTGATTAAGGCTTCGTCTTGAACCAAATGGTGGCATTTCAGTAAACAGAACCTAACCGGTTACAATTTTGAGATTCCGGAAACGTTGTGGCGCAAACTTCCTCGCTGTCAGGAAATTTACTTAAAGTAATTATTGGTTATTGTTAACTGGTGTAAAGATGTTTGCGGATTGCCATAGGAAATTACAAGCAGTGGCTTAATTTCTGTCATATGACGTGATGGCAGTTACCTTTTAATCAAATGCATGAGTTAATCGTTCAAAATACCTGTACTGAAAAAAAACAATTCATTTACTTAATTTCTTGGCATTGACTAAATACCAAGGTGAGGGTAGACAGTATGTCTATTTAGACCAGCTGGTGGCAAGTTCGTTTTTCTGTATTACAACAAATTTTTCACTGTTTTTCGGTTACAATACCAGATGACAAGTAACAGTTTGCAAATAGTTATTTTCATATGGGCTTTGTACCGGTAGCTATCAATTTGATAACAAACGAAGACAAACATACCAACACAATCATTCGTTGCTGAACAAATACGAAAGAGAGGATGTTTAGCTAAGGGAGTATGTTTTATCAATGGTTAAAGCTACTAGATGATTTTATATGGATTAATACTTTGGTTAGCTCAGTTACATTAAAGAGATTTTTTCTATTTAAATAACAAGGGACCCCTTGTAGACGGCAGCAGCTGACGTAAAGGAACAGAAGGTAACGAGTCAAACGATTAATTACTACGACTGATGAGAAATCGTCTCGGATTGTATTTGTACAAACATAAATCATCTGCAATACTCAAGTTCTATGAGGTATAATATTTCAACACACACAAAAGTGTTAAAAGTGTTAGGTAATGTTAATGTTTTTAAATGCAGAAAATGTTGTTCATAGATAAAAATGAAGACCTTCTCAGTAAAAAGAGGATAAATTATTAGGTAGATATTAGAATTTTCCAAATCTATACAAAGTGATTACAAATTGGAAATATGTTTTTGAGACCTATCAAACCTTACTTGCTGTGTATGCTTAATTAATGTACCTAGTTTATTTAAGATATGCATACGGGTATCACCATTGACTATTGGATTTAATAGTCAAAGGTATCACATAATATTCATTGTAAACGTTGTTATAATTAGTACCAGTTTTTTTCAAATCCTCATAAAGTTTTTTTAAATCAGAATTTTGTCTTAAAAGTCTATTGAATTTACTCCAAAGTGATCTAAATTATTTCCTAACATAAAGGAGAATTACGTTACACTAAAATGTATTCACAACACGTCTTGGAATCACTTTGATTCCATTCGGCGAAATGTGTTTACAGCACTGAATGTGTATACTTAGATGGCCAATATCCCCAATTCAAGTATTCTATATGTATTGTAAACTATTATTTACAAAATCTGAACTACGTATACATATAATGTATCATATATTCGCTCGATATAATGCAACCTAAAGTACCTTTTGAGTATTCACTTATAATGCAATTTGTGAAGTATTCATTTAATAATTCATTTGCAATTCCAAACATTTTGTATCCATAAAACATTAAGTAAGTTAATTACTCAAAGTAATTCGTTTTCGCTCGATATAGTGTTACTTGAGACATCGCATTTGGTACATGTAGACTATTATGTACTGAAGGTTTAAATAATTAGGAAGACGACCTCTCGTCTCCTCAGGGGGTCCTCTTTTGCTCTTTGTGCGGTTAAAGAGTTTCCATGCGGTTTATGACAAACCTCAGTCATCTGCCATAAAATGTTCTTCACAAGCCATGAAGCGCTGAGTGTTCAACCGTTTAGACATTACTGCTCATCTTGTAAACGTTCCAAGTTTTTTTTTATTCTTTTACCTCAGTTATTTCCTCAACGTGTTTGTAAATGTATGAGTATGCTACTCATTTGAGCGAATTTCTCCTTTGGGGAATAAGCTATTACCGTAGGTCTCATGGTAAGACATGGACCCGGGACCGATTTACTTTTTCTTTTTGAGGTCCCCAGAGGCAAAAAACGCCACCCGTTCAAATTCATACATATAAGGGAATAATTTAGTGGAATTCCAGCCAGGTAAATGGGAATTCGCTTAGTCTGCAGGTCTGCTGTGGTGGGGGTATTTTAGGATAGCGACGTAAGAAAATTATACATTGTATTTAGTTTAAAGTTCATGCATGAAGGACACACTTTTTACGTAGTCTTGGCTGGATATGTATGAGTTGGGGACTGTAGAACTGCGTTCTGGTCGCCGGCCACCAGCACCACCTTTTATAAAGCTTAATTTATTATCAAGGGTGACTGGGTTCAATTTTTTAGATTGAACTTTCTGATTACCAGGCGAAAACTTTTGAGTTTAGATAATAAATTAATGGATGTACATTTCATATACCAGACGTTAACATATCTTAACCGAGTATCGTAGTGAACCCTAGGCTATCCTGGGGGTCAATGCAAAAATTTTTTTGTTTAAATTTTGTAGAGAGTTTCTTTCTTTTTACAATGATATAATACACTCATAGGTAAAATAAAGGTTAAGACCAATTATTTTGCACTTTTTGTGAGTATGTCCAGGGGTTTTCTAGCTGAAATCAATGTTGATCGTGTACCTTGTCTTACATTTGCGTCGGCGTTTTCCGAAAGTCTATATTTTTATGCTTATGTACCTTTTTCTAAGGAACCGGTTATGATAACAGTTTGAAATTTTTTTGCTTATTTGTTATATCTATATACATAAGTGGAATAAATAATATTGCCAAAATAATGACTCATTAAAGAAATAAAATAAAAAATATAATTATTTAAAAACTTTTTACACATTTTTGAAAAAACGCCGCAAAATATTTAAATATTGTTCAAAAAACACTTTTTTGAGTTTCCAAATAGGTAAGAGGACACATACGTTCCCAGAAAAAAACAGAAGTGGGATATATTTATCGGTCTTTTAGAAAAAGGTACATAAGCTAACATGACGGGAGATAGGGCGCAGTGACGCCCTTAAAACTGTCTCCAACAGATCCACAACGACGACCAATATGTAGTGAAGTTCGTTATTTATGCGTGTATTAACCCTAAAGTATATTAGTGGGAAAGTAACTGGAATGAGGGAGAGATCTTGTTGCGAAAAGTGTCTCCCCTAGGGAGTGAAACACAACCCTTCATACTTCCTCGCGCCTAATGACTTCTGTTTTCATAACCTTAACATGAATTTTATGATACGAATTAATTATTCTTTCTGCAATTCGTTAACTTGAAAGATTCAAGACTCAAGAGATTTTTATTGCCATAAACACAAAACGCATGGACAAGTGTCAATATTATAATACAGCACATAAATTCTTTCTAGATAATGTACGTGTACAAAATGTAAAAATGACTAGAAAAATATTACTTTAAATATCTATGTTCCAACACTAAAAACTAACAGTAACGTCCCCAGCATATACTGTATTGAAAAATCATCAACTTTATAAAGACATTCATCGATGAGTACATTTTTTATTTTGTCTTTAAACTTAGAATGTGGCAATGATTTCAACATTATTGGCAATTGTACAATTTAATAGAACTATAAAACCATTTTTTAGAACTACTATACTTGTATTGTTCAACTCGTAAACAATCTTTAAGCCTAGTATTTCAAGAGTGAAAATCGGCATTAATACTGAAAAGGATTTAGATTTCTATGACAAAACAGAGCAGATGAAATACATAGAGTAAATTGTTAAAACACGGAGTTGTACAAACAAATGTTTACAAGATATAATGATGGGAACATTGCAAATTAATCTAATAGCCCGAAAGGTACGTACTTGTGTTTACATCCATTACTAGCTGTAAACATTTTGAGGCAAAAAGTATTTTCTGTTTCAACTTGTCAAATTAAAATCTAGCAACTTGATTAAATTTTTTTAAATGAGTAGGCCATTTTTTTATGTCATATCTTCTTCGGAGAAACCTAAGACCAACTGACTGTAAGATCTGATTATTGGTCGCTCAAGATTAAGCTTTCACTTTGATCCATTATTGGAAACGTATTAAGCCAACCTGCAGCCGTTTATGAAGTTTCTCTCAATAAACGTTGCCATTTAATATGACACGCTGATCCTTTAGCGAAATGTTTACTTTGTTGTTGTTGAATTATACAGGGCGATTCAAAAAGGACTTTACAACTTTTAAAATTCATATAAATCTTATTAAACAAGGTAAAGAGCTGGTTTTGGTGTTGTTTTAAAGGAAAACACTTCAAGTTTTTTTACCTTAAACTAAAGATGTTCTATGTGACTTCCGTTGGATTTGGGGAATATAATTATTTAGGTATGAAAAAATAGTGAAAACCGTTACAAATTTGAGAGAAATTTACAAAATTTAAGTAGGGAAAGTAGGGCGTTTTTTGACGGTAAAGGAGTGCGATTTTCGAAAAACGCATAATATGAGTCTTGTAGGAAATTTAATTCCGAACTTACGTTTTTTCCTCAAATCTTTTATAGCTCTTACCGTTTTCAAGCTATAGCCGTTTGAAAAAAACGTGTTTTGTCGTTTTCAGAGGTACGCCTTTTGGATGTTTGGGGGGGGGGGGGTTAAAATTTTGAAAATGCGACTTTTTGGAATTTTATGGGTGGTTTGGGACCAAGAACTACAAGTGTGCGAAATTTCAACTCCCTAGCACATCTAGCATGTACTTACTGGTACCTTATAAACTACATTTGGGTTATATTAGGATATTAAACACCGAAATCAGATTAAATTGTACACATTTTAAAGCTAACACTGCAAATTTGACTTTATCATCCCCATCACTAAAGGTCGGTTTATGATACAATTTGGCAGAGACAACACATTTGTATTCATCCAAGCCTGTGGCTGAGTTGTTGTAAACAAAGAGTGTCCTGAAGCTAATTTAACCCCTTCCATCGCCTGTGATGGCTGTGTTGTTTTGTTGTTTTGTTTTAGAGGTAATATTTTGGGCCTCCGAACAAAATTGTCAAGTACGTAACCTTAGCGTCCATAGGAAACTTACATTGCTTCTTTGGACGAGGTAAAAATATCCCTAAACATCACTTTTTTTTAATAGTGCAGTGATTTTTTACCTATCAGTTCATACATTTGTAATGTACACACTATTTTGTTCCATGTCTGTATCATTACTACGTCTAAGTAGATGTTTTTCTACATTTTCCGTTCCTATAATCTGTCAATGTCTGTATGAAGTATACTTTCTCAAATAGTAAGGTATACGGCCAAATTACTCTATGCCAGCGTATGTACACTTTGGCATAGGTTTATAATAATTATATTGTTTATACATACATTGAATGTACTCGTGTACAGTTCAAGTTGAATTCAACCAACAAAAAGAGTGACGAGTTGCGAAACACATTTAAGTGGGCTTCACTGGATTCAGAGTTTAAAGTGATAGATATATTTAGTATTCAAAATAAAATAGTCTAATTCTCGTGTGTAAAACGCAAAATAAAATAACTCATTAATTGCGTTTGCAAATTAATGGATAGTTTTACTATGAAAGACTATCCTCGTCCTGATAAATGAAATGTTCGGATATGATGTGCAGAGTTTGCGTCGTTAAAGCCAATCTTGTCACAGCTTGATGCTATAAAACGTTGGGAAACTCTTTGATTGAGAGTCGTTTGAGTGATGTAGGAGATGAACGTTCTACCAAGAGTGTAACACGTGGCTGAAGATTATATATCGGATATCGAATTACTTTTGTGTGTTTTATCTATTCATTAATTAGTTGTTCATTTAATTACAAACATGGATGTTTACTGCATGCTTTCCAACTAGCCCAGTCAACAAAGCTCAAAATATGTCCCTCAGCAGGAAAAAATGGTGTAGTCCCGGATTTTTGCACAGTTGTAGGGGATACCCTCCTGAACAACATACTAAAAGTCCTGACTGATGGGGTGTGAGCTATGGGGGGGGAGGGGGGTGTAAATGCACAATTTTTTTGCTTTCTGTAAATATCTCGAAAACGGTACCCTCTAGCGGTAAAATGTACTTATACAAAAATAAAGAGCATTAAATTTCCAACAATAATGTTCATTACATCGTGTTCCTAAAATCAACAATTAACGAGATACATGGGTCATAAGAAAAAAAACATTCAGAGTAACTAGTATTATTGTGGTAAAGTGATTGTTTTATACTACATTAAGTTATATAAACTGATAAAAATGTGCTAAATACTCGACTATGCAGTACAGCTGTTGAAAAAATTTAGGGGAGAGGAAGTCGGGCCGGACTACACCATTTTTTCCCGCTCATTAAGCTTCGTTGACTGGACTAAACGGGGTGGGTTTACACATGAGGATGTTTGACTTTCTTAAAATCTGCTACATTTACTCACCTCATTGAATATAGAAATCAAGTTTTATAACTTGGTTTTACAGTATGAGTATCTCAGTACACTGAAGAAATCATTTACTCACCATTAGTTAAACAATAAACTATTGTAAAACTATGTGTGCTCCCGCTATCTCCGCGTTCCGCCACCTCCGAACCCAAATCTGTCCCGCCACCTCCGAATTCTTGAGTGACCCTTATAATCCCGTCACTGCCTGCGTTGGTAGCACGGCTGCGAAGCCCCGTGGATGGGAGATGTAATGAAAATTTAACCCGTGGGTTAGGTTAGGTTGGGTTGGATTAGGTTAGGTTAGGTTAGGTTAGGTTACGTAATGTTAGGTTAGGTTAGGTTAGGACGGAAAGTCTTAACGCAGGTAGTAACCAAGGATTATAGGGGTCACTCTGAAATTCGGAGATGGCGGGACACGGAGGTAATGGGACGCGGAGATAGCGGGAGGTAACCGAACTGATCACAACACAAGACGAGGCTAGAGATGTTTGATCTTTACAATAGGGAGGCAATTAACTAACTACACAGGGTTGGTGATAGTATCACAGAGTTTCTGAGTTCTACTAGTATTACAGCTATAAATGTTGATCAAAATAGTTTTAGATAAGAGCGATGCATGCATGGGTTAAATAATTAACATTTCCTCATTAGAATTTACCAAATATAATTTCTATTAACACCTTAAATTATGAGTTCGTTTGATTAACAGATTCATGAGTGGATTGAGTGGGATTATAATTTAGAAATGAAATAGCCATAAATTATCGAGGAAGTTAAGTATTAAGTAAAACTACTTAATATGTTTTATATGTCAAGTAGTTGACTTACTCAACCTGTTAACCTATGTTATCAACCCCAAATCTATAAAGGAATATATTGAATCTAGCCTTATACATAATGAACAACCAGAAAGGTGAAGCGAAATTTTCTTATTAAAATATAAACCCTAGGTGGTTCGAGGAAGTCTCTGACAAAGTATTGTTGACTGTTTTGAAAAGTTGATCCGAGGTTTCATCTCGTAGCGAGTGTCACGAACTAAACCAATCAAAACTGTTTGCCTCAGCGATTGGATATGCGACAGTGTTGGTCCGGCAGGGAATAAATATAATACAGTGACAACAAATTAGACTATATAAATTATTTGTTAATTTTTAACGGAAGGTAAATAAATATTCGTATAACAATTTTGAAACATGTTTACCCTTATACTTTTAACTCACGAAACGGTAAATACATTTAAAAGATTAGTGGTGGTCAATTTCGAGAGGACCCTTCAATAATCATTAGACCCATCTAATATAAAATATAATAGGGATATAATATTCTAGTTAAGTTCTATTAATGTAATCCTAGCATGCCTCAGTGCTCAAATATCGGCAGTAAACAAAGACTAAACTCTATCACTAGTTTTGACATAAGCTCTTTGGTGTCTGTGCAACTTTGACACGACGCCCAATCTATGGACTAGCTGTGTTTCAAGCAGCAATGTGTGTAAATTAATTCTATCATTTTTCAATTTATGCATTCATAAAAGAACTGCAAAAGACGTAATTGGTTCATAAAATAAACGTCTACGAAACAAATTCTTTAAACGACTTGGTGAATATTCGCGTTACAAAATCAACACTATCTTGACGTATACATTGCATGGAAATAATATTTCTATTTTTAGATTTAAAAGATTTTATCTCGTAACACCTTCTGTGGCTGAATGTACAATGTATGCAAACATACATCACATATGTCAACGACAAATGCAGGAATCACTTCGCTGCGTTGCATTTGTGTATCACCCAACGTTTACCTTGTAAACATTTCAACAGAATGTTTAATGTTGTATGTCACTGTGCTGACATTGATAATATAACATGATGTATAACTAAAATACGTCATTCTTATAAATCCTTACGAGTGAAGACAAAAGTTATTAGCGTATTTATATACTTGTAGAGATTTCAGTTGTATTTTCAAATTACACAAAAATATTTTTTACCGAAAAAAACAATTGTTTTGTAAACTATTCCTTACACTTTCGAGTAACGAACCGTAAAATAATTTCTAGAAAAGATAAAAAATAAAATCAGACTTGCATTTAAACATAAATACATAGCAAAACATGAAACCAGGTTCATGTTTTACAATAAGACAATAATCCCACTTGTACTACTGCATTTGAATTCAATGTGAAACTAACCAAAACCAAACGCATTGTAAAAATCGTGGTTGCAATCAACATTTAAATTAGGTTTTGGATCGGCAACATTGATTGAAATGAACTAAGAAAATTGACTTTAGACCCCTGGCTTTTAAAATTAGGTCAATATAAATTTTTTTGTAATATAGTAACTGAAAAATTGAATAAATAAATAAGGCCTTTAATGTAGTTTTCTTCAATTTTATTGACCGTTTTACAAAACGTTAACAACAATCTATAGAATATTTTTTAAATCTTCAAATTATTTCTGCTGATTCCTCAATTTGTTTCTTCACATAACCTACGACAGTATTGACTGTTAGTGTGCATTATTTTTGTGGTGAACAGTGGTAATAGGGTATAGTGTGGTGAAAAATAGCATTCGTACCACGAACCGTGGTTTTGCAGCTCTCGATCGAACTATTTCGAGCCGGTACCTCATTTTCCTAGGTACGAAATATACTATTTAATATTAGTACAGCACAATCATGTTTCAAAAACCTTACATATCGACCCATACAAACTGTAAAAAAAATATGTGATCAGAATTTCGAACACAAACTTTAAAAAAATCTCAAAACAAGGATTATGTCATAAAATTTCCAACATTGTAACCGTGAAAGTATAAACTGTGCGACAAAGATTGTCAACGACGTCATGTTTTGCGCAAAATATTTCAAGTCAGTTCAAAACGAAGACGTATTTGTTGGTTATGGGTTGACGTTAGTGATGAGGGCGGGGGGGGGGGGAGGGGTGGTAGATGTTTGACATGAGGTAGGAAGTAGTGACGTCATAGTTTGATATGTTACTACGTATGTTGAGTGGTAACGTCGTCATACATCACGAACCTTTGTTTATGCGACACTTGTGTCATTGAATAGGAAAAATATGGACATGAAATGCACATTGTTAAAAGGAGTGGGATTCGAAAGCACAAGTGAAATCTGTACAATTTTGTGATTTTGGTATAATAGTTTATGTGCATAATGCTATTTTCTAGAGTATTGATCTAAGTAAAAATAAAAATATTACATGTAATGGTCCAAAAAAATGAGTATAATTCTATCCGGTTCTTGTACATATGATTGAATTGTAATAAAATTTTAGAATGTTTTATTGATTACTATTGTTTCTTATACGACCGACTTAAAAATGGTTTCTACCAGATATATCTATATATTTGTAAACTATTACTTGAGCTCTGGTGTTTAATCAAAGAGCAAAACACAACTTTTTAAATTTCTTGTGAACACTTTTTATTCAACATCAACGCACACTTACCTCACCAACAATTTTCCCCACTTCAATTACTGTAATACCGTGGTAAATGATATGACCGTGGCTTTGGCAACAAAATTGCAACGAGCTCTAAATTACTGTATAAGATTTTGGTATGATCTTCGACGAGATGATCACGTCACACCGTACTATATAAATTCTTCTCTTTTAAAACTGTCTGACGTTAGAGAAATACGCATTATTAGTATAACTCATTCGGCCATCAATTTCAAAATTCCAAATTATCTCGCGATCAATTTTAGATTTTTAAATGAAAGAGGTGCAATAAATACCCGCTCTGGCTCATCAACGGGAATGTTGCTGGAAGTCAACAGTCCCGGAAGATCAAATAATTTATACCTGTGCCGCTAGGTCAAAAACTACAATGTTTGCAGTGTCTGTAGATCAAAAGTCCCAGTAAGTCAAATAATACAGTCCGAGCTAAAAGCGTGGTCTATGTTAAAGCAAATGACTTATTGGGAATTTGACCTAATGCAACAGCAGTTTTAATATAACAAAATACAAGTTCAGTTTCGCTGAGTCAACAGTGCCGGAAGATCAAAAGCAATAAAAGTGAACGTCGATTCAGTGTAAAGTAGACCTCCTGCAACGGTTACTACACCAACAAAACTCGCTTTTAGTTACTTCGTGTTTTGTCATAATTAGAATAGAGCTAAAATTATCATATTTGGTACATAGCTTATCTATTAATGCTTCTTGCCAACTGTTTGGTCAACACTGTAAGTAGGTATAGTTTATGTAATGAAAAGCCTTTCGTCAAAATGTGTGACATGAAATACACGCAAGGACGATCTGAAAATTTCTGGTTATTATATACGTTTGTAAAAGGAGATCCATTTAATTTTAGAACTATTTTATGAGTTATAATGTAGTCTACACATAAACTGTGTAAATGTATTACGCCTCGGAAGGGTTGAAACCTGTCCAAACTATCATATACATTATTAAAACGTAAATGGGGTTTTTTCACATTCTGAATCAACCAGTCGACGGATTTTCATTATTTTTGTGTTGAAAGAAAGATCATTTTGAGAACTAGGGAATGTCATAGTCATAATTATAATTAAGGGTCCCAGTTATTTAGAAATTAAGTTTTAATTTTTAAAAAGTCTAGCAGCCGACGCTAACCTTCTAAGCTGGCTTTTAGTACAATATAATTTGCTTAACATAACAGCTGTAAACATTCAGCATTTGTAACACAAATTCAGCATTTGGAAACAAATTTAAAGACATATTTAGAATTGCCTTATTTATACTATGTGTAATGCTGGCCATTGATACATTCAATTTAGGTATGAGGATGGCAGATTAATTAAATATGCATAGTAAAATAGTAGGATGTTCAAATTATTTTTTAAAGGAATCTTTGTAATCATCGATTTGTTTTAGTCCCATATAATTTGTTTTAACTAACAGCTGGTTGAATGTAATATTGTTCTATCTTATTAGGTTTTTGGAGAATTTCCCACCGTAGTACTTATGGTAACACCTGGACCCGGGACCGATTAATTTTTCGTTTTGAGGTCCCTAGAGGCCAAAAACACCATCCGTTCAAATTCATATATACAGGGTGATCAGCTCAAGGAGGCCACCATTGGGAAATCGGAAACGGTAAGAATTAGAGAAAACTTTAAATGGGGGACATTCCTTTATTTTTTGTGGCAGTTAAAAATATGATTTTAGTTTTTTTTATCATGTTTTCGGATAGAATATGGAATTTAAAAACTTTTTTAGCCTTGACATTTTTTCGATAAACCTACTCGTTTAGGAGTACAGCCTATGGAAAAATGACTTCCGGTGTACATTTTACATCATGTAGCTCCTAAACGAGTAAGTTTAGAGCAAAATTGCAAAAAGTAAATTAGTCTTAGAATTGCATCTACATTCCTTAAAGACTATAAAATAAGTGTTCCACTTTTCAAGTTTGCCGCCATTTTTTAAATAATATAATTCGTATTTTTAATGAATTTTATGGTCTTTTTGGAATGTGGATGCAATTGTAAGACTTTTTTACTCTTCGCATTTTTGCTATAAACTTACTTGTTTAGGAGCTACATGATGTAAAATCTACACCGGAAGTCATTTTTCCATAGGCTGTAACTCCTAAACGAGTGGGTTTATCGGAAAAATGTCAAGAATAAAAAAGTTTTTAAATTGCCTATTCTATCCGAAAACATGATAAAATATAGGGTGTTCCATAAGAAATTTCAAATTTGGCCGCCTTTTCGGAAAATGGTGGCTGAATTTCAAAAAACTAAAATCATATTTTTAACTGCCACAAAAATAAAGCAATGTCCTCCATTTTAAGTTTTCTCTAATTCTTACCGTTTCTGATATCCCAATGGTGGCCTCCTTGAGTTGATCACCCTGAATAGCCTATATTTATTTATTTATTTATATGTTTTTCCCGGGGGGAACCCCAGGACCCCCTCCTTTTTTGGGGGTATTTCATACCCCCCAGGCCCCCGGTGACCCCCCAAAAAATATGTCTAGGACCGCCCTTGTCTTCTTTACCTATAAAACACATGGGATACAGCCTTTTTTCACTGATCACGTAATGCGTGATTTTCTATAAAGTCTTGGAAAAATAAAAGGTAAAATAGATAGAATACAGGTGTACTGGGTATGTGGTTTACACACAAATATTCATCAAACTGTGTGATAGTTTGTTATAGCAATGAACAATTTGAGAGTATCGTATTGTTTAAGTCGATGGAAAATCTCTGTTGATCCTGTTTTACAAGCAAACCAAAAAGATACAGTAGTCACCACTCTATGCGACATATTCCAGCCAGAAAATTGTAATCGTATGATTCTATAAGCATTGGTAGGATTGCAAAGTACTACACAAACATTATTTCAATGGTAATAACAGTCACAATTTCCGCTGACTTTAAAAGAGTCAACTAAACTATTATACTCCATCGGCACTCCCGTTTTGCTACCACTGTAATGGAGACACAAGTAAATGGAACAACTAATGGAAATTCTCACGATGTACATATAACAAATCGTTCGATATAAGCATTGAGTATGTGGACACGTCAGTACATACGTGTATACCCAATGATATAAGCAACGGTTCTTGCAATTTATTGCTTATTGTTTTTTAGAGTTGTTTTCGGACTTACTCTTTTTTCGGACTTACTCACACTCGTATAAGGTTTTCCACGTTTGTCATTGATAATGTAGCCATGTTGCTTTGAAATGGCGGCCATACAAAAATGTATGCATTTTAAGCCAAGTATGAATGGAGATGAGTGTGGGATGAGTGGAGCGATCTTGTTGTCCTGTTTGTGACTAAGGCCGACATAATCCTTAGACACAGCTGTTAAATAGTGCATACAGTCAATTAATAGCAGCAGAGGTCAAGTTTGGTATAAAATTAAAGGTTTTATTCATAAAAATACATTGCCGCAAACCCAAACTCAAACGATGATGATGATAATAACGTTAATGATGTCGCTAAAACGTATAGTTTGAAATTTAACAGCTGAAAATAAGTGAAATAGAAAAGGTTTTGGTTAAATCCATCAAATTGTAATCGGACACTAGTAATTACTAGTGCACTTGTTGCTACCTCCCCCCTTCGGTTTCATGTATTCCTCTCAATCAGTTCAAACCTAGGAGGATTAAACATTAATGTTAATTAATGTTAAATCCTCCTAGATTCAAACCTGAAACACCCAGATCGAAACTCGCCTGTCGTTATTTTACCATCGCCTTTTTTTAAATATATTTTTCAAAAAAGAAATATTTTTATTGATTTACTTTGGATTTTAAAAATGTTAACGTTTTATTTTGTTAAAGATTTTTGGTGATACGTAAATATTGTGGTGTAGTAAAGTATATTATATTGTAGTTAAGTGTTAAATTTTGAAATTTTAGGGTGAATCGAGATGAATCTTTGTTTATAACATGGGTCTCTCCTACCTTAACATACATACCAAGTTTCATAAACATCGGTTGGAAAAGTGCAAAGATAAATATTTGTATGTAAAAAATACAAAATGGTGGATATCTGGTTAACGAAATGATTTTGGAAAAAATGTTATCCTTGATTTTCTGTTTATTTTGACCCAAGGAATTACTAGGTAAAGTATCTCCCCGCTTATTTTAACACCCTGTTTATGATGTATATAAGTGAAAAATGTAAGCTGGTAATAAAGAAAGATGTTTTATAAATAATATGAATGTACTGGTGATCTGTATATTTATCTTTTTCTTGTCCTTAGAACTATAAATTAAAAGTCCACTCAGCAGTTGCATCGTACGATGTAGTTCTTTCCATGCGTTGCGAAATGCTAAATTTGCCGTCCTCTTCAACCCAAGTTATCTACTGAACCACTGATTGTAAAAAATTCAAAAAAAATATATTTTACGCATCACACTTTTGGCTACAACTTTGCCACAGACAAAAGCTCTCTAACCCAAAAACAAAAAAAAATCTCGCATGCTAACTTTTTCATGTTAGAAATCACGATTTAAAACTATTTCACCATACAAATCAATTTTTATTAATTAGATCGGTAAATAGTTTAAAGTTCCAACAAAATAGTCATCGAGTAGGACTAACCAAGAAGCTCTGTGCCAAATTTCAAAATTTTAGCACAACTTTAAGTACACCAAAACACGAAATTATTGAAGTCATGCGTCGAGAGGACTATCGTTGTTTTTAACAGATTATACTTTTGACCTTCCGGCACTGTTGACTCAGCGAAACTGAACTTATATTTTATCTTATTTCGTTATATTAAAACTGCTGTTGCATTAGGTCAAATTCCCAATAAGTCAATTGCTTTAACATAGACTACGTTTTTAGCCCGGACTGTACTATTTGACTTACTGGGATTTTTGATCTACAGACACTGCAAACATTGTAGTTTTTGACCTAGCGGCACATGTATAAATTATTTGACCTTCCGGGACTGTTGACTTTCTGCAACGCGTCCTCATCAACTCTCCAAATTCCTCACCATAAGACAACAGTTTATAATATATCATTTACGGTAACAGCATGTCGCCTTTGGAACTCACTACCACAGACAATATAATACTTTAATGGTTTATTCCATTGTCTGTGTCACTACCATTCACTATCAGGAGCATAGAATCCCGTTCCCGACTGACGGCGACGCTGAAGGCTTACTATCTCGATCGGATGACCGTGGCTTGGTGGGATGGCGTGCGTTAGGCCTAGGTATGGCAAAGAGTGAATGTGTGTGTGTATGCGTATATTAGGGACAAAGATTTATAACTTTAGTTTTTACTTATTATTTTGTTTATAGTTTTAAAAGTTTTATAAAAATGCATTGTTTAGTTTATATTTAGTACATAAGAGGTTAACTGTAAGAAAGGACCATGTGGTCCTAATGTTTGCCTCAATAAAAAAGTATTTTCATTCATTCATTCACAGCAACACAGCAGAAATTTAATCATTTTTAGCAGATTTTACTATAGGATGATAAGTCTACTGGCACAATCCAAAGTCAATATCCAAGCTATTTGCTCCCTTTTGTGGGTATGGATGGAAGTTTCACATTGTGAGCTTAAGAGGTTTCACGCCCAACTGAGGGTGAAAGACCTTACACAAATAAACATGACGACTTGAGTAGAGTTAGTATGGCACGACACGTGGTTTTCTCAACCCTCTCCACCCTTGACTTACTTCCCTACTCCCTCGATAGGAGTCAAATTTCACTTTTATTGCTACCAATCGTACGCAACAACGTCGCAGGAAATCGTAACATTTATTGGAAATTGATAACTAATCGAGGAGTTGGATTTATACTTTACTTTAATACTTTTAGAAGAAATGGCGACCATACAAAGTAGGTATAAGCCAAGAATGAATGGAGATAAGTGTAGGATGAGTGGCGCGATCTTGTAGTCTCGTTAGTGACTAAGGCCGACATATTCCTTAGACACAGCTGTTAATTATCCCAAACAGCTAATGGCAACTAAGGGACCTATCTAGTTTTAGGGGTGTTATATCTGTAGGGTGTATAACTAAGTTGATAAATTACTTTGGTTTATTTAAACAGTAAAATCTATAAATTCATAAAATATTCTTGGCCGTTTATGAACACTGCTTCATTGATTTGTCATCATTGTGAAGCTGAAGACAATTTTAAGGTGTGTTTTGTACGGAATACGTAGAATAGATTATTGTGTACTGAGTATTTCTTTGTTTTAACTACTGAACCGTCTAAACCATGTTAATATTATTAGTATAGGGTTCGGGGGCGGGGCAGTTACGTCATTTGTTTGTGTTTATGATCCATACAGCTTTCTGTTCTAACATTCCTATTTGGTGATATTACTACGACACACAATTTGTCATAACTAGATAGTTTTATTTTGTTATAACAGTTAGGCACGAGCCTGGGATTGTTTTTCACATTACTTCAGGCTAGACCTAGGGGTTGGGTTGCGGCATTATCACTTATATAAAATAGATGCAATACAGTAACAGCACTAAAGAAATAGTAATAGTAATGCCAGTAACAATACGCGCTCTAATATGCCGGATGGAACTGACCTTAAACTTTTTCCGCCGATCCAAAGGATGATAATAGTTTATTTCATCACTATGGCGTAAATTCTACTCCTTTCGACCCAAGCTCAAGTTTTAAGGTCGTGCAATGGTTGAAAAGGCACTATTTGCTTTTTGTGAAACTTAATCTCGGGTCGAAAGGAATTTCATTGAAAAGTATTAAAGAGTCACTTCACGCCCTAGTGATGAAATACAGTACTAAGTTTTACATATTTCGAAGTATGACTGTGTACAAATGTACATTGCGATACAATTTTCCAAAACATCTGTACATATGTTTTCCAAACAGAAAACATCAACACTAGGTTACTTAATATTCACGCGATTCATTGGCATCCAAAATTTCAGCCAAAACAACAAAAGGTAAACAACCAAAATTTCCCTCTCTTTATTGCCAAATTTAAGTAAAATATTTAACTGCGCGTATGTGAAGTATCTCCTCTAGTGATTTTATTTGGTTTTAAATTATACGTCATAGTGTTCTCTGGAAGTTTGAAGTATGTCAATGTTTTGGGACCCGATACCAGCCTATGTGCAGAGCGCTCCATGCCTTTTGAGGGTCAAATCTGACTTGGTCGCGATCCACAATGATCCTGCACCAGGTATTCACGTTGTGGCTGACGAGCAGGACATCACGTTAGTACACTGTCTGCTCGTAGGACCCGACAAGACACCTTACGAGGGTGGCTTCTTCTACTTCATCGTCAGGTTCCCACCGAACTACCCCATCGCACCTCCTAAGGTCAAGCTGATGACCACTGGCGGTTCAAAGGTCAGATTCAACCCTAACCTCTACAGGGACGGTAAAGTCTGCCTCAGCATCCTCGGCACATGGGAAGGTCCTGGGTGGAGTCCAGCCCAGAGTCTGACCAGCGTCCTCATCTCCATCCAGAGTCTGTTGAACGAGAAGCCTTATCACAACGAGCCCGGATACGAACACGGTCATTCTGATGAAGTTGAACAATACAACCAGCTGATACAACATGAGACTCTGAGAGTAGCAGTTGTGGGGATGTTGGACGACGATTACTCGATTAACCTGCCTCAGCCACTTCGACAAGTCATGGAGAACTACTTTGTCAGTAACTACGAGACTTACACCGCACTGATCGACAGCAGGATTCATCTTAACGGTAAAACATTGAATGATCCCTTTAGGAAAGAGTACCAAAAGCAGGCTGATTACGATAGAATTAAAAAACGGCTTCAATCTATTCATAGCAAGCTGGAGAGTAAGTACGCTGACAAGAAGATGGATTGTGATCTTGACTCAAGTTTTACATGTTCTTCAGAATCCGTTATGTGGTCAGGCAATTAGAAAATAGGGTGTTTTGTATCAAGCAAATGTTTCTTAATATGTAAAATGTCTTAACATAGTCTATTAGGGTGATTAAATTATTGTTACGTATATAGGCAGTTTTACTTTATTTATTCTTCACAGCTATGCAAATACATAAACCCTGTCATAAAGGAAATTGTTAAAAGTTAAAACTATCTTTGAATGGTACTGAGAAATTGTATGTATTGTTCTACAGGATTTCGTGTATACAGTATCGCAAAGGACATCCACAGGATATCCCTATTTACATGAAATGTTTAAGACACCTCTTATATCGTAATTTTATCATAGGGGCCTCTCTGGAACTTAACTAGGCAACTGTAGTTACATATTTTTCTTCATTTTAAACCAATATGACAATAATCAGAATAAGTTATGCTACACAATGTAGGTATAGTGGCAAAAGAAGTCTTATTGTTAATATTATTTTTTATATAGTTTAACTTTTTACCGAAAAAGGAATGTTCTGGGAAGTATGAAGCCCTCCCCAGGGCCCCTGCGTATTCATTACCCCTACTTTCTTTAGTAATTGCATGAGCAGAGTAATTTACAACTGTCAATACAATTACAAATCCGCTCGCTGACTTACAGGCCCAGGCACATTTTGGTGTTTATTTTGTTTGTATATTTACTATCGCAAACCACTGGCAGCTTTGGTTGAAACCATTGGTTTCAGTAGCCTTAAATAAATTTTTTGTCTTACAAGTACCACTTTAAATAAGAGAATAAGATAAATTGATTTTTAATCGATTAGTATTATTTTGTTTTATCTTGATGCTTGGGTAATTTAAATTACTTTTAATGTTGCAGCTCTTTTTTAAAACTTGCTTCTCTATTTATATAAATACCCCCGCCGCAGCAAACCTGCCGTCTAAGCGAATTTCCATTTGGCTGAATTGATTTTCAATTGAGCTATTTAAATAACATTAGGTTTAACAAGTATCTAGGTTTGCTGCTACAAGGAAACTGATCAAGTTTGTGTTTTAAGTAAAATAATTATTGCTTAGTAGAAAATGAATATATTTGCCAAGTTTGAACAAAAGATATCCATAAACAAGCAAACTACAACATTTTACAATATTCTCCATAAGAATAACATGGGAATTTTAAATTTACAATTTTTTAGTTTTCTCCGTAACCAATAACCGTACAAAAACACTTTGATATACTGAATTGTTTGTTTTTTTAAGCTCTTTAAGAAGGTTTAGAGAAAAATTGGGAAATTTTGTGTTTTGAGGGTCAAAAGTGAGAAAAACCAATTTTTACCTCATAAAACCCCCCATAAAACCCTGTTCCCATGGTCCGATCATGCTGGATCGCGAACTCATTCAAGTTTATCCCGCCTTACACCTTCAAACCAAATTTCATCAAAATCGGATAAAAATTACTCAAGTTATCGTGTTCACGGACACATATATATATAAATCTATATATATATATATATATCTATATATATATATATACATATATAAAAATTTGAACGAATGGTGTTTTTGGCCTCTGGGGACATCAAAATGAAAAAGTAAATCGGTCCCGGGCCTAAGTCTTACCATGAGACCTACGGTAATAGCTACTTCCCTATAGGGAAATTCGCTAAAAACTGTAATAAATAAAATATGTAGTTTGTGGGAACCATCTATTGACGTAGTGGCCACAATTGTTGTGAATTCAACGTTAAGTTCCCCCCCTTTCTCCACCTACCCTTAACTTAAATGTATTAAATTGCAAAGTACCCCTTGTGACATATCAAATGAAAGGGTATGAAAAAGGCATGAATGAAGAAAAAGAAACAAGCATGCCAGCTATAGTTCGGCCACTTAGAAAGCGACCTCCTCCAGCATTGGTTTAGCATTAGCGCGCAGCGCAGGTCGTTTTCTAAGCGGCCGAACTATAGTCACACCTTTGAAACATGCTTGTTCAATAAAAAACACGTCAAAATCCGATAAAATTTAGAAGTATGGTGTTTTATTTAAAATCTTTGCTAGCTCTTACAGTTTTCGAGCTAAAGGAGTGAAAGGTGGCGGTGGCTATAGCCGTTATAGAAAACATATTTTTTTAAGCAGTAGAAATTCTAAAATTTTGAGCTGTCATAACTTTTGATAGAATTGACGTAGAGACCTCTAGGCGCCGCGCCATTCTTTTCCTTTTTTCATTCCCTTTAATTTGATATGTCACAAGGGGTACCGTTCTTTGTAATTTAAAAATTTTAAGTTAAGGGTAAGAGGAGATAGGGGGTGAATGGGAACTCAACGTAAAATTCACAACAATTAATTGTGGCCTTTACGTCAATAGATGGTTCCCGAAAACTGCATATTTGATCTATAACCGTATAGTTTTTATATAAATAGAGAAGCAAGTTTTAAAAATAAACACACTGTATATATGCATGTTTTTAAAACACCCTCCCGTATATTTCGGTATCAAACGTGTGTGTTTTATATTTTCAATGCCATCAACCACAGAAATAATTAACAGACACTCTGTAATAATAAAGAAACAGCAGCAGCTATACTTGAGACTACATGACAGCTATTCATGCCTGCTCATGCTGTACAAGCAATGAAGAAAGTCCATCATGCATTGCGATTCTTTTTTTTGTTCAGGTGTTCTGTTTCTTTCGTGTTTCGTATCGTTCGTGTCGTGTGTGTGTGTGTTGCCAAAAAAATACCAAACTTTCTTAGTTTCTTTGTTTCTTAGTTTGTTTTTGTTGTTGTTGTTCTCGGTACTCGGCGTTCGTTTCATAGATCATTTTAGATTCATTTTCCATTTCTGTTCTGTTATCTATCTATGGAAGGAATAAGTAAAATAGAAAAGATGTAAGTAAAATAATTCACTATTTTGCATTTGTATTAGTTTTACCAATTTAGGCCTATCATTGAAGGCTACCGGTATTATGATTATGATTTTTATAGTGATACTATTTACATTATTTAATGGAGCACAATCGACAAAAACCTTTGATAATACCTGTTAGTTAACCTACGCTTGGGCCTAGCTCGATTTTTGATAGCTGACATTAAACTGTCAAATAAGTTACCATAGGCTTTAAAAAGAGGTTATGTGTAGGCTGAGTTAGGCCTGCTTAAACATAGGTGAGGGCACTGTCTTGGTTGTTAAATATTAACGGCTGCACTTTATTTTACGTCCTACATTACTCACATTAGGTAGGCCTACTGCAGTTTGGTTAAGGTTAGGCTTAGTTTCAAAGAACAGTTTCATTTTATAATCAGCTGGCACCGGTAGTGAATGTATGTAGGGTAGATGCAAGGTTATTAAAAGAGAATTTATATTTTTCTTTTAATAACCTTGGGGTAGATGTAAGCTAACTTTGCAATGTAAATCTTCACTTCCAACTCTTACCTTACCTTAAACCTAAGTTAATGCTGTTTGTGATGGGTACACTTCCATATCTGTTGGCACAAACAACCGAATGAGTAATATTGATTATTCGATTGTTTAATTCGATATATCGTTTGGTTAGTTAGGTTAGGTTAACCTTACCTAACTAACCAAACGATATATCGAATAATCGATATATTGATCGATATTTTCATTCGGTTGTTTGTGCCAACAGATAGGCCTATGGAAGTGTACCCTTTGTGATCTCTAACGTAAGATTTTGTGATCTCATTCTGCTTTACTTAACTGACAATTCCAAATGCATGTACTTTGTCAAAAGGAAAATAAATATTCTTAGTCTTATTCTTGTGTCATTCAAACCGAAGTAGGTTTATTCGGTTGTTAGGCCTCTGCAACAATTTGTCTTCATTCTTCTACGTCCTTGTCTCCTGAGGTCTTTTGCTACAACTTGGTCTTTTAATCTTCGTTTAGGCCTTCCATGTGGTCTGGTGCCAAAATAGCCCCCCCTCAAATATATAGCCTGCTACCGTACCAATACTTTGGGTATTTCTGAACTTTGTAGACTTTTCTTCAAAACATTTTAAAATTAATCCTACGATCTTAATAAACAAGAAAACACCTTTCAAGCATTTTTTTAAGGCGCGGAAACCACTGCAAATTACAAAATTATACGGAACTATTTTCTCAAGTCGCGGAGCACATCGCTTGCCGAGGATCGAGGAGCGGAGTGATACAGACCAGTGACTACTTACTCTTGGGCACATATTTGTGTTGCCAGCTGATTAGAAAAGATTTATAATAAGCGATATATTGAACCGCATTGAAATCAATATTTAATCCGATAATACCTCACAGGTTAGGCCTATATATGTTTAATTACATCGACGGTACAGTAAGTTATTATACTTATTATTATTAATACAACGCAGATATTGAACACTGATCTTATTTTAGGCATGTGGGGAAGGTAGGTCGGGGTTTATGAGAATTCGTGGCTCCATTAGGCTAAGTGTTTTGAAGTAAGGTTAGATTAGGAAGGTAAAGTGTAGGTTATAGGTAAATCGGGTTGTTTATTTATGTTACACCATATTGTTTTTCATCTTTTAGAATAGTTGGTTAAACGGGGAAATGATTTCAAAAATGCTTGCCTAGGCCTACCAGCCGCTTTCCTGTTTATGAGGCTCGCTGATATTATGGTTTTAATACCTTCAGTCTCCAATTCAAAATAAAGTTGGTTACTGCGACTTAGGTTTCTGCACAAAGTTGTGTTATCATCAATCGTTCCAGTTGGAAAAGTTAATTCCAATGGACACTATTAGTTAAAACTACATACAGTTCATACACGACACAAACAGGACGTATCAATTTCTTAGGCTCTTAGGCTACATTAACCGATCGGTATTTACAAGGACGAGAACATTTGGTAGGTTTACCGGCCACGTCAGGTGACATCCAAACCACAACTAGCTGGAACGTTATTTGTTTCTAACCAGTTCAGGGGCAATTTTACACCTCGATGTCAAAAGCTTATAATATCTTTAGTTTCCTGAAGGTTAGGTCCCTCTAGGAAGGGTTTTAACTTACACTATAACATCCAATGTACCGGTATCTTCTTCAATAGGCCTACTATATAGGCCTAATAGGTTCTTCTAGGCTATAAACATTAAGTACCTAGATCACTAAAATAAGTGTTCCATGCAGGGGTTTCTTGTTTATCACATCTTATATTACAGTTGGGTTTCTTAATACCGTACCTGGCTGTATTGTATCCTTTCTGAAAGAATTTTTTAGTCTATAGGTTAATTTCATTTGTGTTTTGCTCTGACGGATTGTTAGAAGAACTGTTATTATTTAATAAACATGTTTAGTAAGGTATTAACTATAATGATTTGTTTACTATTAAAATTCTTCTTTAAGATAACTCTTATACATTTTAAAAATGAATTCTTTAGTAAATATTATATGATGGTTGTTGCAGGTATAATCTGTGCCTGCTGGGTTGCTGGCTCGTCCGTCGGGTTCCTGCCTCTGATGGGATGGAACAATGTCCAAGGTGACGTCGCTTCTTGTTTGTTTGAGAGTGTAATGGCACCGAAGTATCTGGTGTTCCTCTACTTTGCGACCATCATCGGGCCAGCGACCATCATGGCGGCCTTCTACGCTCACATTTACACTGTTGTGCTCAAACAGGTATTATACCAATGGGTAAATTAGGTATAGAAATAGATTCAGAGACTCTTTTATTTTTGGCCAGATTTTAACCTGTGCATTAACATTAAAAATGCCTCGCTCTAACCACATCACCAACCGCATCTCTTAACTAATATCCATATCTTATAGCTGGGTAGTTGAAAGGTGTTGCTTGAAAATCTGAAGGTCGCCAGTTCAATCTGAGTAAAGGTGGTTCAAAACTGGGCCCGGCTGTTCTTAATAAATGATACTGACTAATGAAATATCTAACCTTAGTCAGTAAAAAGCTGAACAGATCATACCACTTTATTCTACACTCATCTTGCATTCATATTGAAGATGAAATAAGCTTCCAGGTCGGCTTTGCTGTCTCAAAAAACTGATAATTGCCGAATTTGTCGTAGTTGAAGCAGATGGTGACGGTGAACGGAAGGTCGGGCGGAACTCACGGCTCTATGTTACGAGTGCTCGGCGCAGCTCGTAAGAGGGAAGTCAAAGCAACTCAGAATCTCTCCATCATTGTATTATTCTTCATGGTCTGCTGGATTCCTCTGTACACCATCAATTTCTTCCAGTCGTTCTTCCCACCGTGGAAGGTGAGCAACTAAATGCATTGATGTGTTGATTCATTTTTCATTGTAATTAAATAAATAAACTGGGAATATCCCAAGTAGATAGTGGCTAAGGAGTCAAAATCAAACAAAGTTAGGCCTAATATTAAATCTAGAGCTTGCAGAAAGATAGTAATGAAGAGAGAAGCTATAAATCACTTATGATTTTAGAGCCTACTGAAGTAAGAGTAATTAAACAATTATATATTATATTATACTAGCTGACCCGGCGAACTTCGTATCGCCTAAGTTATAGGTTTCCCCTAAGACAGACCGATGGAAAGAAAGTACCGTTACGTTTAATTTTCAAGATGATCTCGTTCGCATCGCTCAATCACGTCCTGGTTGAAGTTCGTTCGCTACGCTCACTCACCTTTGGGTTGGAGCTCGTTCGCTACGCTCACTCACCTTTAGGTTGGAGCTCGTTCGCTGCGCTCACTTGCCTTCAGGTTAGCTCGTTCGCTACGCTAACTCGCCTCCAGGTTGAAGTTTGTTCGCTACGCTCACTCACCTTTTGGTTGCAAATTAGCTGTTGTCATAAATGTAAAAGAAATAATAGTGCTGCACCCTGTTGGTAATCCTTGTAACTTTAATGCTATTGAACATCATAGAACAGAACCAACTTGTTTAATTGAAACAGCTGTTAAGATTCATTAATTCCATTTCTCATAAGGTTAACATGGGAAACTCCAGAGCCACTGGGGCGGAGCCCTTTTAAGAATTTCGAAACGGGAAATAGTTTACGTCCGATTCGCATACCTACAGAATTTACACACCAAATTTCATAACGATCGGTGAAGTCGTTCCGGAGGAGTTTGTAGACAAACACTGTGACACGAGAATTTTATATATTAGATTATGTACGGTATAATAATACCTTCTTGTGTTTCAGGCTCCGCAAACCTTGACAATGTGCTGCATTATACTGTCCCATCTCAACTCTGCAGGTAATCCCCTGCTGTACGCCTACCACCTGAGGGACTTCCGCAATGCCCTTAGGTTCGTACAAACACTTTTACTGAGTGCCAACATTTGTTAGGCTACTTAACTTATTAGGTATCTTCATTATATAGGGATTTTCTAAAATCCTGAATGCCTAAAAGTTTCTAGGATGATTGATAAACTCCTGTTCAAAGTTAATATTTAACTATTTTGTTATCTCTGCTAGATCTCTGCTGTTTGGTCCTCCGGTGGAGAAGGCGGTCGGAAGATTCAACACGGCTTACCCAGAAACCCCTACAGAACTGAGGGACAGATTGAGGAGAGCTAACAGTGTGACTTCGCTGTACAGGGCTCAACCTACCAACACTGTGGTCAGTTTAGCTACAGTCTCGGTTACATGAAAAATTAACTTAGTCTAAGACCACACTTGGCGACTCGGTTGCGACAAATGATAAAATCGGGTAGTGTTAAATTAAATGAAGATGGCCACAACGAGGGACTTGCAACCAGCAACCACCTGCAACAGGAAAATAAACGTGTCCTGAAATGTTTACAGGTCTGTTCGATGTATCCCTAAAAGATTAAAGGGTTAAAAAAAGAAACCCTTCTTCTGGTTCAAAAGAAACCCAAAACCTCAAAGCTTGTCAAATGTGGCTTGGCTCATTAAAAAATACAACAAACAATTTGAAATTTGAAATTAAATCATCACTAAGCAATGTTGTAAGGATGAGACAATGGCAATGTTTCAAGGGATGGGCTCCAACCTTATGTTTTGTTTTCCTTTTAAGATACACAATAAATAGCAACAGGTCTTACTCACTCAGCGATCCCAACATCTAGAAGATGCTCAAATGTGGCATCTCCTGCGACCTGGTCACAGATGAACTAAGTTGCGGCGACTAGGTCGCTAAGTGTAGCTGTAGCCATTAATACAACCTTAGCCTAAGCTGTTTTTGGAGAAACATGTTCATTATAGTATTGATATGCATTTTGAAATTTTAGACTCTATAGATTATTGAGTAATTTTAAATTTCCTGTATTTATTATTTTTCCACTTATCTTAGAAACCAGATCCATACTATATTAAAACAAGGTTTTGGTAGGGAAAAAGTGAGTAGAATAGGCAACATGTGGCTTAATGTCTGATTTGAGGTGCTAGAAAAAATTACAAAATCATTATTATTAAAATTGATTAGGCCTAATGAGGTCAGTAGTTTAATGAATTATTTTAATCCATATTTTCTAGCCCCTGAGCTGGTTCTATAACTAAATTGATATTTTATCTTCGTCAGCCAGCTCCTGATTAGTTATCAACTTGTTACGGCCGTTTCAGCATCACTGTGCCATCGTCGGAGTGCGGGAATGTACTATCCTCAACAGGCCTGTTATTTAAAACCCCGTTTTGACAAATATGTGTGTGTTTCGTGTAAATATGTTTTTGTGTTTTAACTACGCCTTTTGGCTGAACAGTCCGACGATGGCACAGTGATGCTGAAACGGCCGTAACAAGTTGATAACAAATCAGGAGCTGGCTGACGAAGGTAAAATTTCAATTTAGTTTAATGAAAGTTGGCCTAATGTTATGACCAAGCTATGAGCTATTTACCCACTAAAATATTTTTTGGTGATTCATGTATTCCTCCCTATAGGTGAACAATGTATTAAGAGGTCACCGTCGCAGCATGACTGTGCCATTGTACAACTCTGAGGGAGGGATCTACAAGATAGCTGGAGACACTTATAGGCTGCCTCAGGCATTGCTGGAGTTCAACCTGTCTTGTATAATGGAAAACTCCCACTCAGGTCAGTTTAATGACAGTAGAGTCTTGATTATCCAACCTAAACCGGCTGCGGAAAGATCAAAATATAAAGGTTTGATAACGCGGAACAATGAAAAAACCATTGACAACACGTCAAAAACCATTATATTAAATGTAGTTTCTCCGTTCTCAAACATGTTCAAGTTTACATTTTGTAATTTTTTTATTCAAAACAATCATCATAGATTAAAAGTAAAAAGTAAAAGAATCTACTAAGTAAAAACACCTAATCTATACTATTATAAAAAAGAGGTGGTGTCTGTGTGTGTGTATGGGAAAAGTAAACGCGAAAACTACTGGTCGGATCGGGCTGAAATTTGGCATGATGATAGCTCACATTCCCGATTAACATATAGGCATATTTTTATCCCAAAAATCCTTTCGGGCTCCTCCCCAGTGGCTCTGGAGTTTCCCATGTTAACCTTATGAGAAATGAAATTATTGAATCTTAACAGCTGTTTCAATTAAACAAGTTGGTTCTGTTCTGTGATGTTCAATAGCATTAAAGTTACAAGGATTACCAACAGGGTGCAGCACTAGCACTATTATTTCTTTTACATTTATGACAACAGCAAAAGGTGAGTGAGCGTAGCGAACGAACTTCAACCTGGAGGCGAGTGAGCGTAGCGAACGAGCTAACCTGAAGGCAAGTGAGTGCAGCGAACGAGCTCCAACCTAAAAATGAGTGAGCGTAGCGAACGAACTTCAAAAAGAACCGAAATTTCTTAAACCATGTCCTCACTCATAACTGCTATAAGCATTTGATACTTATATGCCAACCCCGTACGAAGGACGGGTACTCTGCTAGTGTAAGATAAAGCGATGCTTGTCCAAGATAAGGATTTGAGTAGCAGAGAGGTATGCAGGTATCACAAGTTAAACTGTGTAGTATGCAGGGTGCTAAAGCAATCAGATAGTAAAGATTAGTGGAGATGCCAATAGCCTGGTGCTTATCTTCTAATTACAGTGATGGCAAAGGGGTTGTTTTCATGTAAGGGTTTAAGTCATTAAGGTATTGTGTCAATTAGCATGGCGTGTGGAAGGGATGAAGGAAAGACTCCCAACGAAAGTCTCGCAACTAGAAGTTAGTAGTATAACGTTATTCCAACGCAAATCAACTAAAGCGACAGTGTAGGGGGAAAATTATTTGTGCTCATAAGCAACCTGATAATCACTGTAATTGTCATGAAGATTATCCATAAACATAGAAAAAGTCTGCAATTTTACAGTACTCGATCATCTGCACAGAAGGGTCATATAACACTGTTGGGTGGATAACCGAAGGCCGTATAGCTGAAGACAGGAGACTATGGTATTAGATTCAAAGTGTGATTGTGTTTATCCACCGTTGTATTTACTCACACAACTTTTCACACCGAGGATCTAAACCCATTTTCTCTCCCCAGATGAAGCCAGCAAGAGCCTGAGTGTGCTGGGACTCCACGTAACCCAGACAACCCCTGTAGGGTCCGACCCCCTGGACACCTCCATGGGCTACGTGGATGACAAGACTCACGACATCTACAGCCTAGGACTGGTGGAGACCCCGGACACGGACGGGGGAGTTTACAACGTAGCTGACGTAGAGGATCTGGGAGTCGGGAGTGAGGGGACCCAGAAATACTGAATGCTACCTGATTTTCTTGGCAAATAGTATGGAAGTGAACACTTTTTTGCCACCTTAAGTATTAACTTGAGTTTGAGATAAAAGACATGAATTCAATCCAAAGTGTTTTGCGTCTGTGCATTTAATTGTGAAAATTATTAGCTTAATTACTGTAGTAGACAGTGATGCATCAAGGACAGCTGGGTCCAGTTTCAAATCAATAAAATACTCAAATACACCTCTTGCAGGTTTACACGTTTGTAATAAATTTCATTAAATCGGATCATTTTTGCTCGAGTTATCGCGCTAAAGAGACACATATATATTTAAATTTGAAAGAATAGTGTTTATGCGCTCTGGGGACCTCAAAACGAAAAAGTAAATCGGTCCCGGGCCCAGGGATTAACACAAGACCTTCAAAAATAGATTATTCCAAAAATAGTGAAGGGAATGAAAGAGTGCAAAGTACGACATTATAGCTCAAGAACTGTAGATGGCCACATGAAGCTTAAGCTGAGTGCAGCCATAGATTTCGAGAGCTGCAATGTTAGTTTGTGCTCGTAATACACACAAGATTTTACCGTTTACAGGTGTGGCAATGTGATCATTTCCATGCAGTGTTAGGAAAAGGTTCTTTTTGTTCATTTATGGTCACAGTTCATGATATAATTTAGAATAGTTTTAATATACAACTCACACAATGATATACTTTGAAATAGCAAAGCCAATACTTTTCAACACATAGTATCGTAACACATATGGAATACTAATGCAACAAATGGATGGATGATGATATGGTCCTTAGTATATAGACATGAATATGGAGTTCTGATGTTAAATTATTCATACCAACCTATTATGCACTAAAAACACTTTGGATAGAGTTGCATGCTTTTTATATTTGTAAATTTCAGATTTAAAAGAACGAAAGGAACAGCATAAGTTAGAATAAACAGTATTGAGAAACGTACTGAACTATTATTGCATTGGGAGGACTGTGAAAGATGAAATATTTCTGTGATGAAATAAAAATGTGATGGTAATGGTATTTTACCTATTTTAGTCATTTAGATACCCAATTAAAATAGTTAATGTAGGCCTACTGCTGATTCAAATCACTGCTGTGTTATATAAGAATGAGAAGTGTAAAGTTTGTTAAACCCCAACATGTTTTCCTATTTTTCAATTTTCAGTAAATAAATAAAACCTAAAAACTCTATTTAAAATTAAAACATTATCCTACTTTGAGGCATGATCAGTGGTGTAGTGAGGCAAGACTCTACACACATATTTCGTGAACATATTCCGAGGTCACAGCGTGTTTGTTTTCTGTGGTCATGGTAAAATTGTAAACGTCTCGTGCGGTCACGGCAAAATTGTAAATATCTTCTACAATCGCAGTAAAATCATGAACACTTCTGATGTTTGTCAGTGTCGATACGATTGTGAGCTTCCTACACTGAAACATTTACAACTACAGTAGACTCCCTCTTATCCGGACTCCTCGGGACCGAGGCTAGTCTGGATAACGGGTTTTCCGGTTAAACCGACGTCCCCAAAAACTCGTTAAAACGGACTGTTTACTGTGATATTCGACTTAAATTTAGGAGAGCGTTGTGAAGACACGTGATCACTGGTCTCAAATCTTTCCCACGAGAACAGACGTTTCAGTACTGCCCCATTTCTTGCCAATCTAGTCCGGTTAAACCAATGTGCTGATAAAAATTGTCCGGTTAAAGAGATGTCATTGCCGCCGAGTGTAGTCCGGTTAAACCGATGTCCGGTTAAAAGGTGTCCGGATAAGAGGGACTCTACTGTACATCACTGGGCATGATTTTTTAGACGCAAGATAAATGAATCTACAGATCTGAAAACATTATAAATATTAAAAGTCATGTTCCATTATGTACTATTAAAAGTTCACTGTGGATGATTCTGATTTTTATTTGAATGAACATTATTGAAAATGGCCCCAATAGTTCTCTGAACTTATGGTTCTATTAGTATCATGGGTTTTAAACTGGGTAGTAACTATTTTAGCTAGTTAATTATTTTTACACCCAAAATATCTTTAAAAATCATAGTACAGTTCCTTGGTACTCATGTTCTACTGCTCGAATGTCTATTAAGAAAATTCATTAAGTCATTCAAAGTAAAGATAATTAGGTACTTTTATTTAGTTTCTACAGCTCCAGCGTCTTATCTATAAAATTCAATGGGTTGTTGAAATAAAATATTATTTTTTTTATAAGATTGAAAGCTCATACATTCCATCAAGCCTTTGTCCTAAATATCACACAAATACATGAAGAACGTTCCTTAGTATCGTTATATTATTATTGTCCAAAAAAACGAACAAAAATACGAACATTTTTATTTTTATAAATGTTTAATGTAGGATTTTAGATTTTTTAAATCTAATTTTTGTGAAAAGTAACTTTTAATCCAGGCTGTGATTTTTATTGTTGACATTTAGTTTGTATAGGTAGATGTATTATTTTACTATACTATCTTACACTAATATACTTTTTTACTATGATAAAACAATAGTGTGTTTTTTCACTAACTGTTTTCCTATGCAGTATTTAAGATATGTTTTTTGTTAATGTATCTCAATACTATTAATTTAATGTGTTGTTGTTTCCTGTTTATTACAAAACAGTATTATTTTATTAATATTCATTTTCAAACTCATCATCAAGCTCAGAACTCAAGGACAAAATGTGTGACTACAACTATCCTGGCTCAACTAAGAGCTTTTAAATGAATTCCTTACTTTGCTATTAGTTAATTAAATTTGTTTAATAATTTCAGATGAAATATGAGCTGCATCTTAGGATTCATGCCAAAATGGTGCATTTTAAATGTTGAGAAGTTGAAAGTTTGAATGTCAAACTGTTACATTAGTGATATAAAACTGTTCCAGAAAACAACCCATTAGTTTATGGCACTATATTGTAATAAATAATAACAAACTATTTTATATGGTTTTATAGAATATATAAATTACACTCATGAATGAACCGATATTTTGTTCCCATATCAATGTGTTCATTTGGTGTATATAATAGCTGTTTATAATAGTAAATGTTATTTATTTTTTTATGTATTTGTAAAAATACGATACTGCTTCATGATAAATGTACATTCCAAATGTAAATACAGTGATTGTAAATATAATCTCTGTATATATCAACTCTTGCTTTCTTACCAGTATGTCCTGTTCTTCTCATGATATTGTAATGTAATTTAATCTCCCTTTTAACCCTTTCAGGCAGAGTTACGAGTGTAGCTCGTCTTAGCATTTTGGGACGAGGTAACCTTACTGCTAAATCACTGGGACTTTTAAGCAGTTCGTCGAATCTGACCTTTGAACACTAGTGTCACATTCAGGCTTTAGTCCACTCGTCCCAGCCGGCCAACAGTGGCATGGTGGCTTAGTTTAATGTCGTTAACATTATGGCGAGTGCAGCTCTGTGGTCTTACTACATCCGCTGGTTTTATTCACGTATGTGTGCAATCCATATTAAGCTTACTAAAGTGTGGCTTAGCTGGTGGGAGGGCTCATCTTAAATAAGTATTGTCTGATTTGTGTGTAAGCTTCTTTTTACAATGTAGTATATAGGTGGTTTTCTTTTTTTACCTTTTGATTAAATATGGACAATGTACTGTGTTGAAATACATGCTGTAAAATGATAAAAATGACGTAAAAATGATATTGATATAAACAAATTTAAAAAATTAATGCGTCAAGATTTAGACACTTGGTACCAACATAGACAACTTTATTAGTAATTTTTTCAAGGAATACATTAATGTTAAAATACAGTACATGTAATAAAATGCTCGTTTGCTTCACAATCTTATATATTTAAAAAATTAGCTTTTCTTGTTTATAATTGGTTTTCCTTTATAATATTAGGAACAAAATGACTACACACAGTGGTTTATAAAGTCCAAAGTGGAAGTGATGTTTATTTACAACAAACTAATAAACATAGCAATCACATGGCATATAATTAACACATGACAGCTGCTTCTAACTTAGTACCAAGAAGGCAATGAGGAACAAGATTATAAATAAATTCCAACACCCCTCCTTAATCTTGATCCTTCATTGGGGTAAGACCAAGGTCGGTCATAAAACCATCATGCTTGATTTTGCCAAGTGATTTTGTCAAAATGTCCGCTACCATCTTGGAAGTTGGAACATAATTCAGCACAACTAGTTTTCTCTTGATTATGTCTCTGACAAATAACTGTTTACGAATTATATGTTTGGTCTTGTCATTCACGGTTCTCTTCTGCAAAATCTTCATTGCTGGCATGTTGTCACAGTGCAAATTTACATGCTCAAGAAATATTCCCAGCTCTTCCAACAAGTGCTTCAGAAACATTGCTTCCTGAACCATTGCTACAAACATACATACAGTCTGTTTCATAAGTCATACATCTCTGCTTCATACTTCCCCAAGACACAGGTCCTTCACTCAATTTAAAAACATATCCCGTACAACTTTTCCCATCAAAGTTGTTTCCATGACTGGCATCAACAAAACCATGTAGAGATTCTTCATCAGCTTGCTCCTCCACAGCATGCTTCCACAAATTCTTATTCGGATCTTCTATTGCCTCTTGATAACTACTTGGCTCTAGATCCTCACAGGTAACCATGTAGGTAACAAAATCAGGAAACATTTTAGGTTTTCTTACTCTTAGAGGGTGCCTACTCCCAACATTAATTTCAACACCTTCCTCATCATTTCCCGAATTCCCTTCAGCGGATCCTCCAGTTCCAACATCGTCATCATCTTGCTCAATGTTGATATTATCAAGAATGAAGCTCTCCTCTTCTGCCTCAGGATTCCTGCAGGGTTCATCGAGTTTGGCGGTCTGGATGCTTACTATGGTCTCGACTGGTTGTATAGTTTCATCACCATTATTTTCTTCACGCCCATTATAAAATAAGTTTTCAAAAAACTTGACATCTCTAGAATAAATCAATCTACGGGGAGACTTAGGATCGACCAATTTGTAACCTTTGACATCCTCACTGTAACCTACAAAAATGTGAGGAACACTCTTATAGTCCAATTTGGTCCTTCTCTCCTTATGCACATGCACATAGCCTATGCAACCAAAAACTCTAAGGTGACTGAGGTCCACTTTCGATCCAGTCCATTTCTCCTGTGGAGTGACTCCGAAAACAGCTTTTGTAGGACTTCGGTTCTTAAGATAAATAGCTGCCTCCACAGCATACTGCCAGTAACCCTTGTTCAAATTTGAGTCACTTAGCATGCTTCTAGCTTTTTCAATAATAGTTCTATTTGCACGCTCTGCTACCCCATTCTGCTCAGGACTATATCGAGTAGTAACCTGGTGCCTTATTCCAAATCTATTACACACTTCTTCTAGTCTCGCATTCATGTACTCCCCGCCTTCATCTGACCTAACAGTTTTTACAGTCTGGTTGGTCTGATTTTCGACTAAAGTCTTAAACTTGAGAAAACAATCAACTACTTCATCCTTTGATTTCAAGAAATAACCAAAGGTCATTCTAGTGAAGTCATCAATAAATATTAGCATGAAGTGATTACCTTGAAGAGACTGAACATTCATAGGCCCACAGACATCCATATGGATTAACTCTAGTTTTGCCTCAGCTCTCTTACTTGGAGTGGTTGGGAAAGATTCTCTGGAGTGTTTCCCCTCTACACAGGGAATGCAAGATTCTGGCCTCTGATTAGGAAAATCGATACCCAAAGCCATCCCCTTTTTCAAAATACCCATGCTAACATGATTCAAGTGACCCAACCTTCTGTGCCATAAATTATGAAGGTCCACACTAACTGACTGGTCAACTTGAGTAGACATAGCCAAATTGTCATAATTTGGATCAATGTTGCATTTACTCTCTGTATCCAACCGATACAGTCCATTTACATTTGTTCCAGTTCCACATATTTCACCTCTTACTGAAAACCCATCTTTTATGTAAATATTACACCCTTTGTCATCAAAAACTAAAACTTGCCCTTTACTAGCTATTTTGCTCACAGATAGCAAATTTGTAGATAAATCTGGTACATACGTCACATTCGATATCACTCTCTCACCAAAGTTTTTAAGGTTCACAGAAACTTTCCCAGAACCCGCAGAGTAAATTTTGGTATTATTAGCGACAGTGACCTCTTTAACTCCCTCATTCGAGTTAAACGTTTGAAAACTTTCTTTACTTTTGGAAAGATTGTCAGAACAACATGAGTCTAAGAACCAGCTTTCAGGTTCTACCTTTACATTCAGATCAGTTATCCAACTTACATTTTTATTTTTGTTTCGACCAACTGACTTACCAATTTTGGAAATTGACCTATTACTAATGTTTGAGCTATTACTAATTTTAGCTTGGTTATTTTCAGGACAATCCCTTATCATATGGCCTGCCTTTCTACATTTGTAACAAGTAGGAATAAAAGGCTTCCTCATCTTTGAGCTCTTATTAGAATTAGCTTGATTAGTATTTGATTTTGATAAAAAAGGCTTCCCAGTACTGCTTTTAAAAGTTGAAAATACTACAGAGGACTCAGTGGTATCCTTTTCAGCCATGCTATTTAATTTTTCTAGTACTTTACTATATTCTACTTTATCTGTACTCTCGACTGCCATCCTAAATGCCCTGTAAGACTCAGGCAAACCTCTTAGAAGTAGACACGCCTTCATTTCATCGTCCACGGGTTTCTCTATGTCAGCAAGTTGAGCATTGAGGTCAAGAAATTTAGAAATATACTCACTCATGCTGTTGCATACTTCCAACTTCAAATCTAAAAGCTGGTCCAGCAGAAATATTCTCCTGTTTGTGCTCTTGACTTCATACTGCTTTGCTAAAATGTCCCATGCTTCCTTCGCTGATATGGCCGTCCTGATATGTAGTTTTGGAGCTGCCTCCAGGTGCATGGCAATCTTGGCGAGTGCCCTCTCATCTTTGTCTGGATCCACAGTTACCGGTGTCGTCTCTGTAGTAGTCCTTCGTGGCTCAATGCAATTCCACAATCCCTCATACTTAAGAGCCATCTTCATATCAAATTTCCAACTTGCATAGTTGGCTGACCCTTTCAACTTAGAAATTCCAGGGGCTGATGTGGAGTATACAATTTTGTCTCCCATCATAGTAATTGTGTTCATCCAATGAAATTTACTATAATATTTCTTAAACACTTCTCTTCAAAAATTAAACTGTTCAAAATAGGCCACAGAGAACATGTTACAGTAAAAGTGAAACTGGGCCCATAACCTCTTGTTTATAATTGGTTTTCCTTTATAATATTAGGAACAAAATGACTACACACAGTGGTTTATAAAGTCCAAAGTGGAAGTGATGTTTATTTACAACAAACTAATAAACATAGCAATCACATGGCATATAATTAACACATGACAGCTGCTTCTAACTTAGTACCAAGAAGGCAATGAGGAACAAGATTATAAATAAATTCCAACAGCTTTTTCTTTTCCCAGTTCGTTTGGCTTTTCTACCCGACCGATTTTCATGATTGAGGTCTCAAATTGAAAGTATGCACGCACAGATTTGCCATCAAACATCAGCATAAATGTATTTATAATCCCACTCGACATATACGTAAACGAAATTTGCCCCCCATGTATTTCTTATGGGAGTTAAATTTGGGTTTTCTTTGCCGAGTTCGTTTGGCTCTTCTACCCGACCGACTTTTATGATTGAGGTCTTGAATTGAAAGTATGCACGCACAGATTTGCCATCAAGCATCGGCATAAATGTATCTATAATCCCACTCGGCATATACGTAAACGAAATTTGCTCCCCATGTATTTCTTATGGGAGTTAAATTTGGGTTTTCTTTGCCGAGTTTGTTTGGCTCTTCTACCCGAGCGATTTTCATGATTAAGGTGTCAAATTGAAGGTATGCACGCACAGATTTGCCATCAAACATCGGCATAATTGTATCTATAATCCCACTCAACATATACGTAAACGAAATTTGCTCCCCATGTATTTCTTATGGAATTTAAATTTGATTTTTCTTTGCCGAGTTTGTTTGGCTCTTCTACATGACTGATTTTCATGATTGAGGTCTCCAATTGAAGGTATGCACGCACAGATTTGCCATCAAGCATCGGCATAAATGTATCTATAATCCCACTCAGCATATACGTAAACGAAATTTGATCTCTATGTATTTCTTATGGGAGTTAAATTTGGTTTCTCTTACCCGACCGAGGGCCGATTTTCATGATTGAGGTCTCAAATTGTAGGTATGCGCGTAAAGATTTCACATCAAGCATCGGCATAATTTGATTCATTTTTTAATTTAAGATTATTTCACCAGTTATAATTATACAATCTAATATATTTCGGTCTATGAACCTTCAGTGAAATACTGGTTTTCTTTTAATCGATTAGGTAGTTATTCAAATTGGGCAAGTTTCAAGCAGACGCAAGGCGAACTACCAACATAAATTTTTTTCATTAGGGTTTTCTATGATTAGTGATTACAAATCAATAGCTCCAGTATTGTTCATGTTTTTATATGTTTTAGACTAAAAATAATCAGTAAATTATAGGCTTTAATTTTAGTTATTAATCGTTTAAATCGGTAAAGCTCAAGATACTGTATCAATAAGTAGGTACTCAATAAAAAATCATAAATTTGATTATTTATCAGATGTTATATTTATTTTAACGCTGCGGAGCAGCATGGGTCCTCTAGTTTTCTATTATCTTAATTTAAAAATTCCATGATCAAGTACACTGGTTGATTTATGAGCCAGTTCCAAAGTTCCTTTTTCAGTTTTTTTTCGTTATATGTATTTATGTGCAGTGGTAGGGAATTTAGAATTTTGCAGCCAATATACGATGGTTTCTTGCTGAATTTTGTGGTGTGATGGATTGAACTCGCAAATCAATAACAAAAAGGAAAATATCAGACGGATGATAGAGCATATATTAACACTAATACCGAAACCCTACTTAGGCTGATGTTAACCGAAACCCCCAGTCTATGAGACCCCATTTGAAAAATAATGGACCCCGCTTAGACACACACAAACCGAAACCCTCGGCCTGTGAGACCCCGCTTTAAAATACACTAACGATGGGCTTCTGAAACGGGCATGTTATGAACAGACAACCTGTCAAGGTCACGGCACCCATGAAAAATGAACAAACAATATATCAATAGGTAGGGGAGGAAAAGGGGGGAAGGTATTGGGGGAATGGAATCTCCCAAGTAAACAGTGTTGCCAACATGCATTTTTGAAAATTCCCGTGGGCCTGTCAGACTGGGGTTTCGGTATTAGTGTTAAACAAAACCCCGTACTTGTGGTAATCAGATGAAAGCAATTTTGGGAATGTTCCTGTCCTGAAAAATTAAATGAAAATAGTGCTATCGGTGATGTATAATTTTTATTTACATAAAGACTTATTAATATTTTTTTCCAATAGCTTTTTCTTAAACTTATTTGTACAACCCACAGTGTATAGCTCTAATGAATAAGGACATGAATAGGCCTCTGTTTTATGGGCTCATGGTCTAACTCTGAAAAATTTAATTTCAGTTGATTTATTAATTTACCTAACCCGCCATGTTAAACATCCCTATTCCCAAGCGTGATGTATACAACTTCTTTACTTCTCGAGTGATGTAAAGTTGAAAAAAACTCACTCGGTGAGGTAATGAAACCCATTTAAATAACATTGATTGCTTAGCTTAAAAAATATACCTCTATGGAGCCAACGACGTTTAATGCTAGAAATCAGCCGTGCGCTTGAATTTTATTGTTATAATTTGATGAATTTTCCTAACCTAGCTTTTGTTTGTTTGAACGTTACTGTTAGAAGATGAGTGAAATGGATAATGAAAAATATTGTTCGTAACCTCCTGTATATTGTCGGGTCAGGTAAAATCTTGTACGTTACACGTTACGCAAGAGCGTGTTTACATCACTTAGGTAAATTATACAACTCGTTTCCGCTCGTTGCAAAACATTCACCTGCGTGTTGTAATAACGCTCTTACTACACTTGTAAGGTAAATAGCTATTGCACATTTAATGTAAACAAAGACGTAAACCATTACCTAATTATACCATACACTGATTAATTGTAGGTTTCATAACATAACCAAAGAGTAATGTACCCACTGTGAAATTTACCCTAAGATAAGAGAAAAACATCAGTACATTCAAACGTAATCAGATATGAAATAAATTTCAAAACATGCTTGAACTTTAACTTTATGAAAAGTCTGCTTTCAGGATCCTAATTTGGGAAAACTCAGTTAATTATTTTTAAGTAACCATTAGGGATGGTCAAGTCTCGAAATTTCGGGAAATTTTAAATCTCGTTACACGAGACGAGATTTCTTTTTGGCCGAGATTTTTATCGAGACGAGAATTAAAAAAAAAAAAAAAAAAAAAATTAAAAACGCCTGCAGAAAGTCAATGCAATACCCGCAATACAGGAGTGTGTTGTAGTTGCGTTTCCTTTGCGAAGGCGTTCTTATTTAATTAATGATATAAATGTAAATATTACTTTAATTATTTTAATAATATTACTTTAATAACATTTGAGAAGTTTTGTTAAGTGTAAGCAGTGTGAGGAATGTTTTATTACTATAAAAAGTCAAAACAAGTAACTATTTTATAAAAATTAATATTGCTTTTATTTTATGATTTATTTCATTTTAGGATAAGTTGAACTCTATCCTAACTGATATCACTATGTTTCCTAATCGTAGGCATTTTTAATAAGTTAGGCGTGATTAATAAAAAAATGTTATGCTGATGTTTTTTAATAAAAGATTGTAAATATTCTTGCCTATTATCATTATTTTTGTATTTAAACAGTCATCTAACAATGTTACAAAATCAGGTAAAAATTTTGAACGTGCATTTCCCGTTGTGTATGAGAAGGGAAATCCCGTCTCGATCTCGTCTCGAAATTTTATGAGAAATAAAAAATCTCGTCTCGTCTCGTCTCGAACTAAAATTTCAATCTCGTCTATCCCTAGTAACCATTAAGCTCAATCATCCTTTATTGTTATCTTTACAAAACAATTTAACTATTTAATAGTCAGTTAATGCAGTGGGTGACATTTATTGGCAGTTGTAAATTATTGTATGTCAACTTGTGTTATGTAAGACAACATGTTGGACATTGATAGATGTGATAAGATGGGAGTGAAACCTCCGTTATTTTCTGTGTCATCTTTTTATTGGGACTCAGTATGTAGTGGCACATGTTATTGTGTAGACATCAGATAATGTGCGTTACGTTAATGTTGTGTGCTTTTAAAATTAATCAATGATTAGATGGCATGTTTTCAAGTTGGGTGGTTCAATTCCAGTTTGTTGTATTTTTTACTATGTGCTGTTTCAGTGATGGATCTTTACAAGGTATGGAAGTTTTGTTATTTTTATACACGTATTAGTCTTACCCTTTCCTACAAAACTGTAGATTGTTGAAAAATAACATTAACACAACTGAATTGAACCACCGACAGTGTATGCCGCTGTCAATTTCAGCACCGATTTCTGTCAAAAATGTCGAATTTTTAACCAAACCAAACTGCATAGACAACTTGGTGTACATTATAGCATCTTTTAAATCACAACTTTCAGAGTACCAATAAATAAAGGAGGAGAAACATTTTTAACACATTTCCTACCAGCCGTCACACTCCTCTGTATGAATTTTCTCGCGGCATCTGGTAGTGAATGTGTTAAATTTGGTGAACCGCTCATCCGACTTAAATGTTTAAACTGGAAACTTTCAAACATACAGGGTGGAAAAAAAGTCCAAGAAGGACAGTTAGATAAAAAAAAATTAAAATAGAGCTACAAAACTTGGTGTTTAGGAGGTTTTTTTTACCATGAATAGTCAACAAATGTTTATAATATTCTTTGATTTATTGTAGACTTCTTGTGGAAAAATCTTCTTGTTGTAAACTCTAAAGAAACTGTTAACAACAATTTAGTATTGTGAACAAAATTATTGTTTTAACTGTGGTTTTAAATATGTGTTTTAAACTCCAGTGTGGGCACATCTTTACTATACCTTTGTCCACCTAAAACATGGTTAAAATAATACAGTACTGTATTGTATTTTTACACTGTATTCATATGAAGAAAACATTACTTAAACTGTTTATTGGTCATAGTTTGGCCTTAGGTGGCTGTAGGAATCAATTGAAGTACATGTCAAACCTGAGTTGTGTAAGTAGTAGATTTTTATCAATTGATAATGTAAAATCTTAATCTTACCTTAGCAATCCTTATTGTGGTTATCCGATATTAATTTCCGGAGTCTAGGGAGACCAATTACTTATCATTTTAGGATCCACCTGTCGCAACGTCCTCCCTGACTAAAGTGAGGATATCCCACTTTTTGAAAACAATGGTTTTTATACCCCTAATCTTTGTACAATATTCATGTCGACTGTAATTTATATCGTGTTAAATGTCAACATACTTTCTACAAAACCCATCGGGTGGATCCTAAAATTATAAGTATTTGGTCTCCCTAGACTCCGACTGAAGATGGACCTTCGGGTCCGAAATTAATTTTGGATACCCACAATAAGGATTGCTAAGGTAAGATTTTACATTACCAATTGGTCATATATAAGCAATCCCTAAAATGATTGATAGTAGATTTGCTAACGAACAATTTCTCACAGACATCGCAGTGATTAGACCAGCCAACAAGTCCGTGTCCGCAGCCCATGTCAGATCCAGCCGCAGACTGTGTGCTTGTCGCAGATACATATGTAGTTGTTGTCTCAATCTGTCCTTCATTCGTCGCTGGAAAGCACTCGGTAAAACAATCATTTCTCAACAGTTTAATCATGTTTGTGTTACATTTCTGGTCCAATATGTGTGTTGCTTTCTTATGAATTACTCTTTAAATACTTTTTTTAAATACTTTAAACACTCAAATAGTTTACAACACAATCAACATGATATTTGGTTCGCCCCTGCAATGATGCTTCTTCAGAAGAGAGGAGTAAAATGCATTTTTTTCTATAAAATTTTTTTTTTTATGTTTTTTTAATGCAGTTTAACTATGCAGCTAATAACTTTTTTTTATTGTCTAAAACCAATTTGTTTACATACCATAATTAATTGGAATCTCGAAGACTATATCTTTGGTCCAGAACTGATTTGCAACGTTCCAATTTGAAGGAGGGCACTATAGCCACTTGGCTACTCTGACAAATGAAATTACCCCTAAAATCCGTGTTTACTCAGAAATATGTTTGCAGGATGTTTCAATATCCAAAGTCTACCTGGAAACCTCAACATTGTGCTGAGTTTTTCATTCAACCACAAACACATTGCTGTTTTTCCAATTTACTCAGGTGAGTAATTTTGTTCATAATATCGTTCTGTTATCCCACAAAGTCCTCATTCTATTGAACAAATAGAATGCACCCAGTAGGCTGGCCATACTAACCGTTTGTTGTCTTAAACAGCACAGAATTTTTACCACAATTCGTCTTTGCCTTTTGCGTCTTTATTACTAACGCCTCCTTTCTCCACGTAACAGCTAGGCAGCAATCCTGGCAACTACTTTCAACCAACTTGAAATTATTTTAGTTTTAAGGAATCCATTTAAGGAAGACCACTCTGCAGTCATTACCACAACCATTGTGTTTAAAACATGCACATTTTCAGTATCAATGATTATTTTATATACCAATCTGTCTGAGCTCTGTACTATGACCACAGTCAGTGCAGCTGGCCACTTGATTAACCAGAGTAGATTTTTTGACTGCAACGTGTTAATATAGAGGACAGCGTATTCTGTTTTGTGAGTGTATTATGTGTCATTGCCATCTTATTTATGAGTAAATAGGTTAGGTGGGAAGGCTGTTAAAGGGTTTAACAACAAATCTCTGGTAATCCTGAGATTCAAGTTAAGTCAAATAAATCTTTATTCAGACATACATAATGTGTACATGAATGCGTCTTAATCTTAAACTATAACTAATACTAAAACCATTTTCCTGATCCATTTTATTTTTCTTGTCTTACTCTGGTTTTAGACACTAACAAATTGAGATGATTGCTAAATTATCACCGATTTCTATTATAGAGAAGAATTAAAAACTTTTCTATTGAACCCTGTTGTTCAATTTGTAACTGACTAACAGTTCGAACTTTTGTCTACACAGCTTTCACTCGTCCACCAAGGAAATACATTTAAACTTGCTCACTACAATGATATAAATCTTAAGCTGATTTTTATTCTATTTATATTTGTGATTGGTAAACTTTTTGGGTTCCACTCACCTTTTTTGTTTGTTTATCCTAAACTGGTCAAGCAGTAAGCACACATGTAATGATACAAACACACACACATTATTCAAGACACAACACAGTCCTAGATATAAAGTTTAACTATATGCAGGATCCAAAAAAATACACCCCGCTTCTTAAAAAAAAAAACAACATATTTGTCCAATTTGCGAATCAGCCTAACCACAACTAATATGTCAACTCTGATCCATATGTTTTGCAGTGAGCAGGCCAATGTCATTCTGCAAGCGGCTTCACCTGTCTCTGGCAGAGGCTTGTCTGGTGATTTACAACGTGAAGACAGACACTCCTCACGACATCACGGTTTGTCTGTACATGGAGCTGCGTGTCGGAACACGTCCGGTGGCCACTGTACATCTAGACTGTGTGAGGAAGTTACATCGACGTATACATTTCATACCTGTCAAGTCACACACTCGCAAGGTACGTCAATCTTTAGAATACAGTAGACTCTCTCTTATACGGATACCTTCTAACCGGACATCGGATTAACCGGACTACACTCGGCGGAAATGACATCTGTTTAACCGGACAATTTTTATCAGCACATTAGTTTAACCGGACTTGATCGGCAGGAAGTGGGCAGTACTGAAACGACTGTTCTCGTGGGAAAGATTTGAGACCAGTGATCACGTGTCTAAATACAATGCTCTCCTAAATTTAAGTCGAATATCACAGTAAACAGTCCCTTTAAATGAGTTTTTGGGGACGTCTTTTTAACCGGAAAACCCGTTGTCCGTACTGGCCTCGGTCCCGAGGAGTCCGGATAAGAGGAAGTCTACTGTATGTATTTTTGTCTAATATAGTGTGTTTTAAGCTTTAAATAAATTTTGAAATATTTTTATTTTGCAGGGTTCTCTTCTTGATGTACATGTTTTACCCAATGATACAACACTTACAATACTCAGGCAAGAGTTTCATTGGACCCGAAGCCTAAACAGTGACTCTTCAGACTCTGATCAGTCTTTAGAAAACGAATCATCCGAATCTGAATCCCAAGCAAAAGACTCATCTGAATCTGACTCAGAGATGGGGAACGACTGTGCCTGTGAGGAGATTATAAGACCTGCTCATCAGAAAAGAGTCGTTCATTGGCTAAAAAGATTGTTCAGTTGGTGGCAGGACTACCGTCAAGACTTTTAACCAAGTTCCAAAAATATTTTAGCCTACAGAAAATGTTTCATATAATTTTCTCAATATTCAATATCATCCTTTTTATAAAACCTTTTGGGAAATTTACTTTTAGTGTATTTTTTGACCCATTAATTTTTTTTACCCATAATAATCTTGGGAATATCATAATATTTAGTGAATTATTTTTTTAACTATCTCTACCCCATAAAACTTGTTTAAGTGTTTTTTGTGTGTTACTGTTCCATAAAAAAAAACAAGAAAAACGGAGTGTTCTAATTGACCAAAAATTAACACCTCATGGCCTGTTGAAGACTCCATAAATTGAGAGGTGAAACCGGTAGCCAACCCAGAACTACAAGAATCACTCCGGCAGTAAAGGGCATATATAACACTATTATGACAACTTTTCTTTTGGAGCATAATAACATGTAGGTGGAGATAAAAAAGAAAAAATATAATTGATTTATTTTGATTCAATTTATTTCATCGTAAACAAAATAAATTTAAAAACCGTGTTTGTTCAGTAAAAGGCCAGCTGACCATATGAGCATATTAAAATAATCCCCACATGTCAACAACAATACAATAATAAAAATTTGAAAATGTAAACATTCCAAGAAAAACATTCTGGTTCAAAAAGTGCAATTTTTCTCTCTTGTAATATCGTTTCTTTGTGTAACATAATTCATTTCTCTCTCCTTTTATTTTGACTTATTTCATTTACCTTTTCCTTTTGTGTTCATTAAATAAACCCTTTTTAATTTCACTCTAAATTCTGTGTACCTACTGTGAGAACATTTGGACATTAATGAAACATATTATCTTCTCAACTAGAGCCAACATTCGACCAGATCTTCTTTCAAGACCTTAACGTCATGAAGTGGTAACATAACTATAGTTCAGAATTAAAATTATACCAAAAGTCCAATATTTTCTGTTGTCAAAATTAAATTAATAACCCATATACAGTCCACTTTATTATTTCTACAATAACCTTTTGATTACGCTACATCTTTGGTCCGTTCGCGTCGGATTGTTGATTAACCAATTGATTGAACTAATTATGTGGACTTTTGGTGAAGATTAAAGACGAACATTACCTCATAAACTCTCAATATTGTCGTTCCCGCATATTGTGTAGGTACTCTCCCTCTACCTCTATCTCTCTCACTCTCTAGATCACAGTAGCCCAATTCACCTTAGCCTATCTTGGCCTACTCCAATGACTGAAAGACTCTGTGACATTATAGTCATTTTGTAAACATTATACCAATCCTTCAGTGTTTATATTTTTTGTTGATTGGTTCCGAGTTTTAGGCCCACAAACTATTTAAGTTGAACTAGCCTAATTCATTTTTTTATGTAACGAAGTGAAATAACTTTTTGTGTCTTGTGTATTTTGACTGTATTTTTGTTCAATTATGGCCCCTGTGAACCTAGCCCCAATTAAGGTTTGTACTTATAAAAGACTAACCAAACAATTCAAAGTTAGGCTTGGAAAAATTCAAGAAAATATAGATTATATTAATGAAAGTGCTAAAGCAAACAACCTATCCTCTGTGCAAATAAAATCACTTCATAACTATTTAGATGAAATCAGGAAAAAGCGAGACGACTTTGAACTAAATTTCAGGCGCGTTTTAGAACATTGTTCTGACGAAGAAGTCGATGACATTATTCTAAATGATGATGAAAACACTATTGGTGAATTATGTATACATCTTTGTAGTACTATAGAGTCACTAATCCCTATTGACGAACCTCAATCTCCCTCTCAAGAAATGGTGAATGATTCCAACTGTACTACTTTCATGCAACCTGTCCGCCTACCGCAACTTGACTTGAAAACCTTCTCGGGAAACTCAGCCGAGTGGATTAATTTCATCAATCTTTTTGATAGCGCTGTACACCTCAACACATCTCTGTCTCCAGTATCAAAATTTCAATACCTACTAAGCTGTCTAACTGAAGAACCTCTAAATTTAATTAAAAACTTAAACATCAGTGCATCTAACTACCAAATCGCATACAATTTGTTGCGCGATCGATACCACAATCACAGACGCTTAACTGCTTTACATTTAAATGCCATATTGGAGCTTCCCATTGCCACATCTGAAAATACAAAATCAATACGTGAATTTCTAAATCATTTTCTGGAACATACACAATCACTTATTGCTTTAGAAAGTGACATCACTACAAATGACAATCCTTTGCTGTCAGCTCATTTGCTCCGTAGACTTGATAGAAATTTACGGCAAAAACTTGAACATTATCGCTCATTCAAATCATGTGAAACTCATTCGTTACCATCTGTGGACGAAATCATTAAATTTCTCAATGAAGAATGCTCAAACAGTGAAGATGCCAACCTACACTCTTCAACTTTTTGTCACAAGGCTAATTCAAAGCCTGCCCTCACATCTAGTAAAAATTACTCCAAACCAAGCACCCGCTATACTGCACTTGTAAGCTCGGGTGATCACTCCACTTCTGTAAAGACATTTCCATCATGCTTTGCCTGTCAACAAACCGATCACAAAATCTACATGTGTAAGGTTTTTGCTAAGAAATCTCCAAACGAGCGTTACAAACTTGTAAAGGAGCAAAATAAATGTATTTCATGTCTTGGCAATCACACACTCAAAGATTGTCGCTCAACAGGCACATGTCTTAAGTGTAAACAAAAACACCACACCTTGTTACATTTCGAAAATGTTGTAAAGTCGGTGCAGCCTCCTCCTATAGCCAAACCCTCAAAACCTTCAACTGCTACACCTTCTGTAGTCGCTTCTGCTCAACCTGAAATGTCGCTCTCGATTTCTCAGCCTGCAACTACGGTTCTGCTAGGCACCGCTCTCATTAAAATTACCGCTACTAATGGAATCTCTCATGTCTTTCGATGTCTGCTCGACAGTGGAAGTCAACTCAACTTCATGACAGAGAGGGCAGCACAGCTATTAAACGTCTCTCGTCACCGCTCTACTCACACAATCGTGGGAATATCTGCATCGCAATCCTCGACAAAGGGACATGCACTCCTAGAACTATCCACACTAGGCAGTGAAGTAATTGCTTCAAATCAACCTTTCCATATTCTAGATAGAATTTCCGCTCCTTTGCCTCGTACTCAACTCGCTTTTGAAGTTTACGAACTGGTAAAACCTTTTGTCCTCGCAGATCCGACCTTTCATATTCCTCAGAATATTGACATTCTCATAGGAGGTGCTTTGTTTCCAGAACTTCTTACTCATCAATCCTACCCATTGGGCTCAAACCTTCCATTCGTTATTGGAACACGATTGGGATTTGTGTTAATGGGCAATGCACCAACTTTGTCTAATTCTTCTCCCACCTCATGCCATTCGTCTCTACTATCCACTACAGACGAGCTACATAATACTCTACTTCGCTTTTGGCAACAAAAAGAGGTACCGCAGTGCAATCTTATCTCTGAAGATGATCGTCTCGCTGAAGATCACTTCAAATCAACTCACTCCCGCTCTCCAGATGGAACATATGTTGTTCAAATCCCTTTCAAGGACCAACATCAACCTCTGGGCACTTCAAAATCTGCTGCTGAACATAGACTTCAATCAATTGAACGAAAGTTTGAATCCAACTCTAATTTCAAAGAATTGATCCCCTCTCACTCCTGGCGCTACGTTCCCTCAACAGACAACCCCGCTGATTGTGCGTCACGTGGTTTGCTTCCCGCTCAACTCATTGATCATCCTCTATGGTGGAATGGCCCTCCATGGTTAACTCTTTCAGATGATCATTGGCCATCTAATCGCTTCGTTCCCATCAACTTGCAAGACACTCAAGAATGTAAAACAACTCCTCTAAATGTCCAAGTTTCAACCCAACCTCCAGAATGGGATCTTCTCTCCAAGTACTCATCGTGGTCCAAACTACTTAGAGTAACAAGCTATGTCTTGCGGTTTATCCACAATGCACGTACCGGTAGCTCTGACCGAAGACATGGGCATCTCACCGTCTCTGAACTTAAGAACTCAGAGCGTACCATCATCAAGTGTGTACAAGCTACATGTTTTACGAATGAATTGACTCTACTTCACAAAAACAAACCCAGTACCTCTAATCTTCAACGTTTAGACCCTTTTCTGGATGCTTCCGGCATAATTCGTGTGGGAGGCCGGCTTAAGAAGCTATCGCTGAAATTCAACGTCAAACACCCAATAGTACTTCCAAAGAAGCACCATATCGTTGATCTTCTCATAGACTTTGTCCACACTACTCACTTACATTCCGGACCACAACTGACCCAAGCAATCCTTTGCCAAAACTATTGGATTCTTTCGGCTCGTCGAGTCATACGGACACGTATTCATAAATGTGTAAAATGTTTCAAAGTGAAACCAAAGAACATCACTCCAGTCATGGGAGATCTTCCTACCGCAAGAGTAACTCCAGCTCGACCATTCACTACCAGTGGCGTTGACTATTGTGGCCCTTTTGACATGAAAGTTGTCAATCTTCGCGGAATGCGTCATATCAAAACCTACATCTGTGTTTTTGTTTGTTTTGTGACAAAGGCAGTGCACTTAGAAGTTGTAGAAGATTTAACAACTGAGGGATTCATCGCTGCACTCACACGATTCATCTCCCGAAGAGGATTCTGTAAAGATATCTATTCCGACTGTGGCACGAACTTCGTAGGCGCTGATTCTGCACTGCGTCGAACAATCAAAAACACCCTGAGCACCAAAGAATCTGAAGAACACCTGTTGCATTTCACTTCATCCAGGAAAATAAATTTCCACTTCAATCCTCCTGCTTCGCCCCATCAAGGTGGTCTGTGGGAAGCAGCAGTGAAAAGTGTCAAATACCATCTGCGCCGTGTCATGGGTGAACACATTCTTACTCTCCTAGAATTCATGACTCTGACTACACAAATAGAGGCAATCCTCAATTCCCGTCCTTTGACACCATTATCTAACGACCCTAATGACTGTTCAGCACTCACTCCAGGACATTTCCTCATAGGATCTCCGCTGGCATCAATTCCAGAAGAAGACCATGCTGATATTCCACTAACTCGGCTCAAAAGATGGCATCTAGTACAAGCTCTCCACCAAAGGATTTGGAAGCGCTGGCAACTAGAGTACCTTCATACACTCCAGCAACGATCCAAGTGGACTCATAAGACAGAAAACATAAAAGTTGGAGATCTAGTCTTGATCCACTCTTCATCGCCTCCTTTGTCCTGGCCCCTTGCCCGTGTCACACAGTTGCATCCTGGCACAGATGGACAAGTCAGGGTTGTTGATCTGAAGACTCAACACGGTTACCTTACTAGACCAGTTGTTAAAGTGTTCCCTCTCCCTCAAAACTAAGCCATAAAACTTAGAAAGACCTGTAAATAGTTGTAAATAATATCAAAAATATTCTTCAGTGCTCCGTTTTTTACACAATTTGGTGTTCATTGTTATAAAACTATCGTTTTATGGAGGCCGGTATGTTCAGTAAAAGGCCAGCTGACCATATGAGCATATTAAAATAATCCCCACATGTCAACAACAATACAATAATAAAAATTTGAAAATGTAAACATTCCAAGAAAAACATTCTGGTTCAAAAAGTGCAATTTTTCTCTCTTGTAATATCGTTTCTTTGTGTAACATAATTCATTTCTCTCTCCTTTTATTTTGACTTATTTCATTTACCTTTTCCTTTTGTGTTCATTAAATAAACCCTTTTTAATTTCACTCTAAATTCTGTGTACCTACTGTGAGAACATTTGGACATTAATGAAACATATTATCTTCTCAACTAGAGCCAACATTCGACCAGATCTTCTTTCAAGACCTTAACGTCATGAAGTGGTAACATAACTATAGTTCAGAATTAAAAATTATACCAAAAGTCCAATATTTTCTGTTGTCAAAATTAAATTAATAACCCATATACAGTCCACTTTATTATTTCTACAATAACCTTTTGATTACGCTACAGTAATGGGTGACCACTTTTAAACCATAGTACCAAAAATACATTAAGTTCAGAGGGCTTTTTAGAAGAGTAAACAATTTAATGGTGTGGAGAACTTTTTTGTAGATAATTCTGTGTTTTTGGAATCAAAACAAAAAGCACAGAAACCCAAGGCTAAGTGTGAATAAGATAAGCGATTTAAAGTGTCAAGAGGTCAAAGATAGTGTACAGATGGGCAGCTGCTACGAAATGTTGGTTAAACTTGTAGTTTTTGCGGCTACCTGGACTTTGTGTACATCTTCAGGTAAATAATATTATAGTTTTTAACTGATTAAAAAAATATTTTTAAAGTTACATGTAGCCTACTTTCATTTGTGTTAAAAATAAGTTTAAAATATATGTTTTACAAACTACCAGAATATGTCTTTACTTATATATAGGTACATTACATTACAGTAAAACATGCAAGTTCAAAATAACACAGACATATTTACATTTTTACTAACCAAAAGAAAAACTTTCAAGAGTGGGAAATAATGAACCCCAAACAAGCAAATAAACATTAAAATACATATATTGTTCTTGTATTTTTTGTATGGAGATGTTCATAGTTATGTCAAATTTATATGCTCTGCCCAATTTGCTATTTTAAAATTTGTTTAAAAACTAAGTTTTTACTATAACTGTGGAATCTTTCTCTTAGCTGTGTAACTGACATAGTTATTGTACTGATAGAAATACTACAGTTCATTTAACAACATTTGGTAAACAGATTTAAAAGATAAGGCATTTGCCAGGAATTGTTAAGGAAATTGACAGGAAAGCAGGCTTGCCTTTAAATAAGTCCATAAAAACACATAGCCTACAAACAACACAAAAGTAGAAATTTTCTTAAACTACTAACGGAAATCATTTTCTCTAGTGGTTGAAAATTTCAACTTTTGTGTTGTTTATATGTGTTTCTATGGACTTATTTAAAGGTAAGCCTTGCTTTCCTGTCAATTTCCTTAACTGTTTTAATATCCATGGATCCTTCGGTGACTGCACTTTTAAGATTTATACTATTTACTCTAACGTATTTTGTTTTAATTTCAGAGCTGTACGATGTTACAACGATTTATAGAATTGATGAACCAGCTGGTGGAATCGAACATGGTGAGTGATTTTTTTAAGACTCGCTCAATTTTATTTCTTATCACTGTTAGACGTCTTATCAACCCAAGACGTCTCTGAGACACTGTATTTGGTATACCTGAGGACAAGCAATCACCACTTAAGCTCCGAAGATCAATATATCACACCAAGAGTAACACTACCAAATATCTACTTACAGATATCTACTGAACAAAAAGGTCTGAAAGGTTTACACAATATTTGTTGCTACAAGAGAGTGAATAAACTTTTAAAAATTATTTTGTTGCAGTGTTTTGTGGAAAACAAGAGTTTATGGCAACTAATTTGATTTTAATTCAGAATTTACCTTTCATCTAGTATGACTGCTGTATTATTTAACTGTCATGAAATAAAGATAACATCTAATCTTTATATTTTCTTTTCAACATGTTTTGTATTTATAAGTCTTTTATATGTTTACTTTCATGTTCAAGATGAGAGTCCAATGTCGGCCGAGATCCATGCTCGTACAAACGCCCTCGGACTTCCTTTCCTTGTTGCGGGGAATGTCGTTGGTGAGTTTAACGTATAAACTTTCTTTAATAGCCATTCTATAATGCATATTACGTTACTAGTCCTGAAAATAAGTGTTTGCCGGACGAGTGTGGTCGTTCCCGTGCGAGACTAAGTCGAGTACGGGATTATCATACGAGTCCGGTACACACATTTTGGACGAGTGACGTATGAGAGTTTACGCCATACTACTAAATCTGTACAAATCCTTATATATTTCCACCAACTAAAAGACTAAAAATCACTAGTCATAACCTCTAAGAGTGGATATGTTTTTGTTTATAACCATTCATTGCCACCTAAATACAGTACTATAATCAGCTGATTGGTGTCCGGTAAAACTCATTACAGTACAGTAGTACACAATGAAACCCCATTTGATTAAGCTGGCGTTAAACAGCTGTTTTCTGGACTAAATCCTTGCGTGGGAAGTTCGTCAAAATAGTGTAGTGTGGCGTAAAATAGTTTACACTAGGCCTACATGACACTTTTTAAAATATTTTATTTTGTTGTTTTAAGACTACCGGTATTACTGGAATCAATTCATCATTAAATTGATTTGTGTAGGAGTCCTATGTAATGGTTATGTTTTTTTATAATATTGCAATCAATGTAAAGTAAAACATTTAATCTAATGCAATATATTTTACATTGAATAGTCATTGAATAGTCATTTATTCAGTCTTTAAACAATACATTATTGTAATTGACATCGTCATTATTATTGTAAAAGATATAAGATGCAATACTTATAATTATTAAAATTTGACATGAAAATTCCAAAATATAGGCTGCCCTTATTGAACATTTAACAGGTTTAAAATAATTTTTAAAAAATAGGCAAACTTAACAAACTTAAATTATGAATAATAGTGAATAATAGTGGGTCTTTCTTAAAAAGGCTAATGGTTATCACAGGTGTACAATGAACATAGAGGGACAAAATTACTAACATTATCACAGATGGAATATGGTAAAAAAAACATATCAAAATAGTGAACATGAAATATATGAAAATTAATTACAGTAATAAAAATCCTAGCCTAACTTAAAAGCATTTAACATTAGCAAAAAATGAGATCACATTCAAAAAATTCCTCAATTTTGTAAAATGGGTGAGATGAAAGCCACATAGTTAATTTTCTTTTAAAGACACTTAACGGCAAGGACTTGACTTGGGGATGAAGCTTATTAAATAATTTAATACCTAAAACAAAATGACTGTTTGCAGTTTTCTGTAGCCTACAGTGAGGTACATCAACTAGACCCCTATTCCTTGTGTTATAACCATGAATGTCTTGGCGCAAATCATACTCTTTTTCCTTTTTCTTAACATTAATCAGACAATGCAGGATAAAAATATTAATGACAGTTAATATGCCAGTGCCCACAAATAACGGTTTACAATGTGCTCTTCGGCGAGATCTAGTTATGATTCTCACAGCCTTCTTTTGAATTAACAATACATTATTTACATGGGTACTATTTCCCCATAACAAAATACCATAACTTAAAATTGAGTGAAAAAAAGCATAATACACAGACTTTAAATAATTCTGAGGAAGACTAGAGCTAAGACATTTAAGAAGATAAATACACCTAGACAACTTACCACTAATGAAATCAATGTGTTGAGACCAGGTCAAAAAGTTGTCAATCACTAAACCTAAAATTTTTATGTCATTTGGTTCATTGTAATCCTCGACTCTACAGAGCCAGAGGTCGGAGTGGATATTCCCAGATGCGTGGCTCTGAGACTCAGTGATGTCAGATGTGATTGGGAGTTGGACAACTGGGACTGGACTGTCTGGGAACACGCACCGCTTCTTGACACAGGTGATCTCCTTTATCATGTTCAAAATGCGGTTGCCTTGAATACCTAATGCGCTGTGTGGTTAAATTTATTTTCATCCAAACGAGAGGCATATACTTCGCCCCAGATTTGTGGATGTAGTTTTACTAGAACCTAACAGATAGCAGCACTAAACAATACTGCTAGCCGCCCCTCAGTATTGCCAAATGGGGGGAAAAACTAGGGTGAAGAACTTGAATACACAATACAAAAATACCGCAAAGGAGCGATCAAGGTGTCTATGTCAAGCACAATTTTGAGGTTAGGTTCCTTCCACAATGCTAGAGTACATTCATTACCGTTATTCTATTCCATGTTGTTAGATCCAAGCCTAAACCACACTCTACAATACATTTGTAACAATCCCTACCACCGATAAAGTAGTCACATCTGAATTATATAAGGGAATCGAAAACAAATTATACTAAATTTAAATATATAGCCCTGGCACAATAAGCGGCAAGCAAAACAACATCTCACCCCAAAGTTGTTAGTGATAAGAAAATTAAGAAGACCTATACAAATCTCTAGGATGGTACACAATCTGGTGAACTGTCCATAGGGTGATACACAAACATCTTGACACAGGCAACCAAAAATACCCCCGCCGCAGCAAACCTGCAGACTAAGCGAATTTCCATTTGATTGATTGGATTTACACTGAAATGTCTACTTAAAAATATAGCATTTATTCCCGATTTAAATAGAATTAGTTTAACAAGTACTTAGGTTTGCTGCATCAGGGAGGGTAAAACTGTTTTTTTTTTGTAAAATGTTAATAGTTAGTAAGAAATAAAAACATTTTCCAAATTTGATCAAAATATGTTCATAAACAAGCAAACTACAACAGTTTACTCACTCTCCATAAGAATAACATGGGAATTTTAAATTTACAATTTTTTGGAATTTTCTCCGTAACCATTAGGCGCATAATAACGCTTCAATATACTAAATTATTTGTTTTTTTAAGCTCTACAAAATGGTTTGGAAATAAATTGCAAAATTTTATGTTTTTTGGGTCAAAAATGGTAAAAACCTATTTTTACCCCATAAAACCCCCCGTAAACACCCGTTCCCATGGTCCGATCATGCTGGATCGCGAACTCGTTCGAATAAACGTAGGTTTACACAAATTTCATCAAAATCGGATAATTTTTGCTCGAGTTATCGTGCTGACGGACACATATATATATATATATAAATATATAAATGAATTTGAATCGATGGTGTTTTTGGCCTCTAGGGACCTCAAAATGAAAAAAAAATCGGTCCCGCGTCCAGGTCTTACCATGAGTACTACGGTAATAGCTTATTCCCTATATGGGAAATTCGCTAACAGGTGATTTAATATAATCTAAAACTGGCCACAGCTGTAACTTGATGTTTTCAGGAGACTGGTCTGAACTGCAAGTGACAGGCCTGGCATCCAAGTACCTCAGATTTGACGACGCTCTTTTCATCCGCTTCAACGGCCTAGTACACAACCAGTCTTACATCCATGTGGTGTTCACTCCCAGCAGAGCTTACATCCAGAACCAGGAGAAGTTTTACTACCTCCAGCTCTCCAAGCTTCACCAGAGCTTCTTCCACCGCTGCGACAACCGGATATTTGAACGGTTCACTCGCTTCAAGGATCTCGACGAGAACATCATAGCGATCCATTGCCATAAAATTGCAAACGTTACTCTGCAGGTTAGAAAATAAAAAATGCTTTGAAACTCAAATATTAGACTACTTTGAAATTGGTATCACATTTTGATGTTCATTTTTGGCTTGGCAATAGCAAGTTTATGTTATTACGGACGTTTTTTATCACAAGTACAGTAGTATGACAAGTTTCCAAAATGTTTCTGACGGAATCTGATCCTGTCCTCAGATGAGAGTGTTTCATAACATAGTACACAAATGCAGATGGTAAAATGTTGTCTAGCTTTGGCTAGATTTGTACAGTGTGTAAATTAAGTATGGAAACAAATCTGTATTTTTAAAACCGAATAGATAGAAATATTCTATTTGTGGCAATAATAGTTAACAAAGATTCCGCAATTTTTCACATGAAAAATATTTTTTTACCCCCCTAACAGGGTAGGTGGTAGGGGGTGACTTATTTTTTTCAAATAGCAACCCCTATGGAGTGACCCCTCATTTTGAAGGGTTTGTCAAAAGAAACACAATGACGCAAATCCGAGGTGAATATCTCACTCCTAGCTAACATGGCGGATATTCCAAAATGGGCTTTTTTTTTACAAAAATTAAATTTTTCATTACCCACCATTTAGGCTAGGGGTGAAATATCTACCTCGGGTTTGCGTCATTCTTTTTCTTTTAACAAACCCTTCAAAATGAGGGGTCACTCAATAGGGGTTGTTGTTGAAAAAAATAAGTCACTCCCACCCTCTACCCTGTTAAAGGGGTTGAAAAAATATTGTTGATTAAAAAAATTGCGGAACCTATGTCAACAATCAATTCCACAAACAGAATATTTCTATCTATTTCGGTTTTAAAAATACAGATTTCTTTCCATTATTTGTGAAATTGGTGCTTTTCACGTACAATAAATCAAATTTTGGAATATCCGCCATTTGGGCTAGGAGTGAGATATTCACCTCGGATTTGCGTCATTGTGTTTCTTTTGACAAACTCTTCAAAATGAGGGGTCACTCAATAGGGGTTGCTATTTGAAAAAAATAAGTCACCCCCTACCACCTACCCTGTTAGGGGTGTAAAAAATTTTTTTCATGGGAAAAATTGCGGAATCTTTGTTAACTATTATTGCCACAAATAGAATATTTCTATCTATTTCGGTTTTAAAAATACAGATTTGTTTCCATACTTAATTTACACACTGTATAATAATATTATACTAATAACTTGTTTTTGCTTTGATTGTCACGTCATTGTTTTCATTATTAAAATTGCTACTGGAAAAATAATTGGACAACAATTATTTGTGAAGGGGGAGACATACTCATGAAGAAAAAATTTTATTTAGTAGCTACTCTATAGTTAATGTTCGTAATAGTTGACTAAACTATTTAGGCCGTAGGCCACTACTATTAGGCTGAACTATAATAATTCGGCCTAGTGATAGTCCTCGCCACCCTAACTTGCTCCCCCCTCTCCCCCGCTCCCCCGCACTTGATATACGGTGTGCGGCCTTGGGCTGCCTCAAGTTAGGGTGGCGAGGACTATAGTAGCTTCAACCACAATTACTTTGGTTGACCTATATCTTGAATTAATCTTAAATCTTTGTTACAAAAACAAATTTCATTCTTAAACCAAAAACACAAATAATACAAAGAACAAACACCTAAAGAGTGAGTAAGATAAAAAGTCTTGTTTCACTCCAAAATTCAAACAGAAGCCATACTAGTCGTAAGAACAATTGCTTGATTGTCTGTTATGTCTAATGATAGCTTTTTTGTAGATGGAAAAGTGGAGTTTTGGGAAAGTAAATGCAGAGAACTATCTGTTGGTGGAAATCAACAAGAATGGAACTATTCAGTTATGGAACACCAAAGCTAGGACAGTTCCCATGATGATGTGGGTCGACCCACAGCCGATACCCATCAATTTCTTCACCATAAGAACTGATGAGGCTGGCAATGCACAAGTCAGTGCGATAAATTACGGGAAAGGTGTGTAAATTGAATTACTTCAAATAATGGTGTTTTGTTGTAGGCTAAATATTCTTATTTATTGAGATAAACAATCAACCACTACTAGAGTTTCTCAGAATTTGCCTTTTGCTTTAGTGTTTTTGTTTTTGGTCTTGAGAGTTGTATATTTAATTTATATAACATTATAGTTTTGACTACAACCTTGGCAGCAAACCTACTATCTAGTCACAGTACTTGACTATTTACTTAATCACATTTATAGTATATTCAAATAGAATATATTATAGAAACATGTCAAGGTCAGGAGTAAAATAACTTAGGCTTAGTGAATCAGGCTTACTTAGTTTGAATAAATGGCTAAAATATGGTATATGTTTCAACGCCAAACCTCACATACAAATCTTTTATTGAGTTTCAGTAGTATGTTTGTTTAGGTAGTAAACAAAATTAAAACAATATAGGAGGTTCAATACCTGAATGTCAGAAGTGTTTTTGTTTATTTCAATTCCCAAATTTTCCATTTGGGATTAAGAAAATCACGTCAAACGTCAAACACAGTGGATATTTAACATTTTTCAGGACAAGTTTTGAGCATGGCCAAGAATGTAAACATAGCCTCGATCACGAGTCCACCGCTGGGGCTAGCCTCAAACAAGCTCTGTGTGTCTTTGGTGTATCACACACAAAGGTCAACAACACCCACTGTCGTCACAGTAGCCTCTAACACACAGACAGTCAACCTTGGGGAGTTGCGCAATGATCAGGTATACAACACTTCTCATCCCGTTGGAAAATATACAGTTCTATTTTAATAAGTGTTTTTTGTCACACTAAAGCATTGGTGGTCACTAAAGTCATCCTCAACTGGTATATATCATATTAATGAATAATTATAGTGGCGGGCAGGATGTGCATGCACACAAGAACACTTCCCACACCATCATTACTTTTTTGTTTTGCACAATCATCTGAACAATGGAACATAGGATCAATTTGAATTTAATACCTATAACATCTAGTGTTGTGCCATTCTTATCGACACAATCTAAATCTGTTCCATTTTATGAGTTGTTGAAAGCTATAAGTTACCACTTGCTTTGTACAAAACAAAAAATAATAAATATGTTCAAAAGTAAAAGTAGAGTATAGGGAATACAGCTCAAACATTCTGTGAAATTTCAATTTGTTATAACCTGGGACTAGAATATTTCTATGGGGCTGGCAAGGGATGTATTTTTTTATTTTTTATTTTGTATTGTAATATCAAGTTCACTGCCAGACGATGCACCCTTACTGTGAAATAGTTATCCTCATTTTCTATGGTGAGACTTGCTTTGCAGTGGATTTTATCAGAAAACACAGTTGATGTAAAGAAATCAATGGTTTCTAAGCCGCTTAACTATCCAAAATTATCTGACTCATAAAATTGAGCATCAACATTGTTAATCATTCAACACTATTTGATGTTTTATATTTTGTTCTAGGATGGCTGGAAGGTTGATAGATTCAAAGTCACTCTACCAGAATCAATGTTGGAAGAAGAAGTGAAAGTTCATATCAAGTCGATCAAAAATGAGGGTGATCTACATATTCAGAGGATTGCTGGCTGTAACGCTGACGGTAACATTGTTTCTGTTCCCTCCTCACCTACTCACCTGATGTTTATATTTTTTCTGGCTGTATTTTTTGTGCAGTTTTTGCCACCCTTAACTGAGTTAAACAGAGACTTAACCAATGCAAAAATAGAAAATTTCACAATTTAACATATATAATCTTTGTCTTAGGGCCATCAATTAAAGATGGTATGGAACAAAAAGTCAACAATAGTTTGTATCAATACCAGAATCAATTGTTAGTACCTACGTTGCAACATCTATTTGTAACTGTGATAGAACAGTAGTTATGATTTGGAGAACATTGCCTCAATTATGATCAGTCTATTGCGGTTGGACTAACTCTTAACTGATAGTGAACAAATCCCCAGTCAAGTTAGATAACAATATGATGTACCATTTAAGATATTCCTTTCACAGATGACGAGGACATTGCCACAATCTCGGTTCTGGGAGGATTCTCGACTCCAAATGACAGAATGGCTTACAGTGTGGCAGTGAGACCTTCTGCCGGCAAGTAATGTTCCATCAATTTAAAATACAAATATGTAGTCATTTGTAAACAACTGTACTCTTACAATAATTATTTGTTAAAATACAGGGTGTCCACAAAAGATTTGTACCATTACGTACCAAGGTTATGCTGTTACTAATCAACAAAGTATTTCCTTGCATGTGTTGGTTGTGTTAGCTACATTTAAAAGTTTAGTTTTCGTCATTGACGTTGCCGAGTTGCTTCATCTAAATGGATATCATGACATTTTTTTAAATTTAAATTTTTGACTAGTAGATACCTCAGACAAGTAGAACTCAAATTTTGAATGTGGCTGAAATGACCAAAACGGGTAAAACACCCTATGTTGAAAAGTAACAATATGGATTAGGTTTGAAATCGTACCAGTCCTTTGTGGACACGCTATTTACAAAAATTAATTAACATACAAAACTGATTAACTTGTAGTTATCCATTGGCTTGCCTACACATTCATTACATAGTGATGAAATGGACTTTTCCATTTTCATGTTGAATTTGAAGCCACCATCTTTTTATAAAAAATAATCGGAAATAACCACAAACTTTACATAATAGTTTACTATTGGTATCATAATCTTTATAATAATGTAATATTTCAGGATCTTTTCACAACCCCAAGTTTATAACAGTAGGAGACTGTGAGAATGGGGGACTTGTCTACAGTGAAGGGAAATGTGCTTGTCCTGCAGGGTTCACTGGGGATCGTTGCCAAACAGGTGAGGTTTATTTATGTTATAATTTAGACAGATACAGTGGCTGCATTAACAATTTGGGCCCATTGTCCCAAAATCTCGTTTTGTCCTCGATATAAGCCATGTTTCTATAAACAAAATCAAATCATAAGCTTTTTATGATCTTCATAAATTTGATACAAAAACTAAATATGATTTTCTGTCCCATTGTTTTCGCCTAGTGGGTCTGATGATGATTGAAGTGTCCAATCAAAATCAATCACCACTTACTATCTTTTATATATATTTATCATCTTGTGAGTTAACAGTACAAGTCATAGCCTTTATTTTAAATTTAAGTGTTATTAGAAGTACTCTTTTATTTACTTTCTGTAAAAAAATTCTTAATTTTCTGTTATCCCACAGGATGTGGCGCCAACAGGTATGGACTTGACTGTGGAGGCTTATGTTCACTCAGACAGCAGGAATGTCGTGGTCTCACTCTTTGCACCCCTATTGTGGGGTGTTTCTGTGCACCAGGATACAAGGGGTACCACTGTAATCAAAGTAAGGAATCTTTCCTTTCCACTATCATGGTGTCTTTTTCTGTAATCTTATTCTTTCTTCCATGTTTCATGTATTTACTGTGTTTTACTCTGTCTCTCTGCCCAATTAATCCTTTTCTTTTTTGTCGTTTGGGATCTTCTCTTTGTTTTTCTTTCTCTCTGTATTTCTAAATTTTTACTAAGTCTGCTTTAAAGATACGGAAGAATTACAAGTTTCAACCGCCCTTCAAAAATAAAATAATGTTACATTATGTTTGTAATGTTTAAAAACAGGCGTAAAAGAGTATTTTACAAATTTCCCTTCACTTATTTTCAATACTGAACAAAAGTTACATCTAATGTGACAGTGTGTTGTTGACAGCTTGTGAAGGTAGACAGTACGGCGCAGGCTGCACTCAACGGTGCAACAACTGCGCCGGCCGATGTGACCCGTACACCGGCGTCTGCACCACGGTGTGCAAACCTGGCTACTATCCACCTTACTGCAAGACAGGTGTATTATTGATAGTTTGTGTTGTGTTTAACTCGTTCGTTCCGATAATTTTTTCACCGATTTATTAATTTTTGAAAACTTCAACGTTTACCACCGGTGGTACAAGCAGTGATCCCCAAAAATCCTACATGCACCACCAGTGGACACCGTTGCTATGGTGAATGTACGCAACAAAACGGCATTTCGGAGTCTTTGTGAGTGTTTTTACAACGTAATCGTGTTTATAGAAGCCACATGAAAGTCTATGGTAATTTGTACACAAAATTACTTTTGACTGAAATTTTATTTGTGGCCTTGTCGATGGGAACATGTTAAGGGGTCGTCAGAGGGGTAACAGCTTAGTTTCATAATTTAATTAAGAATTGTAAGCTTTAACACATTGTAACTGTTTATTTCATCAATTTGTGAGTCAGCTCAGTCTGTAGTGCCACAGATTTAGAATCCATGGTGGTGATCCCTGATGCCTGCCATTAATATTTATAAGTACTGTTAAACTTTAGTGGGTTCTTCTTCGCTCGCTTTGCTGGATATGTTTCAAGCTTGGGCCTAAGGCCTATGTAAACAGGTAAATGCATAGTTGGAAGAGGACGGGAAACTCCTTAAAAATATATAAATAAATACAGTAATAAAATATAGGGATTCTGCATGAAAGTTAAAATCTGCTTTTTAAAATCTTTAACTCTTTAACTAAAATGTGTGTCTTGAAATTCCCTTAATAAGTAGTCTATGTCATTTTGTTATTACTGTATATTATTTTATTTTGACTCTTTTTGTAACATTTGTTCAAAAGTACTATATTGCAACTGTAAACGTTACTTTAACTACTACAGTAATTTTTAAACTACTATGAATAAAAAAAAAACTCATTCACTTCTAACATAAAAATAAACTTATGAAATTAATTAAGTAGTGTTCATTTTTCCTAAGGATGCACATAATGAATGTACCAAACATCTCTAATATGCTATGTTTGACCACAGTGTATTCGTACACCCAGTTTGCTCCGCAAGTAAATGTTTCCACGTACGGCGAGGCGACAGTGACTCCTGATATTTACAATACTTTGGGTCAGGGAAAACCAGCCTTCTATCAGGTGCAGTACAAGGTAGGTGAAAGTAATTAGTAGAGTATTTAGTTATCTATATCAGTGCTAATTGTCCGTAGCTCACTTCAATTACAACCATTTTGATTTAAAAAACTGGAAACAACTTTAACATGGGGATGGAATATCTAGTTCTTTCAATAGTCAAAGGTTATAATTACAGTTGCTTTTATAAGTCTTGAATACCCTATACCTTCCGCAAAGATTCGTGGCGGCTGAGGGATTAGGACGGTCGGGTGGTGTCCCAGCCCCTAAATAACAGTGAGGCCTCGCTCGACTGCTCTGGGTTTTGACCATGAGTCACCCACTAGGCTCAATGTATAGTTGGTAGATTTTTTTATATCACCAATCACCATAAAGTGTATTAAATAACGCCAGTTTAGTAACCTGCGTCAAATAACAGGAATACTGAGCCCAAACACGAAATAATATTGCGACGATATTAAGTATACATTTGGTTTTATAATAATAGACAGTTTTAGTGTCGTGGTATGCTTAATATCATCGCAATTATTTCGTGTTTGGGCTCAATGTTCTTGTTATTTGATGCAGGTTACAAAAATGACGTTATTTAATACAAATTATGGTGATATACAAACATTTTACCACCAACTATGCATTGAGCACAGTGGGTGACTCATTGTCAAACACCAGAGCAGCCGAGTGAGGGCTAATTTAGGGGCTGGGACACTACCCGACCGTCCTAATCCTTCAGCCGCCAAGAATCTTTGCGGAAGGTATAAAGATCTATGATATACTAATTATTAGAAAAGAAAAAAAGTTAGTTTACATAAACCTGAGCAATGCTGTTTATTCAAATTACACATTAATGTATTTATTATGTTTACAAATCAGAAATCACTGTTGCTAAACAAACAATGTAAATACAGACTTTGCTAGAAACATGATCAGAGATAACCACAACACTTTCCCTCATGTTAAAACCATTTCAATCAGGTTATTTCTATCCCATGTCTTTAGCCAAGGTCTGTGTTGTGGGTTTGTGAAACAGTCAGCCAACTGAAATCCCACTGACATGTGTTTAACAATCAGTTTGAAACTATTTGTCACACAAAGAAATGACACATCCAAATATGTTTCATTATTATATGATTTTCAGGGTTCCCCAGGTTAATAATTAGACCATTACACGACTGCTATCTCCGTTAACTTTTTTAAAATGATATAACTTCAATGCAGGTGTCCCGTGCTCTGCAGTCGATCGTCTACCGTACTCTGCCAATCTCTCAGACAGGTGATAGTGTACAAGATGTGGTCATAACGGGACTTCAACACGGAGTTAGATACGACGTGCGGGTGATTCTGATTGATCAAGATCTGAACAGTTATCAAGGCAATCTCGTACCTTACAACCAATTCCTGACCAGCTGTTATGGTATGTTACATGAAGTTTGTGTTGTCTAAGGTTTTTAAAGTTAAAGATAGTTCTGATAACCTCCCGAAGTGTTGTGTAGTCAAAACGTCCAGCTTAAAAAAGTAAATATTTTAATCAAAATTCTTAAGACTGATTATTCACACGATATCTTGTGGTCCATAATTTTTTGCAGCTCGACTTAGATAGTATTCAATAAGATGCCAACGTTTAGCTGGTGTATTTTTTCAGCCTCTTGAAAAATATTTGTTTTAAAAGATGCCCTTTTAAGAAGAATGTGGTATTTGAAGATTTATTGATAGAAAACACAATATAACAGCAAGGGTTTTGCTCGATTTACGTTTTATTCCAAAACCTACTGTTTGTGATAACAAATCAATCAATCAATCAAATTCTTTATTTCATAAAATGTACAAATTGGTACATGAAATTGTGTCAACATAATGATGATAATGATAATTTATTTGCACATAACATAAAAATTTGTGAAAATCACATGTACAGGTGTGCTTGGTATTGATTTCTTGAAAATTGTCAGTCCTTAATTATTCTAAAACATAAATTATTAGTTCCTAAGATGTTGATCACAGTCTTAAATTTAGTGCTACAATAGAACATATTCAAACATAACAAGGTATAAAATTTGTAAATCTAACGGTAACAAAATGGCAACAAAAAATTAACAGAGAATAAATATATGAACAATAATTTACGATTTTGACACAAACAAATAATTCCCATAAAGTGGTTGAATGTGAAAACATATGAAAGTAGATAATATAAAATAATAAAACTATAATGCTAAATGCTAAATGACTAGAACCAATAGATTATATTTCAGTATTATTCAAGAAATCTTGAACTTTGTAGTAGGCCTTTCCGATCAATAATCTTATAACATTCTCTGAAAAATCTTTCTGATACGCTTCTTTCATGTTGTTTGGTAATTTGTTAAAAAGTTTCATTCGCATGTAATGGATACCTTTTTCTAGAGCAGTGGTAGAGTGGTGTGGATAAACCAGTACATTTTTATTTCTTGTGTTGTAATGGTGTTGGGCTTTCTCAGTTGAGTACCATGTTAGGTTGTTCTTTACATGGTTTAAAATTTCATAAATATAAATACTTAATACTGTAAGGATTTTCAAATTTCTAAATAGGTTTTTACATGTAGAACCTGGCCATGTTAAAGTCATTATTCTCAAGATTTTCTTTTGTGCTGTTAGTACTTCTTTAGAAAATTCGGTATTACCCCATAACACTATACCATATTTTATTAATGAATAAAAATATCCGTAGTAGAGTGTCATTTTAGTTTCAATACTTGTGCAATGAGTTAGACAGCTCATGTTGTGACATATACTATTTAACTTCTTGCATAGCTGTGTCGTATGTTCCCGCCAATTTAAGTTCTAGTCACACACAACACCTAATAACTTTACTGAACTCTGGCATTTCACATCATTACCGCTAATTCTTAGCTTCAACTCTCCTTCCCTACTCTGTAAGTTTCTAAAATGAACTAAACTCGTTAATAAGGAGTTGTCATCAACATATGATTTCTTAACACACATGGTTTATGTTATTGTTTTTTAATGTTTATGTTTATGTTTATATATTTTTCATTCAGTTAAAATGGTTGAATAAAATGGGTTGTACAGTTCCTTGTATCTTGTTATTATATAATTTAAGGACGTGATAACTGGCGACGAGGAAAACCAAAATGGAGTCAACTGACATTACATCACATTTAAACAGTTACAAAAGGATAAGAACGTCAATCAAGGCACAATTGACTAAATTAACAAACAAGCTGAACAATCATGAAATTGATCCTAGGCAAGTTGACGAACGTCTAGAACTTCTGGACTCAACATGGACTAAATTTCTTGAAGTACAAGAGAAAATAGAACTAATAATAAACGACACAGAACTGGATGAAGAAGTAAATTACAAGATGGACATTGAAGTATTCATTAAGTTGAAGATTATGTTGAGGCAGTTGAAACCTATTTCACTTTCGAATACAACTCAAGAAATCAATGGTAATGCAAGCAACTCTACTGGCAATACAGCTTCAACATCCCATATTTCATTTGTACCTTTCAGTGAAGATGAATCTTTTGACAATTTTACAAAAAGACTTGAAGTACTTATGCACCTGAAACACATATCAGACGAAACTACAAAGACATTCACGCTACTTAATGCCCTACCTCCTACGTTACATCAAAAGCTCTACAACATTTGTGCACCTGAAACGCCACTTGAGAAAGATTATGATGACCTTATAGCTTTATTGAAGCAATACTTGGATCCTCAACCAAGTGTTTGGGCACGGCAACATAATTTCATAGTACGAGAGCAAATGATAAATGAATCCGTTACAGATTTTACAGTTGAACTAAAGAAACTTGTTACCCCTTGTGAATTCAAATGTTCTTGTGGAAAATCTACGGCTGAAACTATGCTACGTTTACAGTTCATCAGGGGATTGCGAGACGCTGAGATAAGAACGAAACTACTACAAGTAGAATCAGACAAGACCTTCCAGGAAGTCATAAATACTGCTAAGATAATGGAACTATCTAAAACTGAAAATTCATTGATTACATCTTCACAACATAAAGCCGAAATCAATCAAGTGATCTCAAAGCCTACTAATAAACAATAACATAAACCATGTGTGTTAAGAAATCATATGTTGATGACAACTCCTTATTAATTACACATAAAGGACAATATAAGGTAAATCGACTCATGTTCGGAATCAAGACTGCTCCGGCTCTATGGCAAGGGTTTATGGACAAAATACTTTCTGGAATTGATGGCGTTCAGTGTTTTTTTGACGATATTATTATTCAAGGTTCGACTGAGTCTGAGGCCCTAACAAGGCTAGAAAGTGTTTTGAAAGTCATCAGGAGACACAACCTCAAACTAAATAAAGACAAATGTAAGTTTTTTCAAACACCAAATCACATGGTAATGCAGACTACATGTCTCGTTTTCCTAATGAGCATCCACCGACAAATCAAATCGATCAACACGAAGCCTTTTTCATTAATCAAATTGAATCAATGCCTGTAACACATGAAAATATTGCAAATGAAACATCTAACGACAATGACCTAAAACCTCTTTTGAAAGCACTTCAAGATGGCACGGATTTAGAACATATTGGCTTGAAGAATAATGAGTATTCACTTCATGATGGCTGCATTTTTCGTGGTTCCAGAGTAGTAATTCCTGAAAAACTACAAGGAAAAGTACTCAATGAACTTCATTTAGGACACTTAGGAGTTGTGAAAATGAAAAATCTTGCAAGAAGTTTTTGTTACTGGAAACACATTGACCGTAACATAGAAGATCTAGCAAAGTCTTGTCGTCCATGCTGTTTGAAGCAGAATCTTCCTGAAAAAGTAGATGTCCATCCTTGGCTGGTTCCATCAGGACCTTGGCAACGAATACACATCGACTTCGCAGGTCCAATTTATGGGGAATACCTTTTTGTTATCGTTGACGCCTACTCAAAGTGGGTTGAAGTCATACCAACCAAAACTACAACATCTAATTGGTGCATTCAACAGCTCAGGAAACTCTTCTCTACCTTCGGTTACCCATTCACGTTAGTCTCTGACAATGGCCCTAACTTCACATCATCTATTTTCAACCAATTTCTACAAGCTTGTGGCGTTACACACAAATTCTCTGCCCCCTATCACCCTGCAACCAACGGACAAGCAGAGAGATTTGTTCAGACTGTAAAGAAACAGTTAATAGCAATGGAAAATGATGGAGGAGATTTGCACTTCAAAATAAATCACATCCTAATGTCACTAAGGAATGCCACAAATGCTACAGGGTCCTCGGCATATGAACTTATGTTTGGGAGACGAATAAGGACAAGGCTGGATCTTATGAAGAGACCCCAAGATCACACAGAAATGCCCGACGGATGTACTAAAATCAAAAGAGAGTTTCGGGTGGGGGACAGAGTTCAGGTGCGCAATTTCGGAAAAGACGGAAAGTGGAAATTTGGAAACGTAAGAAGGAGAGAAGGATTGGTGCATTATCAAATCGAGATGGACAATGGGCAAGTTTGGAGAAGGCACATTAACCACATTCGGCCGTGTAAATTTGAGGGGGAGGATTAATAAGGAGTTGTCATCAACATATGATTTCTTAACACACATGGTTTATGTTATTGTTTTTTAATGTTTATGTTTATATATTTTTCATTCAGTTAAAATGGTTGAATAAAATGGGTTGTACAGTTCCTTGTATCTTGTTATTATATAATTTAAGGACGTGATACTCGTGTTTCTAGTATTTAAATGAAGGTCGTTTATAACAAACCAATGTCAAGAGACACCAACCTTATCATTTCCACAGTACCTATGCGACATGATAAACCAGAATTGGATAATAGAATTAGTAACTTTAATGAGCAAATAATTGAAAAAATTAAAAGAGCAAATACCAATGTGAAACTTCTGGAGCTTCATTTATTGCCTCGGGACTTTTACACTAATCACGGCATGCATTTCAATCGGAAAGGCAAAAGGAAAATTGTGGAAGATTTATTGAGGATACTTAGAGACTGCTGTTTTAACCATTCTTCAGTAACCAAGAATAGGATCAACCAACCAACACACGAAGAGCCTGTAATCCTTGTTGAAGCAGATATGAATGTAATTATACACAAGTTCAAAGACCAACCAACCACTGGGTTTGCCCATTGTATCTCTGCGGACTTTCATAGTGATAGACATATGAGTGCAGGAGTGGCATCCTCATTTAAAAAGCATTTCAATAAACCCCTTGCTACAGATTTTGCTGATGAAAAACTAACACACCAAACAATAAACGGCACAATAGTCTACGGACTGGTCACCAAACCTAATTACTTTTCAAAACCAGCACATAAAGACTACGACACTGCTTTTGAGAACCTAACACGGCACATTGAAAGTAGAAAAGAGTTGAAACTACTGATCTGTCCACCTATGGGATGTGTTAGGGATAACATTCCCCTGGATAAGTTCATCTTCAACCTTCACCAACTCCATCGTAGAACTGGGACCAAAATCATGGTGGTTGTAAATGATGAATGCTCGTCTAGAGTTCTCCGTAACGGTGTGACCTACTTGGAATTTGTCAAAAGGTTGAAATCACAGCTTAAAATACAGAACAACTCCTCCGAATCAACAACACATATTCGCAGGAAAGAAGACTCCAACGTAGCTGAGCTTCAGAGCACTTCAACGACAACCTTCGAGGTAGAGCAGACAATCACAGATCAGTCCCCAACAACTCCAAGAGAAGCTAACAACCAGATTGGAAAAGAAAACACCTTGTGTTGTGGGGAGGGTGAAAGGCAATATGGTGTAAATCAAAGTTTGGGTGTAGAAGAAAGTGAAAGTGTAGAGGGGGGTGAAGAAGATGTGCTAGAGGGTGAAATTTCATCTGTAAATATTGGTAGAAAAATAGATAGGCCTAATGTAAATAGTTGTATAAATAATGTTTTTTTAGGGAAACAGAAATACTAAGTGAAGTTTGTACCAAACAGTTAAAAAGTCAGGCTAGCAGTAAATCTAATAGGCCTAATACCATCAATATCTTGCATTTTAATATTCAGGGGTTTTTAAATAATTATGTGGATTTTATTTTATTTCTTGAAAATCAAAAAGAGAAAGTTAATATTATTTCTTTAAATGAACACTGGCTTAATGTCAATAACATAAGTTGTCTTAATCAATTTAACGATTTTAAAATTGCTGATTTTTATGTGAGAGAGGATCAACTAAGAGGTGGATCTTGTATTTTAATTGAAAAAAATGTAAGCTTTAAAATAAGGGAAGATTTAAAATTTTTAAATGAACCTTTTAGTTTTGAAGGGTCTTTTATAGAAGTTAAGGAGTGGAACTCTGTATTTGCCTCCATTTACAGAATACCAGGGGATAACACTGACAAATTATTTTTACATAAATTTGAAATTTTATTAGATAAACTATCTAAAGAAGCAAGGACAAAAAATGTATTCATTTCCTCGGATACAAATATAGATATTCTTAAGGAAAAATCTAGTTCTCAGAATCTTTTAGAAATTTGCACCTGCTTTGGGTTTACTCCTAACGTTTTTATTCCCACTCGAGTTAACAACTTTTCAAGCACATGTATTGATAATATTTTTTCTAATGTTCGAGCTAAAAATGTTAGTAGCATAGTCTTAGACATAGGAGTTTCCGACCATAGTCTCTTGCTTCTATCTTTTAATAAACCTTGTACGTCTTCTCCAGTAAGACAGATAAAACATAAAAAGCTCACCCGAAAGTTTAGCAAGGAAAACCTTAACAAGTTTGAAATGGCACTTAAGTCCGCAAATTGGTATTTCAATGAGAGAGCTAGCCCAGATAAAAATTATGATGATTTTCTCTTGACTTTCTTAAACTCATTTAATGAGGCTTTTCCAAAAACATCTCAATTGGGAGGGACTAAAGACAAAATAAATAAGAATTGGATTACAAAAGGGATAAAAACTTCAGCAGAAAGAAAAAAACATCTTCACCAGGAATCTAAATTTAACAGAAATCCTCAGTTTTTGAACTATTACAAAACTTATAAGAAAGTGTTCAAAAAAGTTGTTGCATTAGCAAAACTAAAATCAAATGATGATTTCATTAAAAAATCTAAAAATAAATCTAAAGCATCATGGGCTGTTGTAAAAAAAGAACTAGGATTAAAAAAGCAATCGTCAGAAACACCTATTGAAGTTACAAACAGTGAAAATGCCAAAATGAGTAATATTGTATCAATTGCAAACAATTTTAATAATTTTTTTGTAAATGCCTCATATCCCTCAAATCAATATTCAAATAAAACCAAAGCCATTAACTTATTTGAGAAGAATAGTAAACACATTTCTCAACTTAATAATGCAAGATTTAACTTTAGGACAGTCTGTGTTGCAGAAGTTAAGAAAGTTTTGAATACCATAAGTAACACAAGATCATCAGGGTGGGATGAAATCCCTCTTTTTGTGATAAAACGTGTTTTTTATGTCTTTGAGGACTTATTCTGCAGAATAGTAAACCAGTCCCTGGAGAAGGGTGTATTTCCAGACAAACTCAAATATGCAGAAGTAAAACCTTTATTTAAGAAAGGTGATGTTAATAATCCCTCTAATTATCGTCCTGTTGCGTTGCTACCATGCTTTTCAAAAATTTTTGAAAAAATTGTCAAAAACCAACTAGTACAATATTTGGAAAACAATAATCTTATCAACCCCTCTCAATTTGGATTCCGGCCTAACCTTAACACTCAAAAAGCAGTAACCGACATGATCAACAATATTGCTGGGGCCTTGGATGGAGCACAGCATACTGTGGGAGTGTTGTGTGACTTGTCCAAGGCCTTTGACTGTGTTGATCATGGAATACTTCTTGAAAAATTAAGTAGACATGGAATAAAAAATATAGCATTACAATGGTTTGCATCTTATCTGAATAACCGTAAACAAAGGATAATAATATACAAATTTCAAAATAATTACATGTCAGATTGGGAGGATGTTCCATTTGGAGTGCCTCAAGGATCAATTCTTGGACCATGTCTATTCATTTTATTTGTAAACGACCTAGGAAGTGTATCAAAAATGCCAATATTTCAGTATGCAGATGATACAGCAATCATTTGCAAAGAGCAAAAAGGTGTCGACATTATTCACACAATCACCAGAGAGCTCCATTCTCTTGAGGACTGGTTTGCTGTCAACGGCCTCTCCATGAATGTATCCAAAACACAGCTGATACAATTCTCTGCCTCCAATATAAAAGATGAGATCACCCTAAATTCAAACTCAAATTTGATAGTTTCTCAAGATTCAGTTGATTATTTAGGAATAAAAATAGACTCACATTTAAATTGGCAAACTCACATTAAAAATTTATCAAAAAGACTTAATTCAGCTGTATTTGTATTACAAGTAATTAGAGATACAACAAATTTTGACACACAAATTGCAGTATATCATGCTTATTTTGCTTCAATTATGAATTACGGACTTATTTTATGGGGATCGTATAGTGAAAGCAAAAAAGTGTTTATTCTTCAAAAAAGGGCGATTAGACATATAGCCAAGGTTCCTCCAGATACACATTGCCAAGAATATTTCAGTCGATTCAAAATTCTCACTTTATACAGCTCTTATATTTATTATATTTCTTTGATGGTCAAGAGTAACTTGGATACACTTATGGAGAGTCAGCCCTCTCACAGACATGATACAAGATACAAAAAAATAATAAAGCCAATGCAACATAGACTAAAATTATTTCATTTATCCCCACAATATATGGGACCCAAAATTTATAATAAGCTGCCTTCAACAATAAAAGAAATTGATTGCATATTGAAATTTAAAAAAAACACTTAAGATATGGCTTCTGGAGAAGGCATTTTTTTCACTGGAAGATTTCCTAACAAATGTATAATTGTTTTTAATATTATGATTGTTGTTTTGTTACAATAGATTTTAGTTTGATGACAAATCACCTGTCAATCATTGATGTAATGTGATGATAATAAATAAAAAAAAAAAAATGCTCTAGATCTTGTATCTTAGCCTCTGCGTTTTCCTTTACATCTAATAAATGCTTTCCTTTTATGAGTGCTATAGTGTCATCAGCAAACATGATTATTTTGGTATTTACATTCTCTGGGAGGTCGTTTGTGTATATAGTAAATAAAACTGGGCCTAAAATTGAGCCATGCGGCACTCCTGTTACAACTGTGTCATACTCAGATTCATATTTATTGTTTTCTATTATTAAGGACTGCATGGTCTACACAGTCAAAAGCCTTTGGTAGATCACAGCAAACTGCAAGAGTCGACTGTGATCCATCCATGGCCTTATATATATTATCTGTTAGCGATATTAGTGCTGAGTTTGTTGAGTGTGACTTCCTAAAACCATGTTCTGTACCATGACTGTTTGTAATTAATCCGTTTGATTCTAAATATTCTTGTAATTGTGTGTTTGTTTACCACCTTTTCAATTATTTTAGAAAACACAGGTAATAGTGAGACAGGGCGATAGTTTTCAATTAAATTTCTATTTCCTTTCTTAAAAATTGGCCTTACGATTGAAGTTTTGAGGTTTGTTGGAAATTCACCAGTTTTTAATGATTGATTTATTATTTTTGTAAGTGGTGCAGCTATGTACTCTTTACAGTCCTTAATTAATCTAACTGGAATTTCATCCCAACCTGTGGATCTCTTGTTCGATATTGGCTTAATAATCTTTAATACATCTATCTCTTTTACTTCTTTAAATGTAAATTCTGTATTCTCTGGGATGGCTACCTTACCACAGCACTCAATTACTCTATGTGGCAAACTTTGAACTTTCAGTTGTTGTTTTATTTTTAGGTAATGGTTGTTAAAGTAAGGAATAACTATGGGGTTGTTGATAGTTTTTCCGTCAATTAATATTTCTTTTTTGTCATTATTATTCTTTTGTATCATTCCCAACTCATTCTTTATTACCCTCCATGATGCTGTACTCTTACATTTAGATCTTTTTATTAAGAGTCTTCCTTAGTGGTAGCCATGTTGGATTTCTTCCCCATAAGAACAATGTTAAACATTACATCATTTGTGGACACGTAACGGCGTTATTTGTTAAGATATAGCTTTGAAATTTATAATTTGTATTTTTAACATAATAGACTCGTGACTGAGGTTTTTGAATTTCGAAAATCCATTTTCATTTCCTTTCAATAATTAGCTTAATTTTAAGCTAATTAATAATCAATTATTCATTATAAAAATTAAAAATTGTGAAATAAAAAACGTCAATCTCTAGAGGACCGCAATTCCTTAAGTTTAACTCCTTATCCATAATTATATGACAATTTGCTGATGAGATATTTGGACCCAAAGTTAACATTGTTCTTATGGGGAAGAAATCCAACATGGCTTCCACTAAGGAAGACTCTTAAGTTATCATTTGCCTTGCATTTAGCTGCCCTTACAACTTTATTCGTTTATACATCTTGTAGTAATTTTGAAACTTGGCATTTTTATTAATCTTTATTTCACTGTGGAGAACTCTTTTTTTCTTACTGGAAATCCTTATACCTTCTGTTATCCATTTTATTACTTTACCATTTTGTTGCCTCAAAGGTTTTAGAGGAAACGACTCATTCATATTTAACATGAACTCCCTTAAAAAGTTATCATAATTTTCATTTGCTGACTTGTTTGATTCTACCTTCCAATCTGTTTGCTTTATTAACTCTTTAAATTCCTGAATAGCATCTTGTGTAAATCTTCTCTTTAAGGTATACTTTTTATTTTCTGCTTTACATTTAAAACTGGGTATTTCATCCCAAATGGCACTATGATCAGAAAGGCCTATGTCCTCTACCAAAATGTTTGTCAAAGTGAGTTTTTTTATTTGTTATAATATTATCGATGCAAGTATTGCTAATGGGTCTAGTCACCTCTTTGATATTTATTTTGAACCCATTGAAGTTTATTACATTATACAATTCCTTAGACTCTGCACTATCTAAAACGTTAACATTACGGTCTGTTGCAAACAAAACATTGACCTTTTTCCTAGATTTAAACTTTCTAAACATGACTGCAGCTTTTTTAGAAAGGTTCCTAGGGTAAACTTATATGGCACACATAAGTTTTCTTATCTAGATCGCTAAAACTAGGGATTTTACAGTTGTCAAAACAGAATATATATAACCATTAATGACCTTCAAATTGATTTCCTTTCTTTAAATTTTTATTTTATATTTTTATGTTTATATTTTAGTACCTGAAGATTATGACTACAAACCAAAGGCTGAAACAACAGCTACTTCTATTACAATGTCTTGGAGGGTGAGTTTATGTTATTCATTAAAAGCTTACAAAATATTTTGGAAAAGAACAAGGGCTATCCATATGATAATAAATTTATCAAGCACTTAACACTTAGAACCAACCAAATATTAATCAACTAATGGTTTATACATTTTTTTTTAGAAACCGACTCGAATAATAGTATATTTGATCACCAGGGCCCAAAGTAAGTTTTGACACAAACACTAGTTAAACCCTAGTGATGAAAAAAAAACTTTAGTACCGCAATGCGTTTATAAAAAAACGGCCGTTTTTTACTTTAATATAAAAAAACAATACTTGTCTTAGCTATGTAATTTTTATAAATGAATAAAAATATCGTACCTTTGGTTTATTGTTGTTATTAAAATATTCTTGATCCTGAAAAAATTATGTTGTTAAAATTACCAGTATCTGGATTTTTTTGTATTTGATTACTTATGTTTCTTATATCTATTAATTTAATTACAAAAAATAATTTGCCGGTGATTTGTCAGTCTTAAAACAAATAGCCTACATTCTATTAATCATTCTATTTCCAGGGAATCTTCCACTGACTAAAAAGTTACAAATTCCTTAACATTGTATAAATTTAATTCCCTGTTTCAGTATGAGCCAGACCACGAGTACAGTTGTCCAGTCGTTAATTACGAGTTGAGCTGGCAGGAGGGTTGGCGCTGGTTGTCTCTCAATGTTACCAACACGACAGCTACGTTAGTTAACAAGCTGCCAGTCACAGCGTACAATCTACGAGTGAGAGCTCTCACTAGCAGCGACTACGCTCCTTACTCTAACACTATTAGTGTCCGCACTGCTAAACAAGGTATTTATCACCTTGGACAGAAATATTAACCCTTTGAGACCAAATGCTGTTTTATCGGATGCAAGAGATAGGCCTAGTTTTACCAAACTTCCACTTTTAACTATAACTTAATAGAATGGTTCAAAGTTGAATGTCTTATGTAATGAAACTATGTATTGAAGTTAAGAACTACTACACCTAAAATCTAGGATTCTTTCTGGGTAATAGTACAGAATGCTCTTAAGTAGATTAAAACACATTTTACATTCTACAAAATAGTATATCACCACCTCAGTGACACTTGAATTTTACATACCTGACATCCAACATCAATGACAAAATTAAAATAGATGAAAGTATTAATTTCAACAAAAATTGCTTTATATGTATTGCCAACGATTGCTAAAACTCTTATTACCTTAGTGCGAAAAATCACCTTTGTCAAAATGGTTTTCCAGCACCTGGTCCCATCTGGAACTTAACGCTGGTCCAATCAACAAGCTCTTCCCTCACGTTGTCTTGGAATCCTCCACTGGACAAGGATCATTACAATATCAGTTACATTGTCACCTACGAGGTATGTATAGTTTTACTCTATATTCAAGAACAAATTAATTATTTTGTAACTTTTAAAAGTATGAAAACTATGTAGATTCCACAAACATTTAGAGCAGCGTGTACTAAATCTTCCTTACACTACTTTTTTACTACATATTTGACTAGATAAAACACCATACCAGTAGTAGCATATCCTGTTTAACAATTAACAATATACCAGATTTGGTATTTATGTTAAAACAGTGTATAATTTCAATTTTCCTTAAAAAAACTGAATAAAATGCTGATTTTCCTGAGTAAAATAACTGAATGCAATTAAACTATGCGACATTGATTCTGCTGGTTGACCATCATGAACATCTTGCACGGTCACGACATAATATAGAACGTCTTCTCCCGGTCTTGGTAAAACCGAGTGCATTTTCCACGGTCATGGCGACATTGTGGTCATCTTCTATGGTCATTGCAAAAACATAGACAGCTAGCTTCCACAATCACGGCAAAATTGAGAATATCTCTCACGGTCACGGCGATATCATCTTTGCGGTGAGATCATTTTGGACTTCCATATTCATGATAAAATCGTCAATTTTTTATCCCGCATATTCACAAATGCTTTCTGAAGTCACGGAAGTTTGCGCTCAACATGAAGTTAGTCTGATAATTAATTTTATCCTGCTCTGATCCCTCTGGTCAACCGTTGGCCCTACCAGAAGGGCAACACTTAGCCACTGCGAATCACAACTGGAAAATGCTGCCGGGAAAAATTAATGATTTTTTCATGGAGGTGTGTGAATTTTGGTAGCTAGTTTACATAATTTACATCTCTCTTGACCAAAATTTTATTCTCGATGTAAAGTGTTAAGTTGATACCAGTGGTGTACAGCTCGTGACACCTAAGCTGTCACTTGGCTTAGCGCGGACAGTGTAGGCGGGAGGAGGGTGGAGGTAGGGAAAAGACCGGACTGCAAAAATTTCCGCTGCCAAGCAACCTCTGGCCCAGTATGTAGTCACGGTATCAGCTGTTGATGCGGCAGCAGGTCCTAATGTGTCTGTTGTTGTATGTGTAGTGCAAGAAGCTGACAGTGTGTGAGAGGGAGAGTACAGAGACAGGAGAGGCTCATGTTGTTCAACCTGTCGTCACCCTGCAAGGTCTACAACCTCTGGCCCAGTATGTAGTCACGGTATCAGCTGTTGATGCGGCAGCAGGTCCTAATGTGTCTGTTGTTGTATGTGTAGTGCAAGAAGCTGACAGTGTGTGAGAGGGAGAGTACAGAGACAGGAGAGGCTCATGTTGTTCAACCTGTCGTCACCCTGCAAGGTCTACAACCTCTGGCCCAGTATGTAGTTACGGTATCAGCTGTTGATGCGGCAGCAGGTCCTAATGTGTCTGTTGTTGTATGTGTAGTGCAAGAAGCTGACAGTGTGTGAGAGGGAGAGTACAGAGACAGGAGAGGCTCATGTTGTTCAACCTGTCGTCACCCTGCAAGGTCTACAACCTCTGGCCCAGTATGTAGTCACGGTATCAGCTGTTGATGCGGCAGCAGGTCCGAATGTGTCTGTTGTTGTATGTGTAGTGCAAGAAGCTGACAGTGTGTGAGAGGGAGAGTACAGAGACAGGAGAGGCTCATGTTGTTCAACCTGTCGTCACCCTACAAGGTCTACAACCTCTGGCCCAGTATGTAGTCACGGTATCAGCTGTTGATGCGGCAGCAGGTCCTAATGTGTCTGTTGTTGTATGTGTAGTGCAAGAAGCTGACAGTGTGTGAGAGGGAGAGTACAGAGACAGGAGAGGCTCATGTTGTTCAACCTGTCGTCACCCTGCAAGGTCTACAACCTCTGGCCCAGTATGTAGTGACGGTATCAGCTGTTGATGCGGCAGCAGGTCCTAATGTGTCTGTTGTTGTATGTGCAGTGCAAGAAGCTGACAGTGTGTGAGAGGGAGAGTACAGAGACAGGAGAGGCTCATGTTGTTCAACCTATCGTCACCCTGCAAGGTCTACAACCTCTGGCCCAGTATGTAGTCACGGTATCAGCTGTTGATGCGGCAGCAGGTCCTAATGTGTCTGTTGTTGTATGTGTAGTGCAAGAAGCTGACAGTGTGTGAGAGGGAGAGTACAGAGACAGGAGAGGCTCATGTTGTTCAACCTGTCGTCACCCTGCAAGGTCTACAACCTCTGGCCCAGTATGTAGTCACGGTATCAGCTGTTGATGCGGCAGCAGGTCCTAATGTGTCTGTTGTTGTATGTGTAGTGCAAGAAGCTGACAGTGTGTGAGAGGGAGAGTACAGAGACAGGAGAGGCTCATGTTGTTCAACCTGTCATCACCCTGCAAGGTCTACAACCTCTGGCCCAGTATGTAGTCACGGTATCAGCTGTTGATGCGGCAGCAGGTCCTAATGTGTCTGTTGTTGTATGTGTAGTGTAAGAAGCTGACAGTGTGTGAGAGGGAGAGTACAGAGACAGGAGAGGCTCATGTTGTTCAACCTGTCGTCACCCTGCAAGGTCTACAACCTCTGGCCCAGTATGTAGTCACGGTATCAGCTGTAGATGCGGCAGCAGGTCCTAATGTGTCTGTTGTTGTATGTGTAGTGCAAGAAGCTGACAGTGTGTGAGAGGGAGAGTACAGAGACAGGAGAGGCTCATGTTGTTCAACCTGTCGTCACCCTGCAAGGTCTACAACCTCTGGCCCAGTATGTAGTCACGGTATCAGCTGTAGATGCGGCAGCAGGTCCTAATGTGTCTGTTGTTGTATGTGTAGTGCAAGAAGCTGACAGTGTGTGAGAGGGAGAGTACAGAGACAGGAGAGGCTCATGTTGTGCAACCTCTCGTCACCCTGCAAGGTCTACAACCTCTGGCCCAGTATGTAGTCACGGTATCAGCTGTTGATGCGGCAGCAGGTCCTAATGTGTCTGTTGTTGTATGTGTAGTGCAAGAAGCTGACAGTGTGTGAGAGGGAGAGTACAGAGACAGGAGAGGCTCATGTTGTGCAACCTCTCGTCACCCTGCAAGGTCTACAACCTCTGGCCCAGTATGTAGTCACGGTATCAGCTGTAGATGCGGCAGCAGGTCCTAATGTGTCTGTTGTTGTATGTGTAGTGCAAGAAGCTGACAGTGTGTGAGAGGGAGAGTACAGAGACAGGAGAGGCTCATGTTGTTCAACCTGTCGTCACCCTGCAAGGTCTACAACCTCTGGCCCAGTATGTAGTCACGGTATCAGCTGTAGATGCGGCAGCAGGTCCTAATGTGTCTGTTGTTGTATGTGTAGTGCAAGAAGCTGACAGTGTGTGAGAGGGAGAGTACAGAGACAGGAGAGGCTCATGTTGTTCAACCTGTCGTCACCCTGCAAGGTCTACAACCTCTGGCCCAGTATGTAGTCACGGTATCAGCTGTAGATGCGGCAGCAGGTCCTAATGTGTCTGTTGTTGTATGTGTAGTGCAAGAAGCTGACAGTGTGTGAGAGGGAGAGTACAGAGACAGGAGAGGCTCATGTTGTGCAACCTCTCGTCACCCTGCAAGGTCTACAACCTCTGGCCCAGTATGTAGTCACGGTATCAGCTGTTGATGCGGCAGCAGGTCCTAATGTGTCTGTTGTTGTATGTGTAGTGCAAGAAGCTGACATTGTGTGAGAGGGAGAGTACAGAGACAGGAGAGGCTCATGTTGTTCAACCTGTCGTCACCCTGCAAGGTCTACAACCTCTGGCCCAGTATGTAGTCACGGTATCAGCTGTAGATGCGGCAGCAGGTCCTAATGTGTCTGTTGTTGTATGTGTAGTGCAAGAAGCTGACAGTGTGTGAGAGGGAGAGTACAGAGACAGGAGAGGCTCATGTTGTTCAACCTGTCGTCACCCTGCAAGGTCTACAACCTCTGGCCCAGTATGTAGTCACGGTATCAGCTGTTGATGCGGCAGCAGGTCCTAATGTGTCTGTTGTTGTATGTGTAGTGCAAGAAGCTGACAGTGTGTGAGAGGGAGAGTACAGAGACAGGAGAGGCTCATGTTGTTCAACCTGTCGTCACCCTGCAAGGTCTACAACCTCTGGCCCAGTATGTAGTCACGGTATCAGCTGTTGATGCGGCAGCAGGTCCTAATGTGTCTGTTGTTGTATGTGTAGTGCAAGAAGCTGACAGTGTGTGAGAGGGAGAGTACAGAGACAGGAGAGGCTCATGTTGTTCAACCTGTCGTCACCCTGCAAGGTCTACAACCTCTGGCCCAGTATGTAGTCACGGTATCAGCTGTTGATGCGGCAGCAGGTCCTAATGTGTCTGTTGTTGTATGTGTAGTGTAAGAAGCTGACAGTGTGTGAGAGGGAGAGTACAGAGACAGGAGAGGCTCATGTTGTTCAACCTGTCGTCACCCTGCAAGGTCTACAACCTCTGGCCCAGTATGTAGTCACGGTATCAGCTGTTGATGCGGCAGCAGGTCCTAATGTGTCTGTTGTTGTATGTGTAGTGCAAGAAGCTGACAGTGTGTGAGAGGGAGAGTACAGAGACAGGAGAGGCTCATGTTGTTCAACCTGTCGTCACCCTGCAAGGTCTACAACCTCTGGCCCAGTATGTAGTCACGGTATCAGCTGTTGATGCGGCAGCAGGTCCTAATGTGTCTGTTGTTCAAGCCACACAACAATCTGGTAAGTTTTACCATTTTAAGTAAGGAGGGTCTTTTGTTGATTTGGTTCTTGTGTTGGTTTTCCTTATAGTTTATAAAGTTCAGTAGTATATTATTTATTTAATTGTATGGCTATTGTTTTTTATGTTTTAAAATGTTTATCTCTTTGCTTCGATTTTTGTCTAAGTTTAATTTTTACACATTTTTTAGGTGTGATGTTTTATTTTTTGCCAATTTTCTAGTCAAATCCTGTAGAGATATGGTTCTCATCTCCGAGCGTGGGAGCGGAAATGCCGAGATTCCTAGAAAGTTTAAACCAAACTGCTCGATAAAGCAAGTTTTGTTAAAACAAACTGTAATATTTTACGATCGAGGGCGGATAATCCGATCATCGGTTAATGCGAGGTTAAGAGGCAGTCTACTGTATTATTTTATTTAATGTGTGTGATTTTTAAGCCCACTATTTTTAAATTAATCTAATCAATTATGTCTGATTGTAGTGCCTTCGGAGGTGGTTTCTGTGAGCCAAAAGCAGCATGAGGCGTCAGATTCATCTATCACAGTGTACTGGGAGCCTGCACAAGTTTGTTCTGGATTCTTTTTGGAATATGCTTTCCAGCTGTACAAGGTACATGGATTTATTCACATACAATACAAGTTTAAGTGTTTTTACTGTTGAATTATGTTCTATACTCTTTATCATCATCATTACTTTAAGAGGGGGATTCACTCGGGATCACACCATTTGTCCGAGTTTTCAACTGTCCGAGTTTGTTAAAAATTACAAAATATTTGAAAAATCAGTTGTCCGAGTTTTGATAAATAACTACATGGAGGATACGCGTCCGGTAACCGGGCGTGGATAAGGCGTACGGCAATGACGTCATGGGGTTGCGGGAACCTGGAACGCCTTTACTACAACAATACCATCACCAACCATCGGTGGTCGTGGTGTAGTGGATAAGATGCTCGGCTGATATGCAAGAGGTCCAGGGTTCGAGTCCCATAGGTGACATTAACTTTTTGTCGAAGATTTTGCATTGAATACCATTTATTCTTAACTGTACATCTTTAATTAGAATTTTTGGCATTTATAATTTTCTAATAGAGAAAGAATTTAACCTTAATTCGATTTTTTCATTATCAGCAAGTTTGGTTGGTTAGGTTAGGTTATGACAGTAATTGCCGGACGTCTAATCCACGTCCGGTTACCGGACGCGTATCCTCTGCGAAATAACTAATAATAATTAGATAAATCAACTGTCCAAGTTTTCATTTGTCCGAGTTTATTAAATTATTTAAAAAAATATCGAAATATCAACTGTCCGAGTAGGGTCTACATCAAATGTGACACTGAGCGCCGAGACCAGCGTGTCTAAGGCGCCTGGTCAGAAGCCGATGTAAACCTCTTCTGCGAAGGAGTCCGGCATTGTGCAAGCCGCGAGAGCCCCTCACGTCGACTTGAGAAAAATTATATTATTTTTTTTTATAGGACTAATTTTACAATTTTTAATTATAAAATTAAACTGTCATTGCCTAACACAACCAACCAAACTTACTGATAATATAAAATACCCCCACCGCAGCAAACCTGCAGACAAAGCGAATTTCAACTGCCATTCACTCCAATGTATTTTTTTTATATTCAGCTTAAAATACACAAGGTGAGTGTTGAATGTAATTTCCGTATTATCCCACTTTTAAAATATCTATTTACTTGACAGGAAGAAGATGTCACTTCCACATTGAGCAGTGGCACTACCAAGGAACCTGTGGCTCATTTTGAAGACCTTGAACCCAAAACAATGTACAGAGTGAAGATATTTATCGTCACTTCCGGCGGATGGAACCCTGAGAAATTCTTGTGGATAAACGCCACTACAAAAGCAGCAGGTGGAATATTATTTTATTTTAATGGATATATGTATACACCTATGTGTTATTTTCGAAATCATTATTGAATTTTATAATCATAAATGCATTTTACCAAGCGCTAGTGTCATTATGACTGCAAGTAAAAAAACAATCAGCAGTAACACTGCACTGGGGCAACGGCTATTTTAATGGCTGGAGTGTGGGACTTTTATCCTAAGTCCTGGGTTCAAATCCTGCCATTGACCTTTGACCTTTAGTTATATAATGATGCTGTAACACACTGTTTTAAAGTCACCTTAACCTGTTAGTCCCGGTCTTGGGAAAACATTAGCCTATCTTGTGAGACTATTAAAGTGCATTAAGTAAAATTACTTAAACAAATATCTTTATTTTGGGAAAACTTTCTCGGGGATGCGCAATACTACACCCCGGAAACACCTCCCCTGGTGAAACGTACGTCACAATATCTGCCAACTTACCTATATGGGAGCAGTGTCCGCGACTGGAATACTACCCCCCTTTGCAAAATGTGATGCTATTAAAGTTAATTTCCTACAAAATAATTATCATTGTAATTTTAGTTCGAGTAATTCCACTTGATAACAGAAAAGTCGTATAGGGAATATCAAACAGTATTTTGAAATGTTACAAGTTTGGTTAGCTAGTTTAGTTTAGAACAGTTTGACAATGAAACTTGAGTGTCTGTGACTAGAAAACTGCCCGCCATCCCCTGAACTCTGACGTCAAAATGACGTAGGAACCTGCTCGGGGGGTGGTTGTCCAGGAGGCAGTCTTCTCGTGACTCATTTTCTCTAATAACAGTTGTTCCACAATTATTTACCACAATTATTATAACTAAAAGGGATGAATGTCAAATACCTTTTTTAGCATATTAATGCCACATTGTAATTGGGTGTAACTGTAAACCTGATTTGTAGCATCGTAAAAAATTAAATAAATAATCAAATTTGTATTAAAACCTAGTTATATGACCAATAAAATAAAATGTAATGACTTTCAGCATTTTAAAATTCCTATTATACTTGCTGCTGTGTACATAGCTTGTATACAGTTTCAGGGCCTGTACAGAATCTGTTAGTGTACAAGACAGGACGTCAAGTGGTGGGGTTACGCTGGGAGCAGCCCGTTCACACTTACGGGGACTTGATAGCGTTCAAAGTGTCTTACGAGTCTCAGGGCAACAAAGGAGGTGCAGTGGTGTTGGAAGAGGAGAAGACAAAGTGTGCTATCTGGCGAGACACGTACTGCTACACTGTCGAGGGGTTGGATCCCGACACAAACTACACGTTTGCTGTAAGTTGAACCGTTCACTTTCAATAGTACAAGTAGACTTTTCATCAATGTAGTATGCTTAACATAAAACAGGTGTTGAACAATTTGTCTTGCTTTTATATTTACAGCCGATGCTTTTGTGTTTCATAATCTTATCACGGTTGGATCCATTTTAGTTGGCTTAGATGGTTTTATAGTCAACTGAAAATTACTCGTACTTTTGCACACGCATACCACTTCGTTTATAATCTAGTACCTATACAAACAAACAAGGAAACAAACATCAAACAAACCTAAAACTAACATTTTAACATTTCAAACTCTATTGATTTAAATTGATCATATTCTGTTCATAACTTCTGTTCATAGTTGAAATTATTCTTTTACTTCTCAACCGTGAAATTTAAACATACTCTTTTTATTACTTCGGTTAATTACTCTTGGGTTTTCAGGTAAGTGCACAAAACTCTGAGATACTTGAGTTTGGTGCCGCAGTGTCGGTTAATGCATCTACCAATGAAAGAGGTAATTTTACTGTACAACATAAAATTGTATTACATTTAAAAATCATAAAAATCATAACACATATAAAATCAAGGAGATAGAAAAAAAAATTTTGAGCAGTGGCAGCTCATGGGAAGACTTTCAGCGAAAAAAATGTAGAAAAATTGTAGAAATGATTAGTATAGCTTTGGTTGAACAGTAAACATTCTACCAGTTAAGTTTCCTCCTGACCAAGAATTTATTTTCCACATGGGATCGAATGTGTTAACCTGAGAGAGTGAACCTGAAAAAAGGCTTTCATAATTTTCTCTCATATTGTTTTCTACTGAGTGTACCATTGCCTGTTGACAAATATGTTTTGTGTGTTATGTGATAAGTCTTGAGCTATTTGCTTTATTATTTAATTTTTTTCACAGTAGTTTTATTCAGTTGTATTTCTCCCTATCAAGTTCCTAAATTTATTTATTTTTCTGTCCGTAACAGCTCCAGAGAAGCCCGCCAGTCTTCAGATTGTAAATGTAACCTCGACCAGCTTTGCCATATTGTGGGGGTTCCCGTTGAAGGCCAATGGACTACTCCGGTCTTTCCTGGTCACCCTAGCAGAGACGGAGCGAGTGGACTACCAGCAATGTTGCAAACAATTCCCCAACATCGAGGTTCCAGTCGATGTAGAACAAGCTTCTTATGAAACTGAGGTGGGCAAAGAATCACACACCATTCCACACTCATCCTTCACTTATATTTGGGTTTAGGTGGTGTGTCCATCTAAATGATTGATAATTGAAAAAAGGTTCTCAAATAAATAGTAGACCATCGATCGCGCCGTGACCACAAAGTAATACCGATGATCATACCGTGACCACGAAGTAATACCGATGATCGTACCGTGACCACGAAGTAATACCGATGATCATACCGTGCCCGCGAGTCATACTGACGATCACGCCATGACCGCGGAGTCGGAGTCATACCGACGATCGCGCCAACAACTGTGAAGTTATACCGAAATCATACCGTGCCCGCGAGTCATAACGACGATCGCGCTGTGACCACGGAGTCATAACGACGATCGCGCAGTGACCACGGAGTCATAACGACGATTCGCAGTGACCGCGGAGTCATACCGACGATCATGCCGTGACCGCTAGTCATATCGATGATCGCACCGTGACCGCGAGTCACAAGTTTCTATACCTGTAAATTGTTACCCATTTTTTTGGTTTTTGTAGATCAGTGCCACAAATTGGCTTTGTTTTTCTTGTTTGGTAACTGCAAAACTCAAGGCTTTTTTTATGTACAGGAAAAAATCCCGTCCCGTCCCGAAAATTGGGAAGGAAATCAAAATCCCGTCCGTCCCTATTTTAAATCATATATTAGAAGAACTTGTATTGCTGTAAATGCCAGTGAGCTGCTTTACTTGCCTATTTCATAATTTTTACTTGCAGAATCATATTGTTAGCACGTTACCTATTTTATGATATTGATTTTACAAATAGGTTTTGAATGTTTTGATGTGAACTCATAAATACATTTGTAAGATCTTGACTGAAACTTTCAATTGGTTTACATTAATAAAATGAGAGGAGAGAATCAGATCTATAAACTACAAGGTATACATAGCTTCAGACCTACAAAAATGCCAAATTTATCAGTCTAAAACAAGTCTAGTTAGTATCAAGTAACAATTTTTCAGAGACTTGTGTTCAGTGGCGTAATTTTACCAAATCCTTAGGGGGGGGGGGGTGGCAAACACCCCAACATGGGTGTATGGGGGGGGTAAGCTTATTATTGACAACAGACAGGAAAATAATAATATGTTGGTAAGTTAGTCATCTAATATTCATCTAATAAATGTGATCAATAGTTCCATGATGTATTAATATTATGTTTGTTATTAGATTCATGACTAATTTCTCTTGTACAATATTTAGACCTATAGCAATGAATACGGTTGTATTCATAGCCTATAGTTTATAACAGTTAATTTGGTTTTTAAATAAAACACAAGTATTTAAGTACTTAAAAGCAAATCAAATTTTATAATCAATAAAATAGTTTGACACAAAAGTACAAAAGGTTCTATTTAACTATATTAAACTGGTGTATAAAATGTTCAAAATACATTACGTAAAATTAAAATTGATACACGTGTATAATTTTAATGCTTGAATAATTCATAAAATAAATGACAAAGCAATGCTTCTAAAAAAATCTGCATGTTTATGTATATATAAACTAGAAGTAAGATACAAGATACAAGAACTTTATTGTTAGTAAAATACATAATATGGTACATTAGTATCTCCTAACTCGTCAATTCATCCTAAACATAAACATAATTTAACACAATTGTACTTCTTCACCTTATAACATATTTTAACATTCTATAATTGGTAAATTAAATTCATCTTCAGTCACTAGCCAAAATTCATCTATTGTGAACAAACAGAGCTTGATTAAAACTTCCTTCAACTTCTTTTTAAATAAATTAAGAGGGAAATTTTGAAATTGATTTGGTAGATGGTTCCAAAGTCTTGGAGCATAAAAAATACTAGCCAATGCTTGTCGCCTTATGTCATGCCTACTGATATGGATGTTACTTTTACCTCTAGTGTCATACGAGTGAATTTGTTCATTTGTTGTTTTAAAGATGTTAGCTTTGAAATATATTACAACTCGGTAAATGATTATGCAAGGAACGGTAAGAATCTCAAGATTTTTGAAAGTTTCCTCACAAGAATCCCCAAAGCTCAGTCCCGCCATACACCTCAAAGTTTTTTTGTTGAATGGCTAGAAATTGATTTATGTTTGTTTTGGTAGTGTATCCCCATATTTCGATACAGTACGTTAAATTGGAATAAAAAAATGAGTAGTAGATTGTTTTCAAAGTTTCAATAGAACATACCTTACCAAATCTTCTTAATATAAAAACTGACCTTGATAATTTTGTACTAAGGTATTTTACATGATCATTCCAGTTCAGTGAACTGTTTACCATGAGACCCAAGAATTTAGTTTGTGGAACAATATCTATGACCTGATCTTCTTCCACTAAAATTTTAGGGTCAAAACTTAACATTCTGGTTGAAAAATTCAAAAAAGCTGTCTTATCTATATTTACTGATAAACGATTTTCATTAAAATATTGGATTATGCCAGTTGTAAATATATTTGTAGAGATTTCCAAAGTATTTAAGTTTGAATGATTCAAAATTAAAGAAGTGTCATCTGCGTATGTTATAATTTTGCCAGTGTGGTAGATCGTACAGAACCAAACAGAAAAAGTAAATGAATAACAAAACTACTAATTTATGTAAACTCAAAATGTGCTATTGAGACACTAAAAAAAATAATATTTTTGTTTCAAATTACTGTAGAAGAATAGGCAGATTTTTGTCTGCCATACTTTTTAGGATTTGACAGGAGAAAATATTTGTTTATTATCTAGCACAGCATACTTTTTTTTCTCTAGCCCAGGAACCAGGGGGGGCGAATGCCCCCCCCCCCTCAAATGACGCCCCTGCTTGTGTTATTTTTGAATGATTTTGGAGTGACTTGTATGGCTATGATGGTAAAACATGTCTCACACTGTTACAATTAACAAAACTTCTCATAATTTGTAATGTCAAAACAACAAATCATAAAACAATTTAACCAATACTGTATTTACATTCAAAGAATTAATTAAATAAGAACACCTTCGCAAAGGAAACGCAGCATCAACGCGTTCCTGTATTGCGGGTATTGCATTGACTTTCTGCAGGCGTTTTTCGTATATGGCTACTGATTCCCCATTCATCGAATCGTTTTTTTACCACCACTGAATCAAATCGCAATCTGATGCATCGAATCGAATCAAATCGGAATTTCGATGCATCACACACCCCTAGATATTTCAAGTATACTTTGTGTTCCACTGTAAATCTGAATGGTCTTTTAATGTGTGTTTAATGCAGGGTTGCAGGTTTTTAAAATTTAACTAATTTTAACTTTATTATTCGTTTTACTTTCGGACTTCATTAGAAGAGAGAAGAAAGAAGACTGGCAGTTAAAGTTAAAATTTTAAAGAACCACAACAGTGCTGCCAACTGTAGTTAAAAATTAAATAAAAATTCCTGTTGATCTGTCCATCTATATACACATACTCATTTATTATATATGTACTAGTGCACCTGTTGCTCGAATTCGAGCAATTGCAAAGTATGACGGGCGTTATATCAAAACGAATAACAGTCATAATTTCCGATTACTTAAAAGAGTCAACTCAAAGATAATGTAATCAATCACTCCACTCCAGTTATCAAAATTGAAAACAAACACTGTTGTGTGTATCATGTGTTTACTATGAACAGCTGTAATTAATACAAATTATTCGTCCGTTTAAGTAAACAAAATCTTTTATCCATAAGAAGTACATTAGGATTTTGTTGGCCTGTGGGGCAAAGCCCGAGGACTTTTATTACAGGAGTTAGCAAAAGGGGACATCTACACAAACAATACTTCATTTTGACACATCGTTTGTAAAAATCCGTCCATTATTAACGGAGGAGTAGTGTTTTGTAGAAATCGCCTTCATGTATTATATATAAGGATATAGTAGGTTGATTAAAAGTTCATTGAAAAAATGTTGAGCTAGCTGAGGAAAGGGGTGGGGGATTATCTGATGTTAAGGTTAGGAGGGTTCCTGGAGTCAGTAATGTATTGGTAGGCTAGTTCCCACCTTCTGAGTAGGAAGCTTTGCATTGGTCTTTGGGGAGGAATTTGATGGTTTTTGTTGCAAAACATTTATCAAAATCTAAGTTATGGTTTGCTGCATGTATTGCGATGGATTTGTATTTATTGGTTAACACTAACAGGATGTTAAGGTACGGACGAGGTTTTTCAACAATGATGAGGTATGTCAAAATTTAATGAAATATTGTAAACCAACTATAACTAAGCAAATATACAACCAAAACTGTTGCTTAAAATTTTATTTCAGAAATCCTGGTAAATAGTTTATTGTCTGTAATCAGAATTAATTATTGAGGTTGCTCAGTAATATTTTTCATACTTGGTTCTAAAACATAGGAAAGCCAAATAAATAAAATACCCTATTAAATAAAACTCAACATTGCTAATAAAAGGAAATATGATGTTTAAAATAAATATACAGATGCCAATATAATTCTATGGAATTAGGGATACAAAAGACAAAATACTAGGTAAAAATCACATAGTTTATTAAGAAGAAATGTAAAGATAACAGGATTTAAAGAATCAATCATTTTAGCCTCTGGATTGCATATTTATAATTAATTGATAATTTAAGGTCTTGCCTTATCAAGTAAATATTTCAAACGAATATTGATTAAAATGTATGCAGTTAGATTCTACCAACAAATTCTTTGAAAGCTCTATGCTACCATAAAATTGTTATGGGTAAACACTTATTGAATCCTATAACTCTATTTTTGGTTGGTTAATGTAAAGATTGTTTCAATGGATTTCTGCTGAAAAAAAATCGAAAATCGAAAAAAAAACTATTACACATTCCCTATTCTTATAAAAACGTTTCAGGGAGCTTTGGCTATCTTCCCGATTATAGAATCCAGAAACTACAAAAGATAAAATTTAACTAAATACTTATACCCTCTAAAATTTCAAAACAATCACAAGTAACTTAATCTTGTTTGTATGTAACTACACTTTATAGTTAGCTGGATACTTCTGGAGTATTCCTTAAATTTTCAAATTCTAGGTTGAAAAACTAAAGAGTGATATATCACTTGTATACTAACTTGTTGTCATGCTTATTTCAGGCTTCTTTTATTATTGTACAACACAACTGTTTCTTCCTGATCCTTACTGATACTTAGTCTTTTCTTCTATTGTTTAAAGATCTATTAACATATCTGTTACTGAAATGGTTCTTCTTCATTTTAAGTTGTTCTAATATGTCCTCCAATGTATCATATCTGTTCCTGGGCAAGACATGGTGGGCTACTGAAGGTGGGTTCAACAAATATGGTGACTGTACAAAGTCCGAGTGATCTTTTGGTACATCTTGAAAACGCTTGCGATTTAAAAAGTCAAACATTTCATCAATTATTTGGGGTATTGAAATTAAAATTAACTCATTGAGGTTTTTGTTAACAATTTCAATAATTTCTTCTGATATATGATGTTGCTTTGTATTTATTTCATTGCCTACTTTACTCAAAAATATCTCAGTTTTGTTAATGAGAGTCTCTAGAAGAGTTAGGAACTTGGCAGATTTTATCACAGGTGACTGTTCAATTTCTTCAAAAACTTTACAGGAACTCCTATGAACCCTCACTGCTGAGTGATTGCATAAACTAAAATTCTTAGAAAATAGAATGATATTAGGTTCTGATGAAAAAGCTCCAAGATGGATGTAGTAATTGTACTTATCTTTTAAATACAAACATCTATTGTGGATGGCCTTGTTGGATGTAAGCAACGAGTTGTTTATTTGAAACACCAAGCACAGCACAACAAAGTAACTCAACATTTTATCAGCACTAGTAACTAGTAAAGCAAGTATATTACCCAAGGTATTTGCTGATTGATTCAGTTTCTGCCTGCATCATCATAATCCAGAGGTATTGAAGGTATTGCTTTGTCAACTTAATTGTCATGTTAATTGCTTGAGTGTTGACAAAATCGATGTTATGCAACCTATTATTGCTTTAGGTTAACATTAAATTGATTGTCTCTGATGTCTGAAATGCCCCTAGTAACCTGCAGACTAAGCGGATTTCTATTTGTCTGGTTGGAATTTTATTTTGACTTAAATATTTATGATGTGTCTATCCATTGGTATATAGTTTTGCTTGTCACTAATTTTATTCCGACAAAAAACCTTTATTGAGTGGGCTATACTCAGAAGGTGGGAACTACCAATACATTACTGACTCCAAAAACCCTCCTAACCTTAACATCAGATAATCCACCCACCCCTTCCCTCAGCTAGCTTCACATTTTTTCACTGAGCTTTTAATCTACCTCTACCATATATATTTGGGTTTTTAGTTCGAGACAAGACGGGATTTTTTATTTCTCATAAAATTTCAAGACGGGATTTTCCTTCTCATACATAACGGGAAATGCACGCTCGACATTTTAACCAGATTTTTAAAATTTTTTTAATACCTACTGATTTATGACAGATGACTGGATATACTTAGTGGTTGTAATAATAATAGACAAGAATATTTAACATCTTTATTAAATACATTAATAAAAAATGTCAGTATAAAAAAAAATTATATTAATTCCTGATTTGTTATGGCTTGTAGATTTTGAGATAGCGAGAAAAAAACAACACCATCTGTGACTCACGGAGCCGGGCTCACTCAAGCTGCGAAACTCTTCGGGCTTCACCTGATTGATAGTGTTTTTGCAGGGAAGGTGTGAGATAAAAATAATGTTCAATCTTTTCCTAGAAAGATGCACGGAGGTACTGTTACTCCTAAAGTTACCGGCTGGCGATATTACGTATTTTCTGTAAAAAAAATGCGCCCGGAGTAAAACTCTGTAGTGTCACCGATGGAGAGTTCATCTTTTAGACAATGGCACACTCTGTAAGAAGCTAATTCAACCGTGTACTTAATTAATATATGGATTATGTCTACTTCAGTATGCAAAGTTACTCCATTACTTGTCCACATTAATTTACAATTCACTGGTTTGTGCAGATAGTTGGTCTCAACCCTGCCTCCACGTACGCTGTGAGTGTGACAGGCAAGACCATCATACTTGGGGCCTCTACAAGTGTAACAGTCCACACAAAACCACCTCCTCTACCCATGGACAATGTACCTGTCACTGTGAGTGTGTCTGGGGTCCAGGTGGAGTGGATACAACAACCACAGCCTGAGACTAATAGTCAACTGTACCTACCATTGGTCAGGTGAGAGTCTGGCAGTTACCCCTCCCACTTGCCCAACCTCTGGTTCAGCTAATATAACACCAAGTCAAAAGATTATTGTCCAAAGTTCAAGGCAAGGCAGGTGACTGATGTAGTGTCGCCGCCATTCCTAGCCCGCTCATACGTGCACACATAATTATGATTAATGATTTTGTGTCGTGTTTAAGTTTTTGTGGAAATTAATCCATCAAGATGACCAACTGATGCAGCTGCACAGCGAAAATGCAAGTAAACCTAGTGTATTTTGAGGAGCTGGCAGTCAAAATGTGTACTACCTGGTACTACTCAAAACTTGGATTGGAGACATGCAATTTGTGCCATTAACACACTCACTACCGGGTGTCTGGAGACTCTACATACAGAACTGTGTGGCGGCCGGTACTGAACCTGTTAATTTGTCATCATGCATCCACGTTAGAGGAATTAGGTCTCTCGGCCAAATCTATTTATTGTACATTAAGGAATCCATAGTAGAAAACAAGTTGTGACTGATTTGGCTGTGGTGAGGTACTCCCTTTGCAGGAGGTTTTGGCTATCTTACGAGTCTGCACCGGATATATTTTTTGTAATCAACAACATATCAATGGCTTTACCTCAGACGCGGCAGGAGATTTGATTGATTAAACAATTTTAAAAACACAGCGAAGTGTACATGACAGTTGCAGAGCTTAAATTTGTGTCATTCGGTTCACAAATGATGCCAGTAAATGGTGATGAGCCTCATTGTATGTCAAGTGAACTATGGATTCATACAAAAAAAACCGGCCCTTACAAAAACCGCCCTTGTGTAGTCCGCACGCGATATCTTTTCACTTGATTTTTGGTGTTCTGTGTGAATTTTGTATCGGCAACGTCGCACCGCCGAGATGAGTGCCCGAGTCATCGTCCTACCGGTCACATGTGCCAGGTATAGGATGGGGTAGTGTTGCCAGGTTGTGCAAGTCCCAAGTGAAAAGATATCGCTCGCGAACTATAGTTACTGATTGTTCCACAAGTCTCACTAGGTTACAATACGAAGTAAAAACAAATCTCTTGATCTACAAAAGCTTTCTATTTTTCAAACTGTCACTTTTATCTTCCAGAGGGTATATGGTGGTGCTTCTGCCAGCAGCCGAGCGAAACATAAAAAACTCGGGAGTTAGAGATCCTCAGTTGTATGACTTGATACGCTCTACACTCAACTCAACCTTCTTTACCGTCTCTGATTATAGAGGGGTGAGTTACGATCGTTTGTAAAATGTAAAAAAAATTAACTATATTATTTGTAACTATCAATTGTGTATTTGAAGAAAAGTTAACAGAGTGTATGTACTTTTGCCTAACCCACACAAAGAAGTAAGAAACAGAGGAAACTTTAAATGGTACACTTAAGTCGTATCTAGTGTAGCTCCAGTTGCTTGTGTCTAGTGCAAATTCTTTTGGTCCTTCCCTTCTGCTCTCCTATCCCCCCCTCACCATCACGTACTATAGCGCTCACGTAGGAAGAGCTTGTGGGCTACAACTGCTTCTTGCAAACTATAGCCGTTCAGGCTCTGCCTTGCTTGGCACTGGTATATTTCCGCCCCACCATTCCAGAGCTAAAAGAGCACGGTTGTTCCGTAAGCATGTTTCCTCTGTATCTTACTTCTCTGTCCCCTTAATATTTTGAATGTCAGAAACAAGTGGATCTCAGTTATTTTCACTAAAGGTTCATCATTATCTTCTTCTGATGTCACTTGTGTGTTGTAGAATTCCTCAGTCAGTGTAGGAGGCGAAGGCTCTTACGAAGGTTTGTGGGGAGGATCGTCATGGAAGCTGGTCGCAGGTCAGAGTTACCAAGTAGCAGCTATACAAGTAGCAAAGTACTTCAAGACATTCTCTGTCGATATCATCCTCTCCAAATCCTTCCAGCTGGAGGACAGCAATTTGATAGACTCTGCCATTGATGATGATTACTAAATATGTCTTTTGCTACAGGTTTTTAATTTTATGAAACTATCGTTAGTATTGTTTTTATCTATCGATTTTTGGTACGGTAAAGTAATTTTACCTATGAGCGTTTTTTTAAACTAGCCATTTCAGTTCTTAGAATTGAAAAGATTCACTTGACAGCATTGTTTACTGACTTAACAGCACTGTTTTTTTTTATTTAACAACTAGGGTGACGGACCAATGAGGATTGAGAAAAAATAAGTAAAATTGTAATGTTTGATACTACAACCAATCAGCTGTTCAGGCCAATTTAATTGTTAATGAGTGGTGCAATTAGTGTTTGGTACAATGATTCGTGCATCACTGTCAGTGGCAATGGGAGGTTATAAACAAAAAAATAACCTATCTTAGAAGTTGTGAGTAGTGATTGTTAGTAATTATATCTCTGTTGTAGGTAAAGCAGTGTACGCAACTCGTGTAAATAGTCTTAACGGCACTCGTCAAGGCTCGTACATTAAATTTATACTTGTATCGTTAACACTATCTTTATGCGATCGTTGCGTAAACTTCTACTATAATTTGTATACTTTTCCCGTAGCACATTGTATAAATAATTATTTTATTTGTGTATTTTTATTCATTACAAATTATTATTACCCTATTGTTATGCACTGTGATATTTCAACTAGTTCCAGCTGTACTAAATCGTTTGTCTTTTAATAAATTACCCTGGCTTTGACCTAGTCAGTAACAAAACTGTCACGTCATTTAACACTCGTCTTTGCCATAAAATACGTACCTTGGTGTGTCGGCTTCATCGTACTATAATTCCAATGTAAGCTCAAATCAGGCTTTCTCTATACGTATTCTAAAGGTTATTGTACATTGTAACAGAATGTTTCATAAACTTAATGTGTCCAGGTTTATGTTATTGATATACAATTATTTTTGTCATATTTAATCAATTTCGATTTACAGAGGAGTCATGCCTCTTGATTTAGCAGTAGGCCTATACTTCATTAGTTGAAATGTTATAGTGTTTGTTACCCAGTTTCTTTAACTTACTATTATTGAGTTACCTTTTTATATTAGGTAGTTGTCTTATCGTTTGATGTTGTTGTTCAGCAGTCACTGATGCACATTTTATCTCGGACATTGACACAGAGTGGCGGATAATATTAAAACTAAATGTCACTATGCACAATGTTTGCGATTCACTAATTGCTCATTAGTAAATCACTGAGTGGTCATCTCAGTAGCGCAGCGTGCGGTGGCGGGAGAGTGTCGGGTGTACTGCCGCGGTTCACTTCCATATCTCTGTTTGAATGGAGCTGTCGGTGGTTGGATTGGGCCTTGGGGATGGGGTTTCCCAAGTATTGCAATGTTGTCAGTCCTATGCCAGGGTTGTCAGATCGTTTGGAGTGGATTTCTATGTTTTTTAATGGGATTGAAACTATGGAATTATTAAAATCTTCTTTTTTGTAAAGTAGGCTGTTGGGTTTAGATTTGTTGTCTTGTTTATTTATTTGGTAGCTTTCCTGTGACTCTTGTTTTTTGATTGGTCTTTTTAAGACTTTAAAGGGATTTGAACTAGAAGTATGTTATTGAGCGAGTGGTGTTTAGCTTGAGATGTTTTGCTACTACTGAGGTAGGATTGTTGTAGGTAGTTGTAGCAAAATATCTCAAGCAAAACTCCTCTGAATAATATGGACCCTGTATCCCTTACAATCTAAACTAAAAAACAATAGCCAAAACACAGGAAAGCTACAAGGAATAAACAAGGAAACGAATCTTGACCTGACAGCCTCAACATAAAAGAAGATTTGAATGGTTCCATAATTTTCAAAACCATAAATAGAATAGAAATCAACTCCAAAAGATCTCACGACCCTGACATTTACCTGGCAACACCGCAATACTTGGGAAAACCCCGTTCCCCAGCTCCAGTTGAACAGTGATGAAACGTGGCCGTCCACCTGACACTTACCCGCCGGCGGAATAACCGCTCAAGTGAATAAAAAACACACGTACAACATTAATAAATAATAGTGCTTAACAAACATAGTACATAGTGACTTTTAGTTTAAATATTATAGACACTCTGAAGAGCATTGATGAGATGAAACGTGCATCAGTGTTTACTTAACTATAACATCAAGAACAATAACAATAGGCAACTACCAAATATATAAAGGTAACCTAATTTTATTATCTTTAGAAACCCCTCAGTAGTACATACTAAACAAAATCAGTTGAGGAAAAATGAATTGTTTTAATGCAATGTCACAGCATTCAGCAACGATAAAAAATGGCTAATCTAATTAAAAATCCCTATAGTTGTAATAGGAATTGATTGAAAACAAGTAAACAAATATTCAACTTTATTATAAAGTAACAAAAACACACTAGTCAACACATATTTACATAAAAATCACATAAATTGTAAATAGGAACTAATAATAGAGAAGACAAAAAGAAATAAATAAGTATACCAGATACAAAGTATCTTTTGCTAAGAAAGAATTGTATAAATAAGGATTATTATGTACAAGGATAGGTTTCAGCTAGCTTATTAGCCTTGATAACAGAAAAATAAATAAGTACAGTAAGTCTGAATTGAGTGACTGAAAAGTATTATAAAAACAACTAATTATTGGACCAGCTGATGTTCATTTGTCCAGCTGAGAGTCTTTAAGTCCAATTTTGCTGACTTCACTCTTGCATTGTTGTGGAACAAAGCTCAAGATATTTTGTATCTAGTATAGAGAGTTTACATGATTAGCAATCACCGTCACTGTCGAGGAAATATCTTCACCTTGAGCCCATCTTTAGGTCGAAGAATCAGCTCCCCCAACAACGTTAGATCCTCCCGTCGGTCGACAGACTCAATTCTGAACTTGCGAAGAAATGTCGACACAACCATCTTCTCCTCTAGCAGCGCAAACTTCTGACCTACAACATCAATTTACAGTTTTTATTAGTTTCATCCCAGTGCCATGGACTTGAATTATCTATATAATTAATACGCTACATGAAACTTTGTCGGTTGAACTCCTCCGCCATTTCTTAACTGATTTTATCCATTGACATATCATTGGAAAGAGCGTGACGCGTAGATTTGCAAACTGGTCTTACATTTTTGATAAAGTCCCTTGGGCTCTGCCCCAGTGGCTTTGAAAGTTCCCATGTCATCCTTATGAAGAACATAATTGTTTACATTTTGATCAGCTGTATAATTTAATTGCTGTTATTTATTTTTCAATTCAATTGAGTACATTTATTTACTATTTGAGTTTGTGTAAACATAACCCCCAAGACCAACCCCCAAACCCCCAAGATAACCCCCAAGATGGATCGTGATAGCATGATTGTATCTTAAATTTGTGTATTTATTGTTGTTTTGTGTAACTATAATTTGTTTATTTGTTGTTTTTTTTTTTAATGCCTCCGACGCGACGACAACGAAACATAGACAGGAGGCGTAATCGTGATAAAGACCGCAGCTACAGAACAGTGGCGCGTAATAGGCTTAACTCATCAAAGTCAGCACCTGACCCTGGACAATCTCAACTATTAGGTTACAAATGCCTAAACCTACAACACTATCCCAAAACGACTTTTTGTTCTCAATTGGCCCTCTATCAATGACCTGTGTTGCATGTACAGCGAGGCATTTTGAGAAGGAGAAAACCGGCCGGAATGCTTTAGGTTTATCAATAACGAAGATAAACATTGTCTGAGTTACACACCGGTAATCTTTGAGTTGACTCCTTTAAACTCATTGTAAATATGACTGTTATTAGTTTTGAAATAACACCTGTAATACTTTGCAATTGCTCGAATTCGAGCAACATGTACACTAGTATTAGATTAACTATCTTTGATCTTGTTGCCTGTGTTCTTGAGTAGTAAGGATGTTTTGTGTCACCCCGTGCATTTCACCAGGTTGTGTGATATCTTCTCCTTAGTTTATCTTATAATTTATATTTAATTTTTGTTATGACTAACACTATAGACTATATTTACAAAAATATTGGTTGTGACTAACACTATAGACTATATTTACAAAAATATTGGTTGTGACTAACACTATAGACTATATTTACAAAAATATTTACACATGTGCGGTTGCTAGTATCACAGTCTGTTTAATCTGACAACGTGGCGATAGACTCACGGCGGAATCACGGGATGTATTTCTTCCTCCGTTTAGTTTCTTGAACAAAGGTTGTTGGAGTTTGGGCTGTTTGACGGTTATGAGTAGTTTGGACTTCGCTGGTTTATGGTTGGGTGAGTGCTTTGATTTCTGTAGTGTTACCGGTTTTTCGCTGTGTTTCCAGTCTTGTTCGTTTAATGTTGTTAATTTGATAAGTAATTGTAGAGCTGGTTTAGTCTTCTTTTTGTTTAGGAGGGTGTTTGATCCAGTTATATTTATATGTTTGTATATTTGGTAGCTTTCTTGTACTTTTTTGGTAATGGTTTTGAGTGGGTTTTGTTCAGAATCGTGAGGAAATCGGGAAAATTTATTGTGTCAGTTAGATTTAGTTTTTGGTGTCTAGCTACCATTGATGTGCGGTTTTTATCAATGTTCTGCTAGTGTAGCTTATGTAGGTATTTATTGTTACATGGTGGTTTACAGGAAATTGTGTACACGTCTCTCCCATATTTAATTAGCCTGTCTTTTGTATGAGGAATTGGGTAATTTAAAATGGGGCTGGTTTTTACTTAATAGGCCAGTGGTATATCTGGTTTTTTGTACCCTTCCAAATTTTTTCAGTTGATTTGTCTGTATAGTTGTTGGATACTTATTTTGGTGGGTTATTGTCTGGTTGTTATTATTGCAGTGCAGTAAGCAGTACTAACAGTACTTACCTCAAGTAGCCCTACTTTACTTTCAAAGTATTTAGCGTATATATTATTTTTGTCCTGGACTGCAACCCATATTAATCCTTTCGTTACAGAAAATATCCTGGACAAAAAGGTCTACAAGTCCTCACCCTTCCGTTATCTTTGCACTGTGTTTATCAACAGCAGTCCTATAGGAGTAAAAGTTTAAAGTATACTTTATGTAACACACTTTTATATGAATACATGTTCTGACACTACGCAAGAAAACTGCTAAAGTCAACGCCGCTACCATTTTACGACTACTAGATAACAACAAACAGCTACTTACCCACGCAGTTACGAGGTCCGGCACTGAAGGGAATGTAAGCGTAAGGGTGTCGTCCTCGACAGTTCTCCACCAGGAAGTTGTCTGGGTTGAACACTTCTGGTTTGGGGAATGCGTCAGGATCTCTATGAAGCATGTAAGTGATGATCATAGCGACAGTCCCGGCAGGAACTGTGTATCCACCTAGGACCGGGTACAATTTTCATACCAAGCAATTTTTGTTTTGTGGCAAGCCTAGCACTTTTCGGACAAAATAAGTAAATAACTAGCATTTTTTGGAAAATTACCAAAAAATTGTAGCATCGAAAGGGTTAACGGTTGTACATAATCTTTTTCGTCTTAGACATTTAATCCATATTAAATTGATGTATAATGTGTTTATCCTGTCCAAACAAATTATTGAAAAGTTTAAAATTGAAATATTTCATGTAAACCCCCGAGAAAGAGAACAACTATAAGTTGTTTTCACCAGTTTAAAAAATTCAATTTATTTTGAATTTAAACAAATTGTTATTCATTGATTTTATTCACCAGGAATTTACAGTCATGTCTTAAAACGCTTGTGGGTTTGGTTATTTATTGGGCTCCTCGTTCCATTCAAATGCGTCTGTTGTTTAAAGTAAATATTACATCATTACATAACACTTAACAACTTTATCCAAGAACAGTTATATGATTTTTTACTAACCCTAAGTTCTGAAAAATGGGACAAAGATAATTAACTAAATTTTAAATAGTCGCTATTTTAATATTTCAACACTTGACGTTGGTGTTTTATTATTATCATAGTACCAGCTATGAGGACTCAACTGGGAGTATTTGAAAAAAATCTTTTCTCAGGATTAAACCAGCGACTTTATGATTGCTAAGTTAACTATGTCTACGACAAAACTTACCAACCACTATGTCCTCATTCAGCTTACGAGCCATGATTGGTACGCTTGGGTAGAGCCTGAGAGCTTCTTTGATACAACACTCCAAGTACTTCATGGAAGTCAAGTCCTTCATAGTCAAAGGTCGATCTTCACCTTGTAAGATAGTCTCTATCTCTTGGACAACCTTTTCCTGGAACAAGCGTATGAATAAATATTTTTTAGATAACTATGGTGTGTTAATGTTAGGCTGCTGAATCACATTAGTAAATAAATGCTGTGCTTTTTAGTCTCCTGGGTTGATTTTATTACTTGTCGCTTCGCTTTGCACATGCTTCCCAATAATAAAGAAACAGCACAATTATCTATTAATTGAGATAGGGACACCACCCAGGCTGTAATTTAACCCAAATATGATCCACTACGGTATTAATTATAGAAACACAACTATAGGGTAGTCTACTTAGTTTCACAAAATTCTCTCTGGTTAAATTTATCAGCTATGTCTAAGAATTGAAACTGAGCAAGCCAGGATTATTGCAGTACTGTAAATGTAAGTCGAGAAGATATTAAAATATTTTGGTTTTCCTTAAGTTCTATTGATTCCAAAACTGATCAATACTTAGGATCTCCACAAAAGTAGTCTATAAGGGTGTCGGCCAGGTTCATGATCTTTGCATAATCAGGCCCCCGGTTTGCATGTGATGCGCTATGGGCCCGATAATTATCCTCTTCTACCTTGTGGGGGAATTTTGTCTCTTCCGTGCGCCCCACATGTGTACTGTCTCAGCCTAATGGGTTCTGCAGTTTTGTGTTCATCCCATAATAATTGAACCAACAAAAAAAATCATCTCAATTTAAAATATTCTATTTTTTTTACATTCTGTTTGGCATTGTTTTATTCTTTAAGCTTGTATGGATTGGTAGCTTTAGCGCAACAATGGAATACTTAAAAACTATTTTCCAAAGTCTTTGAAATGTTGAGTGCGGCCGTTCCCGATCGGGTACGGTGCGTCCGTACCCGATCGGGAACGCTCGGCAATGCCTTTTGTATATCTTAGTTTTTGCTCTAGCGGCGGTTGAAAGCTTACCTATACCACGTTAGTGTGTAGTGTGTGATTTGCATTTTGTTGTGGTGTAGGTTGAATGGGTCCGGCTAAGTTCCAAGCAGTGCTGCTATCTGTGGGTGTTCAGCGAAGCAGGACATCCCCGCACGTTATTTGCTATTTGTCAGATCGAAATTGGAAAGCCAATCACACGCGGTAATCGGGTTTGTTCGACGCTGCAGGCTTCGCCGCACTGGGGATACGCCTGCCATTTGACGTGCCGTATCGAACAATGTGAGAATTAAACAAAAACTAATGTCAACAAAATGTAATATTCACAATTTATCACACACAGAATAAACTATCAGAATAATAAATTTACCTGAATTTCTGGATGCCAGCCGAGGAGAAAGAGCAGCCAGGAGATTCCAGCTGATGTTGTATCGTGGCCCTAAAACAAAAATTTATGTGACAACAATAATAAAAAAATTGGGAAAACTCAGCTTGGCACAGTGAAATTATTTGCACAGTGAATTATTTGTCATGCGAATAAATTCAAAGAGCAATTAAAAATAACCTCACCTCAAACATGAATGTATCCACTTCCTCTCGGATGTCCTCATCTGACAAAACATGTCCCTCGTGTGAAGCTTCTATCAGCAAGTCTAGAAAGGCGAGTCGCTTCTTGCCACCTGAAACATAACCGCTTTGTAGTAGAAACATAGGATTCGGGAATAAAGTTTTGGCGATTGAATTCTTAAAGAAATATATAGTTTTTAAACAGTTTCCTGATCTGTTTTGTACAGATGTTCCTAGCCTGGCTGGAAACCTTTGTTCTTTTGTGTGCAGCTAATGTAGAGGTTGGAGTGTGAGACTTCTGCCCAGGAGGTTCTGGGTTCAAATCCCGCCAATCTCCTGCTTTGGGTTATGTGGTGGAAATGTTGAGACTTGGTAGATTGGGCTTCAGGCACAACCATATACACAACACATAAGGTCTCTCATGCAATAACTGCCTCTGTAAGAAACTCACTAAGATATTTTTTATAATGTTTTCATATAACGGTTAAATATTTCTGTACCTATTTTTTATCCTGGTTTGTCCTTTTTTATTTGAAAAAAGAACCCGCCCTAAAATTGATTAGTTACTTGTATTTACCTAAATCGTCCGTTTCATCTGAGAGTTGAAGTCCTTGTTCCTTTAGTTTTGCAATTTCTGCTTTCCGTTCAGAAATCACCTGTAGACATCAATATTGACTACAAAATAAAGTAAAATCAAATTTTAACTACAGTTTTTTATACAGGGTGTTTTTTTAAAAACTTGCATTTTTATTTATGTAAAAACCGCAATAGATAGAAATATGCAGTTTGCGGGAATCATCTATTGACGTAGGGGGACCAATTGTTTTGAATTCAACGTTACATTCACATTTCCCCCCTTTCCCCCCTGCCCCCAACTTAATTTTTTTAAATAGCAAGGTACCCCTTGTGACATATCAAATAAAAGAGCATGAAAAAAGAAAATGTTTGATGAAAAAAAATTGAAAATCGGTTCATAAATTTGTGAGATATTCCCCCCCTTACCCCCCCCCCCGGAACTTAATTTTTTTTAATAGCAAAGTACCCCTTGTGACATATCAAATGAAAGAGCATAAAAAAAGAAAAATTTTGGTAAAATTTATTTTTCATTTGATATGTCACAAGGGCGGGTACCTTGCTATTAAAAAAACAAGTTATGGGTAGGGGAAAATGGGGGTGATTATCTCACAAATTCATGAGCCGATTTTAAATTTTTTTTCACCAAAAATTTTCTTTTTTCATGCTCTTTCATTTGATATGTCACAAGGGATACTTTGCTATTAAAAAAAAAAATAAGATCCGGGGGGGTGAGGGGGGGAATATCTCACAAATTTATGAACCGATTTTCAATTTTTTTTCATCAAACATTTTCTTTTTTTATGCTCTTTTATTTGATATGTCACAAGGGGTACCTTGCTATTTAAAAAAAATAAGTTGGGGGCAGGGGGGGAAAGGGGGGGAATGTGAATGTAACGTTGAATTCAAAACAATTGGTCCCCCTACGTCAATAGATGATTCCCGCAAACTGCATATTTCTATCTATTGCGGTTTTTACATAAATAAAGATGCAAGTTTTTAAAAAAACACCCTGTAAGAGTGAAAACCACATACTCCCTCTACTACTATTAGTGTATGCTATTTGCTCCTTAACATTTAAGGAGAATGCAGTCATCTTTTTTAACAAACATTCAGGGTCATGTTTCTTACTAGGCACTCAATTTTGAAGGAGCACCAGAATTTTTTAATATGTATAAAAAACATCAATGAAATTAATATAGCGCTCATAAAGTGTAATAAAAAAATGAGCTCAAGTATAAGGTTTATTTTGTTAATTTTAAATCATATAGTAAACAACATTTAAGACAGTTTTATGATGCTACAAAATTTACCCATAAACTCATGGTTGGTTCAACTACTAAATCTAACCAAGATAAGATGCTAAACATTATTCACCTAAACTGAACAATCTGTACCTTCCTTTCAGTCTTTAAACATAAGTTAACATAGCAATATTGCAATTTACCCTGAACCACTAACTTTGAACCTAAATCTGCCTCTAAGACTAGATAAAGGATAGAGGAAAAACTAAAAAAATGAACTTTAAAGTATAATGACATGCCTTGTTAGAGAAGGAATGCAATATATTGATGCATCGTTGATGTGTCGAGTACAACGGCGACCAGCGGAACAACCACTCGGGCTGCAGCCATATCTTGGCCTGCCTCGCCTGAATAATGGAGCCAATCCTGGAAAAACAAAGTACAATTCACTAATTTTGTAGAACTTGCTAAAGTTTGTATAGCCAATAAGTGTGTGTTGTGTGTGTTTTGCGTTTGTTCCTTCTGAAGTGTCAAGAAAATTTTGTGATAAAACATTAATTTAGTTTAAACTAAACAAGAGTTTTATGTTTATTAAATAAATACTTACTCATAAACAGCCCTGACATAATCTGAGTCACTGTTGCTTTGAGCTTCAACTTTTCGCCCCATCGCAGTTTCTAAAAAAAATTAAGAAACATTTATAACGGAAGTTTGGTTTTTCATAGGACAACTGTTAAAAACATCAATTAATGGTTGAAAATTCTCTATTACTTTTTTCACACAGTGATTGAACAATCTTTTAGAACTTATCAGTTATTTATTTATCATATTTCAGTTAATTTCTCACCACAAATGACGTCCAGGGCGCAAAGCGTAACGTAAGGGAAAATGTTGAAAGGTCCCTGACCACACTCCTTCTGAAGCTTCTGTACAAAGATGTCGCTCTGTTCTCGGAAAATGTCTATAAAGTCATCCAAAATGCGGAAGTGGAAAGCTGGAGTGAGAATTTTCCTCCTCTTTTGCCACTTTGGCCCTAAAAGACAGAATCAATGTTAAACTAACACAATTGAAAATAACCTCAATTATATTGCAGTATTGATTGGCTATTACTATTATAAAAATGAGAAGCTTGTTTGTCTGTCCTTTTATCAAGGGCAAAATTCCTGATCCGATTAAAATTAATTCACACACATCTACAGTAGGTAACCTATGTACTACTGTATTAGATTGGTAGGTAAAGGTATATTGTCAATATAGCTTTTTTTCAAACCTCCCACCGTTCAAATCTTTGCGATGGCTTTCGATTAGTATCAGAACTGCCACAGTGTATACATATTATTTACTTTTACATTTGCTCTGTTGAAAATGTGTTGATTAAATTATTTACTTTATTTTACAGAAAAGTAGATTGCAAATTGAACAAAACAAAATTGCACAAAGCAAGAGGTAGGATTTATACTTTATAAATGGGGAGGTGGCATAACTTTTAGCATCTTTGGAAAATCACATAGATTTATTTTCCATTCTCATCTTAGTTTAACACCTTCGCTACCGATCGCCACATATTTGCGACGCTTAAGTCATTGTCACGGCCTGAGGTATACATTAATTTAATATTACACATAGCCTGGGTGTCACTTGGTTAACAGTACACGCAGCTCGCGGGCCAGTGATGCAGCAAAGTAAAAATCAGTTTTGCCAACTATCATATGACGATACTAACATCATATCCACAGACCAAGTGACGCACACATGCAACATACATCCCTTTAGACCGCTGCAGAGTTCAGGGCCTTCAAATAGACTGCTACAAGGATATAAGCTTTTTAATAACATTGGGCACCAATGCAAATATGCAATGTCAGTCTATTTTAATGTGACCAGCTTTTGCATAAATGCGGCAGCCTATGGGTAGAAACCGGCTGTCGCATGTGTGTCCAAATGAACGAAAAATTTAATACTATTGCAGTAGCGAACGTGTTAAACACAGTAAGGAAACTAACTATAGACAAAATAAACATTTTTGCAAACTAAAAAACATTCTTGAATAATGCTACTCTCGCTAACCATTTGATTTTGGATTTATCTGATCACACAACTCTTAAAATTACTTAGGAACGTATTATGAATAATGTATTCTACATTAATTTTCCCCACTCTATTAGGGTGATCTTATTTGTATTTATTTATATCTTAAACTGACATAGACTCGCAAAATTTACCTGTTTATTTATAGGTAAATTTTGTGAGTCTATGTCAGTTAACTATACAAACACATTACCAGAGCTGGTAAGAAGCCCTGTTCCAAGCCAAGGGTGTAGGTAGTCATAGTCATTGCTCTTCTCTATATGCTTGATACTGCCCATGATCTCCTAAAAAATGTTACACCATTTTAAAATCGAAACTGTTACGATAAAGTATAAAATTAAAATCACCATAACCATCAAAGAGAAAATACATTTAAAAAAATCTACACATTCTTGGCTTTACCAACATCAAACATATAAACAAATGCTATTATAAGTTTACTATAAGGCGAGAAGTCTTGTTGCATTGAATACTCTGTTAGGTTATACTGGGTACAACAATGGCCAACGGTTTGTTACAATAATTTGTATGAAATGTTGAATATTGTAACTCATTTTAACATCAATTTTTGTGCAGTAACTTTTTACTCTCATAGTATAACTATAATATTATTTTCTTGCAGTAATCTCAGGAAAACAATCGTACGTTTTTGATCAAGTTACTATTCCAATCATAGTTTGTGAATTGTGAATGTTTTATTAATGGCTTAGCTTACAGTACCATACTGATATGTATTATTTTATGAAAGCAATCTCTACTTTTCTCCACAACTAATTAATTTTTAATGATTTTAAGTTTCAAACCTACCTCAAGAGCTGTAGCTTTGCTGATAAATATGTAAGGCTTGTTCCAATACCATCCTTTGCAGCAGCCCAGACTTTTACCCCAAAGCTTTCTTGCACCAGATAATCTTTCAAATATCTCTGAAAATTATAGAGAAAATGTTTAAACATGAAAATGTGCATAGTTAATGTAATGAGGAATACAGTAACCCCTAAAAAATTGGCTTTGTTAAACTAGATTCGTAACATTGTAGGTGTAACTGCTGAAAACTTTTTTGAACACTGAGCTAGAAATACAACTGAAGGTAGCATTGAGACAGCATTGGGCAACTCTGCTAGAAAATCGAGACACAGTAATTTTGTTATGTTGGTACCATTACCAATTAGGGGAATTAGCTCATTGGCTCATGGCTTTATATATATACAATCCCACTAGTCATTCCCTAGTACAAATGGCGGCCAGCGTATCGCAATCCTCTCATACAGTGCACCTGCAGTTGTATCTTTAGCTCTGTGCTAGTGGTCAGGTTTTGGATCAGTCATGTGACAAAAAGGTCCAGAACTGACACAATTAGTCATAATAAACAAATTATTACTTGGTGGATTAGCTTGATTGTCACAATCCTTTAAAAGGTTTTGCCTTAAATCTCTTTGTAGACGTTGCTGGAAATCAATCTACACAAAAATTAGATTGGATTTTAAACTTGAAACAATATGTTCATTCTTTAAAAATGAATATGTTTTGAATGAAGCAGAACCAACCGTCATGATCAACATTGATCTGTAGAGAGTTTCCTACGATGGGTAGACCAGCAGGCCCTGGAATCTTCTCTATCAGCTGCACCATCCTTGCCCGGCGCAGGTAGTAAACTGCCAGGAGCACCAACAGCGCCAGAATACACAAGCTGGTCACTGGACCCTCAACCAGAGTGTGCTGCGCCAGCCGAACCAGGTACATCCTATACGTATGGATGAAGATACAATCACGAGGACATCTCTGATTACAAGCTATTCAAATCAGATGAATTATATCTTCCATCAAATTGCTGTGTATGATTAATTCTTGACCTTTAAAACCCACCCGATTGATAGTATTCATCATTTAGGTACTCATAGTCAGAGAACATATTTGCTCTTAGGCATATATGTTTGCAAGTGACACACTATGGACCCGAGAGATATTTGCGCCCACTCCCCCCCCAAATATTTCTTTTGGTAGATGATACAAAAACTTAATACCTGCAGCTGTTGGTTTCTTGTTATAAAACTCAAGTTTGTGTTGTGTTACGGGTGGATAATTTTTATGCCTAGTATTATATCTATGATTATCGTTCCCCCAGCAGGTGCACCTTGTCTTCAGAAGCCCTCACATGCATAATAGTGTACAATATATTATATGAGCTGTAAACGGTTAGAATTTTTAATTTAGGAAAATAGTTTTTGGCCGATTCTTCATCATCCAGATTTAACATGATTCTTATTGCCCTGTTTTGAAGTATTAGAATACTTTGTAAATTTTGATTACTTGTAGCTCCATATCACCCCCCAAAACATATTAAAATACAATAATTTCACAACCAATGCACACAGGAAACTACAAAATGGAGCCAGCAACAGATAAAATTAAAAACTATACAAATACTTGTTTGAGTTACAACGTACACATGTTGTAGTATGTATATCATTATTAGGTATCCGGCTCAGCTATGAGTTTATAGCTGAGGGGATGAAATTTCTATTTCATCCCCGCAGGGGGCCCACGCTTGCGTGGGTACGTGGCCTAGCGACCACGCGGACCCTAGCTCTTGCCCCCCCAGAGGGGAGGTAATTGCCCGGTGTTGGAACCGGCACTTCAGGTAAGGCCACATTTATGGACGACTGGAAAGCCAGCCCCTATGGGGAGAGTACCCAGTGACATCCCTCCATTCAGGATGGTGGGGTGTTTAGCTCTCAGAGTGGCTCCTCCGGCAGCACCTCTCACCTACCTGTGGCTGTGGTTCTATGGGCTTGCCCTGCCTGTGGTGTACGACTTACACTATGTGAGGCATATCCTCGGCTCTGGAAGCAGCCTCGTCCTGGGAGGTGAAAGACGGGCAAACCGTAGCCCCCGAAGGGGATAGGTAACTGCTAGGTGTCGGAATCGGTACTTCAAGTACGTTATGGACGACTGGACAAGCCAGCCCCTTAGGGGAGAGTACCCAGTGACATTCCTCCATCCAGGTTGGTGGGATGTTCAGCTCTCAGAGAGGTGGAAGTATGCCATCAATCTCTCATCTGCCTGTGCTGTGATTCTTTGGGCTTCGGCCGGCTTGTTGTATGCGACCGACATTATGTGTGGCAAATCCTCGACTTTGGAAGTAGCCTTCCTGGAGGTGAAATTGGGCGAGTACCCGTAAGCTCACGGGGACACTCTAGGGGAACAGAACTTTCCGCAGTGTGAGGGCAACGGCTGGGCGCACTCCATCAGCCAATCCCTGTCTCTGAGCCCGGAAGGTATGGTTATCTAGAGTGAGGGGGGTTCTCCCTGGAACCTCAATCGAGTTAAGGGTGTCGCCACCTTTGGTGGATAGGTTCATCCGGGTGGGTCCCACTCCTAAACCTGCCTCCTTTTGGGAAACTCTGAGGGCCTGGCAGTGATGTTGGGCTTGATGGGCAAACGAAGTAGATTGGGTGCTGGGATCAAGCCCGCTAGGGGTATCTGGGGATCTATTGCCCTGGGTATCCCTGGTTTCCCAGCAATGGGATGGCCTCGATCGGGTAGTGGTGGAAATGGGTGGTTGGTTGGGGATTCCCGCGTCAGTTTGCTGGCGGTCCCCTTCCTCCTGGCTTTGATGGCGGGCTTCGGCCTGTCAGGGATTAGATAGGTCCCGAGTGTTGCTTGCACTGTGATGCGTCCAGGGCATTCCTCTATGGTCCAAGGGCTTCGGCCTTGGTGGAACCCAATTGGGGTGGACATGCGAATAAAGTAGCCGGTATCCCTGGTTAGGATTGAGGAGCAACCCTCTTTCCGATGGGTTATTTGCCGTTTGGCAGCCGGTGAACTTGATGGCCTTAAGCCATCCACCCATGGTGTGCTAAGGGTTGGTGCGTAAGCTCCGGCCTACGCCATGGGTCCCGGGTTAAGGGCAACTAGGTACCGGGTAGTCGTCGGGGAGTTTCGACTCCTTCGACAAAGAATAAAATTATAAAACGAACTCAGTACCAAATGTAATATGTGAGTTGATATGTGCGTGGTACCAGCAACATCTCAAGCGAGCAAAATTTTGACAGATTTCTCAAGGCAAATAAACCTGAGGAAATTTTACGTATGGAGTGACCATAATAAATTTTCATCAAGCAATAAACCCAAAAATGTTGTTATCTTTACCTGAGTAATTTGGATATCATTTACTGACTTAAAGAATTCTGGATTTTTCCTTTCTGTTGTACTTAATGATATAAAACTGGTTTTATTGAAATTGAGAAATAATTTATTGAAGTTTAAGTAGTTTTTTATTGATAACAGATTGTTTTGGGCCGACTCTTGTATTTTATTAAAACATTTACCAGAAACTAACAAATTTGCATCATCATCATAGACACAATTTTGCCATATTATCAGTTAATGCTGTTGGCAGACCAGCAGCTAAAAGAATATAGCAAAGAAATAAAATGGGTCCAAGGATCAAACCTTGAGGTACACCATATGTTATACACATCAAAGACTATTTTACATTTCTTAAGTGGTTGAAATTATTTATATGAGTTATTTCCACATTGTAATCTGTTTTCAAGGTAAGATTGAAACCAATTCAAATCATTCTTAGCAAAGCCAAATATTTTTTTAAATTGAAATTAGTTTTGAATATGACAGACACTATCATATGCTTTACTAATATCCATAAACAACCCAACAGTGCTCTCACCCTTATCAATAGCATTTAATTATAGTTTCTATCAAGTCATTAAGTCATTGTTGCAGTGACAAAAGGTTTACCGGTCTGAATCCTTGTATCATTGTGACATGATGCCGCAACCGTTACAACAGTCGGGAAGTGAAGTAGAAGAAAGTAAAATCATCGACATTATATGTAGCTTAAGGCAAGGTCGGCGAATGACCTTGACGCATCGCGAACAATGTTCCTCTCTATTCCGGTAAACTAGAACATCACGTACATAAAGTAGGAAGTAGGCCTATACTTACAGTAGTAGTAGCTAGTAGCGTCCCTCAATCCGGTTATCTTTATACTGGATATGGCTTACTGAGAGGTCGTTGTTCAACACATTAACATTCATTCAATTAACTACTTTTAATAACATGAATAAAGAATACGAGTACCGGTAGGCCAAAGTTTATCGTTTATCCATTAGCAGGATCTATTATTATTTAATCTATTACACGCCTATTTGATATATCGTACGTTTCCAATTCTTTTGGCAATACTGTTCAAATTTCATTGGACAAAGTTTTCGTGCTATATTGGCTACTACATAAATACAGTATCAGGGTATTTTACAGAAGACTCCCCACAAGATTCCCCCGTTATTTAAATTATATATAAGCCATTGTGATAAAGCTTGGTTTTTAAGGCAATACAATCGTAGTAAGATTATTTTTAGGCAAAAATTTACTCTTTTAACTTTCAAAACAAGTTGAGTGCAAGTTGTGTTACTAGTAGTTGCTTATTATCCAAAGTTGCTTATTTTTTTAGTACCAGTTTACTTACTGCTGTGTGTTTATCAATGCGCTTATCGCTGTTAGCTCATCTCATCAGAGTTAGGCTTCAATTAGGATGTAAAATGTGCTATGTATTGTTAATTTTCACCTACTTATAACGGGATGCAACGACTTCCAGGTCTGAGCTATAAACAATTTGAAAGAAAAAAGAGAATTCCCGTAACATTTTAGGCGTATTGGAATGTTAATATAAATTCAGGGACTTAAATAATTCAAGGCTTTAAAAAAACAAAGTCGACGAAATTAAAAAGTCAATTTAAACTTACTTGTCTGTTGATTACTGCATGTTTGTTTACCAATGAGCGCATCAATGTTTAAGTTTACCTCTTGTCAGGTTAAATAGTTTTCGATTATGCTGGGTTTAAATAAAGCTATATTGTTTATTTTCAACTTCTACAATTTCGCAATGCTGGTTTCTCAGGTAATAAATATTTATGAATGCGGACAGCTTTAAAAGGAAAACATTTGCATAGTTATACAGTGAATAAGTTAATTAACGGTACTTACTTGGTCTCGTGTTCAACGTAGTGAAGCTAGTGATGTTTAGCTGGTGTCAGATCTACTAGTGATGGAAGCGACGTCGAGGGGGAGTAGAAACCGACTGATGTGTTGTTTACGTTATTGTGGGGAAAGCTTCCCTTGTAACACTTATGTAATTTATAAGTACGAGTGTTTACCGAAACAGCTGGTAAAGAAATGTTGGCAAACACGGGAAAGTCGGAGCTAATTATAATTTTGTATGTCTAGTAGCTTCCCACCGATGGCGGTAACATAATTATATCTACTCCATCACTGGTAACTGTGTACATCTAGTTTGATATTTGATTTCGTCCGGGGACTCGCAAGTGGGTTATTATAGTTAACCGTTATTATAGTTACAGTATTATCGTCCCCCCCAGAAATTACGCCTTCCGATCCATTCCCTCCAAAACTACAGCCTCAAAAGAGTTTCCCGCCAAAACTGACGGCTTTTAAAACTTGTCCGCCAAAATATGCAACTACCTGGAAAACGTTAGCCTTCAAAAGAATTCCGCCAAAACTAAGGCCCCGGGTACGATACGAGCGGCGAGCGGCGAGCGGCGAGCGGCATGAGCGGCGCCGCTCTGACATCGGGTCTCATTTAGTTGCGTGTAAATTTGTTGAGGGTGGCCACGATACGTCTGAGCGGCGAGCGGCGGTAAGCGGCACCGCTCAGCGCCGCTCATGGATCCAAGTCAAAACCGATTTTCGCGAAAACGCCGCTCGCCGCTCAGGTGAGTCATGCTTCAGTTTGGCCTAAAATGACAGGGAAACAACAGTAAACATGCGATACGGGTCGATACGTGAGGTGCAGTCCAGGGAATGTTTGTGGAATGACCAGCACGGAAGTTTTAAAACACTCCAGTCACCAGAAAAGTATGGGACAAAGTTAGGGTTAAGTTTTTTTTCTAAAAACAAAGTTTTTCTTTGAATGCAAGCAATTTTCAGATAGCAACAATAGCTGCAATATGTCTTGCAGGTAAGCATAGTTTACTATTTTCGACTATACTGACTCATAAAACTGGGGAAATTTGATGAGCATTATAAATGTGCCGCTTGTATCGTAGCCACCCCCGCCGCTTACGTGCCGCTCAGGTTGCCGCTCGCCGCTTGCCGCTCACCGCTCGCCGCTCGTATCGTACCCGAGGCCTAAAGCTTCCTAAGCGTCTCCCGCAAACAGCTACCTACTCTGGCGTCTCCTGCCAAAACATAACCCTTCCTCAGCGCCTTCCTCCCTCTAAAACTGCAGCCTCCCAAATGATTCCCGCCAAAACTGGCAGCTTTTAAACCTTTCCCGCCAAAATACGCGACAACCGCCAAAACTTAAGTCCCCCCTAAGCGTCTCCCTCGAAAACTGCAGCCCCTAATGAGTTTCCTGCCTAAAAAGGCAGTTCTTAAGAGGCTGCAGTATTGGAGGGAGATGCTTGGGAAGGCTTAAGTATTAGCGGGAGACAACAGAGTCGGCAGCTGTTTGCGAGAGACGCTTAGAAAACCCTTATTTTTGGCGGGAAGGAATTGAAAGCTCTTAGTTTTGGCGGGAAACCCTTAGGAGGCAGCGGTTTTGGAGGGAAACGATAGAGAAGACTTCTGTTTTGGCGGGAGTTACCGGAGAGGCTGTAGTTTTGGCACTAAATGCCAATTTTGGCGGGAATTTATCGGGAGCAGTGAGTTTTGGCGGGAAACTCTTAAGAGGGTGCAGCTTTAGAGGTAGACGCTAGGGAAGGCTTAAGTTTTGGCGGGAGATGCCAGAGTAGGTAGTTGTTTGCGAGAGCTACACCTGTACCCTACCATAGCCTGCTGGCCCTAGCTGTTCCAGACCCTGCCCAACTGGCCCCAGCTGTACCTTACCCTGCCCGGCTAGCCCTAGCAGTACCCTACCCTGCTGGCCCTTGCTGTACCCTACCCTGCTCTGCTGGGGCCAGTAGGCAGGATAGGGTGCAGGGAAGGGTACAGCTAGGGTAGCTGTATCCTAGTTGTACCCTACTCTGCCCTACTAGCCCTAGCTTTACCCTAACCTCCCCGGCTAGCCCTAGCAGTACCCTACCCTGCTGACCTTAGCTGTAACCTACGCTGCTCTGCTGGCCCTAGCTGTACCCTACCCTGCTGGCCCTAGCTGTACCCTACCTTGCCTCCTGGCCCTAGCTGTACCCAACCTTGCCTTGCTAGCCCTAGCAGTACCCTACCCTGCTGGCCCTAGCTAGGGCCAGTGGGGCAGGGTAGGGTACAGCTACCCCAGCTGGGCAGGGTAGGGTACAGCTAGGGCTAGCCGGGCTAGTGCTGGCCCTAGCTGTACCCTACCCTGCTGGCCCTAGCTGTACCCTACCCTGCTGGCCCTAGCTGTACCCTACCCTGCTGGCCCTAGCTGTACCCTACCCTGCTGGCCCTAGCTGTACCCTACCCTGCCCTGCTAGCCCTAGCTGTATTCTACCCTGCTCTGCTGACCCCAACCGTACCCTACCCCAACCAGATGGGGCCAGCAGGTCAGAGTAAGTTACTGCTGGGGCCAGTAGGGCAGGGTTGGATACAGCTAGGGGTATAAGGATGAATAGGGTACAGCTAGGGCTAGCGGGGCAGGGTAGGGTACAGCAAGGGCTAGCAGGGTAGGGTACAGCTAGGCCTAGTAGGCAGGGTAGGGTACAGCTAGGGCTAGCCGGGCAGGGTAGGGTACAGCTAGGGCCAGCAGAGCAGGGTAGGGAAAAGTTAGGGGGTAGGGTACAGCTAGGGCTAGTAGGCAGGGTAGGATAGTGCTAGGGCTGTTCTGCTGCTCTGCTCTGCTCTGCTGGCCCTAGCTGTACCCTACCCTACTCTGCTGGCCCTAGCTGAACCCTACCACCTAGCTGTACCTTACCCTGTTTGGCTAGCCCTATCAGTACCCTACCCTGCTCTGTAGGGTGCAGGGTAGGGTACAGCTAGGGCCGGCAGGGTAGGGTACTGCTAGGGCTAGCCGGGCAGGTTAGGGTATAGCTAGGGCTAGCGGGGCTGGGTTTGGTACTGCTAGGGCCAACAGGGTAGGGTACAGCTAGGGCCAGCAGGGTAGGGTACAGCTAGGGCTAGTAGGCAGGGTAGGTTACAGCTAGGGCCAGCAGGGTAGGGTACAACTAGGCCAGCAGAGCAGGGTAGTGTACAGCTAGGGCTAGCCGGGCAGGGTAGGGTACAGTTTGGGGGTAGGGTACAGCTAGGGCCAGCAGAGCGAGGTAGGGTACAGCGAGGGCCAGCAGGGTAGGGTACAGCGAGGGCCAGCAGAGCAGCGTAGGGTACAACTACGGCCAGCAGAGCAGGGTAGGGTACAGCGAGGGCCAGCAGGGTAGGGTACAGCGAGGGCCAGCAGAGCAGCGTAGGGTACAACTACGGCCAGCAGAGCAGGGTAGTGTACAGCTAGGGCTAGCCGGGCAGGGTAGGGTACAGTTTGGGGGTAGGGTACAGCTACGGCCAGCAGAGCAGCGTAGGGTACAACTACGGCCAGCAGAGCAGGGTAGTGTACAGCTAGGGCTAGCTGGGCAGGGTAGGGTACAGTTTGGGGGTAGGGTACAGCTACGGCCAGCAAAGCGAGGTAGGGTACAGCGAGGGCCAGCAGGGTAGGGTACAGCGAGGGCCAGCAGAGCAGCGTAGGGTACAACTACGGCCAGCAGAGCAGGGTAGGGTACAGCTACGGCCAGCAGAGCAGGGTAGGATACAGCGAGGGCCAGCAGGGTAGGGTACTGCTAGAGCTAGCCGGGAAGGGTACAGCTAGGGCCAGCAGAGCAGGGTAGGGTACAGCGAGGGCCAGCAGAGCAGGGTAGGGTACAGCTACGGCCAGCAGAGCAGGGTAGGGTACAGCTACGGCCAGCAGAGCAGGGTAAGGTACAGCAAGGGCCAGCAGGGTAGGGTACTGCTAGGGCTAGCCGGGCAGGTTAGGGTATAGCTAGGGCTAGCGGGGCTGGGTTTGGTACTGCTAGGGCCAGCAGGGTAGGGTACAGCTACCCTGCCTACTAGCCCAAGCTGTACCCTACCCTGCTGGCCCTAGCTGTACCCTTCCCGGCTAGCTCTAGCAGTACACTCTGCTAGCCCTAGCAGTACCCTACCCAGCTGGCCATAGCTGTGACCTACCCTGCACCCTTCAGAGCAGGGTAGGGTGCTGCTAGGGCCATCAGAGCAGGGTAGGGTACAGCTAGGGCTAGTAGGCAGGGTAGGGTACAGCTAGGGCTAGTAGGCAGGGTAGGGTATAGCTGGGGCTAGTAGGCAGGAAGGTACTGCTAGGGCTAGCCGGGCAGGTTAGGGTACAGCTATGGGGTAGGGTACAGCTAGGGCCAGCAGAGCAGGGTAGGGTACAGCTAGGGCCAGCAGAGCAGGGTAGGGTACAACTAGGGCCAGCAGGGTAGGGCACAGCAAGGCTAGTAGGCAGGGTAGGGTACAGCTGGAGTCAGCAGAGCAGGTTAGGGTACAGCTAGGGCCAGCTGGGTAAGGTACTGCTAGGGCTAGCCGGGCAGGGTAGGGTACTGCTAGGCCTAGCCGGGCAGGGTAGGGTACACCTATGGCTATCCAGGCAGGATAGGGTACTGCTAGGGTTAGCCGGACAGGGTAGGGTACAGCTAGGGATAGTAGGGTGGTTAGGGTGCAGGGTAGGGTACTGCTAGGGCCAGCAGGGTAGGTTACAACTATTGCCAGCAGGGTATCCTGCTGGCCCTAGCTGTACCCTACCCTGCAACCCCTGCAGTACCCTACCCTGTACCCTACCCTGCCCGGCTAGCCCTAGCAGTACCCTACCCTGCTCTCCTGGCCCTAGCTGTACCCTACTCTGCCCGGCTAGCCCTAGCAGTACCCTACCCTGCTCTACTGGCCCTAAATGTACCCTACCCTGCCCGGCTAGCCCTAGCAGTACCCTACCCTGCTCTGCTGGTCCTAAATGTACCCTACCCTGCCCGGCTAGCCCTAGCAGTACCCTACCCTGCTCTGCTGGCCCTAGCAGTACCCTACTCTGCTCTGCTGGCCCTAAATGTACCCTACCCTGCCCGGCTAGCCCTAGCAGTACCCTACCCTGCTCTGCTAGCCCTAGCAGTACCCTACCCTGCTCTGCTGGCCCTAAATGTACCCTACCCTGCCCGGCTAGCCCTAGCAGTACCCTACCCTGCTCTGCTGGCCCTAAATGTACCCTACTCTGCCCGGCTAGCCCTAGCAGTACCTTACCCTGCTCTGCTGGCCCTAGCTGTACCCTACCCTGCTCTGCTGGCCCTAGCTGTACCCTACCCTGCTCTGCTGACCCTAGCTGTACCCTTCTCTGCCCGGCTAGCCCTAGCAGTACCTACCCTGCTCTGCTGACCCTAGCTGTACCCTACCCTGCTCTGCTGACCCTAGCTGTACCCTTCTCTGCCCGGCTAGCCCTAGCTGTACCCTTCTCTGCCCGGCTAGCCCTAGCAGTACCCTACCCTGCTCTGCTGGCCCTAAATGTACCCTACCCTGCCCGGCTAGCCCTAGCAGTACCCTACCCTGCTCTGCTAGCCCTAGCAGTACCCTACACTGCTCTGCTGGCCCTAAATGTACCCTACCCTGCCCGGCTAGCCCTAGCAGTACCCTACCCTGCTCTGCTGGCCCTAAATGTACCCTACTCTGCCCGGCTAGCCCTAGCAGTACCTTACCCTGCTCTGCTGGCCCTAGCTGTACCCTACCCTGCTCTGCTGGCCCTAAATGTACCCTTCTCTGCCCGGCTAGCCCTAGCAGTACCTTACCCTGCTCTGCTGGCCCTAGCTGTACCCTACCCTGCTCTGCTGACCCTAGCTGTACCCTACCCTGCTCTGCTGACCCTAGCTGTACCCTACCCTGCTCTGCTGACCCTAGCTGTACCCTACCCTGCTCTGCTGGCCCTAGCTGTACCCTACCCTGCTCTGCTGGCCCTAGCTGTACCCTACCCTGCTCTGCTGACCCTAGCTGTACCCTACCCTGCTCTGCTGACCCTAGCTGTACCCTACCCTGCTCTGCTGACCCTAGCTGTACCCTACCCTGCTCTGCTGGCCCTAGCTGTACCCTACCCTGCTCTGCTGGCCCTAGCTGTACCCTACCCTGCTCTGCTGACCCTAGCTGTACCCTACCCTGCTCTGCTGACCCTAGCTGTACCCTACCCTGCTCTGCTGACCCTAGCTGTACCCTACCCTGCTCTGCTGGCCCTAGCTGTACCTTACCCTGCTCTGCTGACCCTAGCTGTACCCTACCCTGCTCTGCTGGCCCTAGCTGTACCCTACCCTGCTCTGCTGGCCCTAGCTGTACCCTACCCTGCTCTGCTGACCCTAGCTGTACCCTACCCTGCTCTGCTGACCCTAGCTGTACCTTACCCTGCTCTGCTGACCCTAGCTGTACCCTACCCTGCTCTGCTGACCTTAGCTGTACCTTACCCTGCTCTGCTGACCCTAGCTGTACCCTACCCTGCTCTGCTGGCCCTAGCTGTACCCTACCCTGCTCTGCTGGCCCTAGCTGTACCCTACCCTGCTCTGCTGACCCTAGCTGTACCCTACCCTGCTCTGCTGGCCCTAGCTGTACCCTACCCTGCTCTGCTGACCCTAGCTGTACCCTACCCTGCTCTGCTGGCCCTAGCTGTACCCTACCCTGCTCTGCTGGCCCTAGCAGTACCTTACCCTGCTCTGCTGGCCCTAAATGTACCCTACCCTGCTCTGCTGACCCTAGCAGTACCTTACCCTGCTCTGCTGACCCTAGCTGTACCCTACCCTGCTCTGCTGACCCTAGCTGTACCCTACCCTGCTCTGCTGACCCTAGCTGTACCCTACCCTGCTCTGCTGACCCTAGCTGTACCCTACCCTGCTCTGCTGGCCCTAGCAGTACCTTACCCTGCTCTGCTGACCCTAGCAGTACCTTACCCTGCTCTGCTGGCCCTAGCTGTACCCTACCCTGCTCTGCTGACCCTAGCTGTACCCTACCCTGCTCTGCTGACCCTAGCTGTACCCTACCCTGCTCTGCTGACCCTAGCTGTACCCTACCCTGCTGTGCTGACCCTAGCAGTACCTTACCCTGCTCTGCTGGCCCTAGCTGTACCCTACCCTGCTCTGCTGGCCCTAGCAGTACCTTACCCTGCTCTGCTGGCCCTAGCAGTACCTTACCCTGCTCTGCTGGCCCTAGCTGTACCCTACCCTGCTCTGCTGGCCCTAAATGTACCCTTCTCTGCCCGGCTAGCCCTAGCAGTATCCTACCCTGCTCTGCTGACCCTAGCTGTACCCTACCCTGCTCTGCTGACCCTAGCAGTACCTTACCCTGCTCTGCTGGCCCTAGCTGTACCCTACCCTGCTCTGCTGGCCCTAAATGTACCCTTCTCTGCCCGGCTAGCCCTAGCAGTATCCTACCCTGCTCTGCTGACCCTAGCCGTACCCTACCCTGCTCTGCTGACCCTAGCTGTACCCTACCCTGCTCTGCTGACCCTAGCTGTACCCTACCCTGCTCTGCTGGCCCTAGCTGTACCCTGCTCTGCTGGCCCTAAATGTACCCTTCTCTGCCCGGCTAGCCCTAGCAGTATCCTACCCTGCTCTGCTGACCCTAGCTGTACCCTACCCTGCTCTGCTGACCCTAGCAGTACCCTGCTCTGCTGGCCCTAGCTACCCTGCTCTGCTGACCCTAGCAGTACCTTACCCTGCTCTGCTGGCCCTAGCTGTACCCTGCTCTGCTGGCCCTAGCTACCCTGCTCTGCTGACCCTAGCAGTACCTTACCCTGCTCTGCTGGCCCTAGCTGTACCCTACCCTGCTCTGCTGGCCCTAGCTGTACCTTACCCTGCTCTGCTGACCCTAGCTGTACCCTACCCTGCTCTGCTGACCCTAGCTGTACCCTACCCTGCTCTGCTGACCCTAGCTGTACCCTACCCTGCTCTGCTGACCCTAGCTGTACCTTACCCTGCTCTGCTGACCCTAGCTGTACCCTACCCTGCTCTGCTGACCCTAGCTGTACCCTACCCTGCTCTGCTGACCCTAGCTGTACCCTACCCTGCTCTGCTGACCCTAGCTGTACCTTACCCTGCTCTGCTGACCCTAGCTGTACCCTACCCTGCTCTGCTGACCCTAGCTGTACCTTACCCTTCTCTGCTGACCCTAGCTGTACCTTACCCTGCTCTGTTGACCCTAGCTGTACCCTACCCTGCTCTGCTGACCCTAGCAGTACCTTACCCTGCTCTGCTGACCCTAGCTGTACCCTACCCTGCTCTGCTGGCCCTAGCTGTACCCTGCTCTGCTGGCCCTAGCTACCCTGCTCTGCTGACCCTAGCAGTACCTTACCCTGCTCTGCTGGCCCTAGCTGTACCCTACCCTGCTCTGCTGGCCCTAGCAGTACCTTACCCTGCTCTGCTGGCCCTAGCAGTACCTTACCCTGCTCTGCTGGCCCTAGCTACCCTGCTCTGCTGACCCTAGCAGTACCTTACCCTGCTCTGCTGGCCCTAGCAGTACCTTACCCTGCTCTGCTGGCCCTAGCTACCCTGCTCTGCTGACCCTAGCAGTACCTTACCCTGCTCTGCTGGCCCTAGCAGTACCTTACCCTGCTCTGCTGGCCCTAGCTACCCTGCTCTGCTGACCCTAGCAGTACCTTACCCTGCTCTGCTGGCCCTAGCTGTACCCTGCTCTGCTGGCCCTAAATGTACCCTTCTCTGCCCGGCTAGCCCTAGCAGTATCCTACCCTGCTCTGCTGACCCTAGCTGTACCCTACCCTGCTCTGCTGACCCTAGCTGTACCCTACCCTGCTCTGCTGGCCCTAGCTGTACCCTACCCTGCTCTGCTGGCCCTAAATGTACCCTTCTCTGCTCGGCTAGCCCTAGCAGTATCCTACCCTGCTCTGCTGACCCTAGCTGTACCCTACCCTGCTCTGCTGACCCTAGCAGTACCTTACCCTGCTCTGCTGGCCCTAGCTGTACCCTACCCTGCTCTGCTGGCCCTAAATGTACCCTTCTCTGCCCGGCTAGCCCTAGCAGTATCCTACCCTGCTCTGCTGACCCTAGCTGTACCCTGTCCTGCTCTGCTGACCCTAGCTGTACCCTACCCTGCTCTGCTGACCCTAGCTGTACCCTACCCTGCTCTGCTGGCCCTAGCTGTACCCTGCTCTGCTGGCCCTAAATGTACCCTTCTCTGCCCGGCTAGCCCTAGCAGTACCCTACCCTGCTCTGCTGGCCCTAGCTGTACCCTACCCTGCTCTGCTGGCCCTAAATGTACCCTACTCTGCCTGGCTAGCCCTAGCAGTACCTTACCCTGCTCTGCTGGCCCTAGCTGTACCCTACCCTGCTCTGCTGGCCCTAAATGTACCCTACTCTGCCCGGCTAGCCCTAGCAGTACCCTACCCTGCTCTGCTGGCCCTAGCAGTACCCTACTCTGCCCCCTAGCCCTAGCTGTACCCTACCCTGCTCTGCTAGCCCTAGCAGTACCCTACCCTGCTCTGCTGGCCCTAAATGTACCCTACCCTGCCCGGCTAGCCCTAGCAACACCCTACCCTGCTCTGCTGGCCCTAAATGTACCCTACTCTGCCCGGCTAGCCCTAGCAGTACCCTACACTGCTCTGCTGGCCCTAAATGTACCCTTCTCTGCACGGCTAGCCCTAGCAGTACCTTACCCTGCTCTGCTGGCCCTAGCTGTCCCCTACCCCTCTCTGCTGGCCCTAAATGTACCCTACTCTGCCCGGCTAGCCCTAGCAGTACCCTACCCTGCTCTGCTGGCCCTAGCAGTACCCTACTCTGCTCTGCTGGCCCTAAATGTACCCTTCTCTGCACGGCTAGCCCTAGCAGTACCCTACCCTGCTCTGCTGGCCCTAAATGTACCCTACTCTGCACGGCTAGCCCTAGCAGTACCCTACCCTGCTCTGCTGGCCCTAAATGTACCCTACTCTGCCCGGCTAGCCCTAGCAGTACCCTACCCTGCTCTGCTGGCCCTAAATGTACCCTTCTCTGCACGGCTAGCCCTAGCTGTACCCTACCCTGCTCTGCTGGCCCTAAATGTACCCTTCTCTGCACGGCTAGCCCTAGCAGTACCTTACCCTGCTCTGCTGGCCCTAGCTGTACCCTACCCCTCTCTGCTGGCCCTAGCTGTACCCTACCCTGCTCTGCTGGCCCTAAATGTACCCTACTCTGCCCGGCTAGCCCTAGCAGTACCCTACCCTGCTCTGCTGGCCCTAGCAGTACCCTACCCTGCTCTGCTGGCCCTAGCTGTACCCTACCCTGCTCTGCTGGCCCTAAATGTACCCTACTCTGCCCGGCTAGCCCTAGCAGTACCCTACCCTGCTCTGCTGGCCCTAGCAGTACCCTACTCTGCCCCCTAGCCCTATCTGTACCCTACCCTGCTCTGCTAGCCCTAGCAGTACCCTACCCTGCTCTGCTGGCCCTAAATGTACCCTACTCTGCCCCCTAGCCCTAGGTGTACCCTACCCTGCTCTGCTGGCCCTAAATGTACCCTACTCTGCCCCCTAGCCCTAGCTGTACCCTACCCTGCCCGGCTAGTTCTAGCAGTACCCTACCCTGCTGGCCCTGCTGTAGTACCCTACCCTGCTCTGTTAGCCCTAGCTGTACCCTACCCAGCCCTACTGGCCCTAGCTGTACCCTTCCCTGCCCGGCTAGTTCTAGCAGTACCCTACCCTGCTGGCCCTGCTGTAGTACCCTACCCTGCTCTATTAGCCCTAGCTGTACCCTACCCAGCCCTACTGGCCCTAGCTGTACCCTACCCTGCCCGGCTAGTTCTAGCAGTACCCTACCCTGCTGGCCCTGCTGTAGTACCCTACCCTGCTCTGTTAGCCCTAGCTGTACCCTACCCAGCCCTACTGGCCCTAGCTGTACCCTACCCTGCCCGGCTAGTTCTAGCAGTACCCTACCCTGCTGGCCCTGCTGTAGTACCCTACCCTGCTCTGTTAGCCCTAGCTGTACCCTACCCAGCCCTACTGGCCCTAGCTGTACCCTTCCCTGCCCTTCCCTGCTTAGTAACTTAAGCGCTTAAAAGTTTTTTTTCGCGGGAGGAATTTTACCCCCGCGGTTTTGGAAGTCTAATGAAATTAGACAGAGCATGATTAATTAGATTAGCAATAGAAACCGGAATCTTACCCCCTGTCCATATAACTAGCGTTTAGACAACTGAAGATGTACTGGTCGGATTTTTACTCCCGGAATTTTACCCCCGGATTTTTACACCCGGATTTTCACCCCCCGGAATTTTACCCCCTGGCCGGATCTAGAAGTTATTAAAAATTATTGATTTTCTGTTTTTACTTCATTGCAAACATTTTATTACTAAGTAGCCGCCCATCTTTATTACAAAATAAATCTGTAATCTCAACTAGGTAAACAGAACTCGCTGTTTAATTTTGATGTTAGAATTTGCGTTTTGGGCCGACTGTTGGTTAATAAGTATGTAAAATAAACTGAGTAGCTCATTTAAATGATAATTTGGTAAATATTTCTTCGTAAAGAAAAAATAAGGCATATTTTGACATTGCTACAATACAAACGAAAAACATTGTTTAACCATGGTTGTATAATAAATCGTTAAAGAAATCTTCGAATCAATTAGCATTTAGATGTTTGTTTATATGTCATATGAACCAACAATTGGCTTCAAAGATCGAATCTTGATATTCGAAACTCAAAATTAAAATTAAAAACCTGTCAGATTAGTTAATGTTACATATAAATTACGATATGCTACTTAATAATAAAATGTTTACTATTAAATTAAAACAGAATGGAGACGATTAACCATTCTCACTTATTTATATATCTGGCCAGGGGGTAAAATTCCGGGGGTAAAAATCCGGGGGTATAATCCGGGGTTATATTCCGGGGCTAAAGATCCGGGCCATAGCCTACATTTTGAGCTGACCTCATGAAGGGGGTAAAAGTCCGGGGGTAAAATTCCGGCCCGTACACTCTAGTTTTTATAATTTTATGTGTTCTGATTAAATTCACAACGTGAAAATATACGTTTCATTCCGAGTTTTATCCATCGAACTGATGTCGCGAAACTCAAAAGTTCGCGGCCGGAATCTTATACCCCCTGGTTTGTGACGTCACGTTCGCCCAGGGGGTAAAATTCCAGAGGGATAAAAATCCGCTACCCCGGAAAATTTGCTTAAAGAGGTTCCATACCTAATTGTCGCCCTGTATAATATAGTTTTTTTATATTTTGTTATTCTGTATTACTGTACGCCATTCATGTAGGCTACACTATTGATGTGAATAAAGTACTGTACAATTGAATTGAATAGTGTTATACTGTATAGTAAATGATTGAACTCGTCGCTCTGGTCTAGCCAGCAGACCAGCTGCGTCCCTTGTTACCAACAACACTATGTCAAAACGGCCACAGAAGTAAACATGTTATAAGTTACTGTACAATTGCGACTGTCCCGTCAAACTATAGCATCTACATTTGAGGGAAAGTTGGTGGGAAGCGGAAATAGTGTGATCTTGATGGCCGATTGCAATGCTTACATAATGCATTGTTACCTATCTTGTTTACTAGTGTGAATATTGGGATATTTTGCAAATTATAGATATTGTCAATAATGATATTTAATCTGCATAGCAAGCCCAGTATGCGTACCATGTGATGTAGACACATAAAACTACGTACATGTTTATTTTAATTAGCTACAAAATAATTTAAAGAACCCTATTATTCTCGACCGCTCCTCGCCCCAGTTATAACGCATAATGTAGATTATAAATATATATTTTTCAATTAATGTCCATTTAACATTTACGGTTAATTTCATTCTGGTTTGCATCATTAATTTGAACGCGTGATAAGATGCTTAGGCCACAGAGGCATTATGGCAATTTAGACGTGTAGTAAAAATCATTTATCGATCACATAAACTTAACAGAGTTTAATTGAAATACGGTTTCCAAACTGACAACTCCAACTAGCGGGGATGTAGCTCAGTGGTAGAGCGTTCGCTTTGCATGTGAAAGGCCCCGGGTTCGATCCCCGGCATCTCCAATTACTTTTTGCTGTCCTTACACGTCTATTAAGGCTCTTAAAAACACTCTTTGCTCTGTGATCATAAATTTATGACTTTTTACTTCAAACTAATGTATAATTATTATATTTTTATTAGCACTTTACAAACATTAGTAAACGATCTTCTAGAGAAATTAACTTAAATAACAATATGATATGATTAGATGTGAAAAGTTTTACTCTTAACTAATATTATATATTTTTGAAATACAACCTATTTTTAATGATTACTCTCTTTTCTCAATGTTTAAATATGTGATTAAAACTCATGTCATTCCAAGTCGATTACTTTTGATTAATCACTGCGTGGTGCTGCGCTACCTTGTGGAGTTTACGAGAACTAAACCGGCGCCGTAACAAAGTGCTGCCCCTAGCGGACTTTTACATAACTACACTGGTGTTGTTGCAAAATAGAATATTGTTCAATGTTCATCTCCAGGGCATTGTTGAAAATGTTTTAGTATTAGTACGGTGCAATTAGCAAAATAACGGCCTAATATAGTCCAACATCCAAAGTGAAAGCAAACTTTTGATTCCAAACTGTTCAATATAATCCCCATTATCGATGGTAATAGTAAGGCCCACGGAATACTAGAAAAGACCTATTCGTGGTAAGGCCTACACCAATTTTGAGGGGGGGGGGTTTAATTGGTAGTTCTTATTATAATTTGAAAACTGTGCGGTTCAGTGCAATTTTATTTACAAAAATGTTTTAAAATTTCAAAAGATAACGGTCCTTTTCATAACTTGCTAAAGTCATCGGTTATAGAGTTACAAACGGTTAAAAATAGAGATTTGTTTTTATGTCTTAGGAGAACTTAAAAATGTATGAATTAAAGATCTAAGGATTTACCACCTTTAGATTTGACTTGAGAAATGTTACAGGAGCAGCTTGTTTATTACACTGAAAACATAAATTGTCCACCCTTAATTTCAAAACCTTAAAACACCCCTTGGAAACACTCACAACTCCCTCGTCTATTACTGGCCGCAAATCTGTACCACGAGCGACAGATGGTCCCGACCACGAGCGGACTTTTTAATCAGCTGGTGTAAAAAAACAAAATCCCCCAAGGGACGAGTCGGTGTCATCCCACGGGCGGAATTTGTCACTACCCTTATGCTAATGTGTGTCATCACTGGCTATTTATGAGGGGCAGGTGTTGCCGATCGCCCCATTTTTATTGCATATTGGCTTCAGATTGGGAGCGTAAAAGACGCTATTTCATCGAACTATGAACGCTTTGTAAAATAATGGTAGAATTTGTAAGTGTCTCTGTTTATTTAGTGTTAGTGGTAGCTTTAAACGTGCTAGACAACGGTATTCGGGGTTGAAATATTAAAATTTAATAGGCTACATCATTTAAATTTGTCACAAAACAGTTAAGCGACTAATATTAATGACTATTCACTTTTTCTACAATCGATCCAAACGTAGAATATCAAACTTGCTATTTTGTTGTTCCGCCATTATGTTATGAACAACCAGAATCAAAATGAGACTCGGTTGTATTGTTTACATATGTGAGTGAAAATTTAAAAACGTACGTTTTCATGTCCCTGGCCTTTTACTTCGTAGATACTGGATTTGTAGTTTATTATTATGTGTTTTAATATTTTTTTTGGGACGGGGGCAACATGTTACACACATTTATTTGGTTTTAAATAGGTTCTTGGTATTTTTTTCGTATTTTAAAGTCTCGCAATTCACGACCATGACGTGTCCCTAGGGTACATTTTCCAACTTTCACGCTGTTTTTAGACTAATTATTCATGCCGAAATATATAAAGCCATATTTTTATGTCATCAATGGTTATTAAACTTACAAAAAAGGAGCATATTATAATTTTATTGTCATTGCAGACTGACTACCATGACCTCGATTTGGCGTCACGACCATTTGGGAAACATTTTGAACTTTGGAGCACGACAGTGGCAAGCCTGGCGTCGATGGAGTCAGTTGGTTTTAGAGACTAGTTCGGGGTTGTACGTCAGGATTGTAGTGCCGGTCGTTTTGAGTTGAAAGGAGGAATTACAAGATTAATAAAGGAAAGATTGTGTTTTTTGTAATTTTGGTGTGTCCATGACCGTACGTAGTCATTCGATGAAGTAGACATGGTGTTAATTTTTGTTTATAAGATATTTCAATTGCTAGATTAACCTAGAAGTCCACTTCTAGGTTAATCTCACCTAGAAGTCCAGGTGCAGGGCTACCGCCAGAACAGAGCCAAATAACACGTAATTTCACGACCAAAGTTTCACGACCATCGCGGTTTTTTCACGACCAATCCACCTTTATGGATTATAGTGTGTTTGGTCGTGACAATAACTTTAATATAATTGTAAATTGAACAGTTTAGTTCAATTGAAACACATAGTTTTATTATAACTAACAGTAGCCTATAATTGAAGGATTGTTTAGAAAGATTTAGATTATTCCAGACAACTCACGACCGTACCGCTTGTCCCTGACCATCACGTTTATGATTTCTATCATAAAAATTTCAAAAATTAAAATATCGTCATATTTCAATGTTTTATACACAAAAGAAGCACACCTCTATACAAACATATAACGATTTTTCGGGTCTCAGGTAAGTTTTTTCGGAGTTATACAAACTTAAAAAGATTTTATTGGTTTTTTTATATTTTTTGAGTTTTTTTTATTTTTTTCTTGAAAGACCAAATATACCAAAAGCTCAGTGACCTTTTTATTGTAAAATAGTCATTAAAGTAAATTAGTTTATAGCAAAACATAGTTATAAAAATAATATTAACTATTTTTAATATTCATTTAAAGGTCCGTTATGGTCGTGACAGGATTTTGTGTTTTTCTACTAAAGATGCTCTTTAAAAAGAAAGCTACCAAAGATATTGCGTTACCATGGACATTTTATGAAACTTCAAATGTTAATGAAATAAAAAAATAATAAAAGTTTTGAAAAAAGGGGAGAAAAATTTACAAAGTGCTTTTCCTGAAAACGTACGTTTTTAAATTTTCACTCATGTATTCATTGTAACAGAAGATTAGTACTGTATAATGAAATCTAAGGCTTACATTACGATCCGATTTATTTTTATAGTGGATACCTAGGTTCTACGTCGAAACGATATCGTCAGTCCTTTGTCTCATAGGCTAGCTAAATTTTGTGTTTCCCATCTCTTACTTGAAATATAGTCGATTTGGTATAATTTGTACAAACATATAACACATATAAATACTTACAACATAAATGTTTAAATATGTTCAATGTTTGTACAAATTGTACCAAATGGACTATACCTCAAGTAAGAGATGGCAAACACAAAATTTAGCTAAATAAATAAAAGTAAAAAGTAAAAATTCCCTTTAAGTGTAATAATTATTCTCAATGATGAACAAAGAAATTCTGCTCTATAATTCACAACGATCCTGTTACCAGAAATAGAATTTGAAATCTTTAATACCAAGTCAGTGATATAAACTATAAAACATATTTCAAAGTTGGCAGGACCAACCCCTAGTCCTAACATCTTGTCGAGGGAGGGTGATACGTCAGATTATGGTCCATGATTGGGGGTAAACAGTAGCAGATGTGGGTATTTATATGCCGGTGGTTTACCATCGCCATTAGACATTAACATACAGATCGACTCTTATAATGGCCTTGGAGCAACAAATCGATCAGTTGGGGAGGAGGACATTGTGTACCAGTTCTCGCATAGTAACTTTTGGTATTTTAATTTTGATTGTAATTTTTTTTGTTCTAATACATGACAAGTATGTTCAGTTGAACATACGTGACGTTTAAAAACAAATGTGTTTAGACCGATTCATTTATTTATTTTTGTATTCTAACGGACAGCTCTATCTTATATATTATACAAATTTTGCAAAACTTGTGACAGATAGCCTGACCATACTTAGACCGAATTACACGCGGGTTGTACCAAAAGAAAGGTTATCGGTCCTATGTGCAGGTTTTATTTGTATTTTGAGAATATTTATGTTAATTGGATCAAAACTCGAAATTTAACTTTTCTTATGGAGATTTAACATGGGGCTAATTCTTTTAATAGACAAGCATGTTTATTGAACCATTTTTCTCATCTCCTGTGGCATCGCAGGGAAAATCTGCGCATGCTGTTAGAAATATGTTTGCCTGTAGATGTGCAGAATCCCTGTACAAATTAAAATAGGCTCAAAAATAAGCACAAAAATGAATTTAAAATTAAAAAACAACATGGGCCTTATAGGTTGATATGTTAGTGACGAAATAACAAAAATATAAATAGAAAAAAATTGATGAAATTCCAATCACATGTTTTATTTGCAGCGTGGGGTTAAAAAGAGAAGTTTGCGCAATACATTTTTGGTCGAGTTTTCGACCACGGGGCGAGCTCTAGTTTTGATGTTCAGAAATGTGGACAAGTTTAATACAATGGTTGATAATGAAAAGGTCAAGTTAAATGACAACAACACGATAACTTGGCCATAATATGAAATACATCCAGATATGAATGAAGTATCAGTGTAGAATGGAGTGAGTAACGTGTTTCTTTGTTGCTGACTGAGCAGATGTTTCTTCAGCAAGGATAATCTTACTAATATTATAAATGTGAAAGTTTGTGTGTTTGTTTGTTTGTTTGTTTGAAATTCAATAACGTATTTACTACTGGACGGATTGGGCTGAAATTTGGCATGATGATAGCTCACATTCCCGATTAACATATAGGCATATTCTTACCTCAAAAATCCTTTCGGGCTCCGCCCCAGTCGCTCTGAAGTTCCCCATTAGTTAACCTTATGAGTATTCAAGGGAATTAAAGAATTCAGCTAGCTGTTAGCTTATACGATTTACCAACAGGGTGCAGGGTATATTTTTTTTTATTTATGAAAACAGCAAATTTTAGCTAAGCAGAAAAACTGTGATACGCAATGAGAATTAACTGTCAAAGTAGGATTGTTTACAGTTATGTTTATGTTTTAAATTGTATGAATAATTTTTGTGATATTTTGGAATTTTTTTATAATATTTTTTCTCTATTGTTTAGGTGAAGTGGTAGAACATTATGGCTATTGTGGATGTGTAATACCATAGAATAGTGTAAATTTAAAGAAGCAAGTTTTATCAAACTGTGTTCTCCCACATTGCAAACGCAAAGCTTGAGTACCTATAACTGCAATGAGCATTTTATACTTATGTGCCAACCCCGTACGAAGGACGGGTACTCTGCTAGTGATTTATACAACATAGAGATTGAGGGCAGTTGGGCCCAATTTTGAAGAATCATTAAGCTATTGACCTCTCGTGATCGAACTGGCGACCCCGATATAACCAGGCGAAAACTATAACTCAATAGCTCATTTATTGAACTAAGCATAGACACATTTACATGTATTGCTTACGTCAAAATTGTATGCAATGTCATTTAGCTTACTATAAGAACAACTAAAACACAAACGTTACAAATCAATTCTGTTTCCAGGGATGATTTAGAATCTAGCCTTCAGTCAGGAAGTCGCGGAGAGTAATATTTATTCAATAGAAACGATTTTAACCGCCTTTTGAATTTCAGATGGTCTGACTCTGCCTAATTTTTACTACATTGTAATGGAGATTTTTTGGAAAAAAGGTTGTATGGTGGAGACCCAGGGTGGGGGACTATTATTCAAATTTCTATTGAAACTGTAATGGTTGTGGTCAATGTTGAACTTGTCGATGTTTTATTTTACGAAAGACAAGGTATTATATACTGTTCAATGAAATGGCGACCATACATAGTAGGTATTTCAAGCCAAGTATGAATGGAGATGAGTGTAGGATGAGTGGCGCGATCTTGTAGTCTTGTTAGTGACTAAGGTCGACATTCCTTAGACACAGCTGTTAATTAATAGCCCATACAGCTAATGACAACTAAGGGACCTACAGTTTATAGTGGAATCCGAACCACATTTTTCCTTGGTATATACGAATTGGTCTAATTATCAGGATAGTACTGCGGATAGTCGTAGTACTCACTCGTGCGGACGTTAATCCACACCAGGGAGTATCGCATCCACAGTGCATGCCTATAAATATCCACAATTCGTGACCTCCTAGGAGCTGGATTACAGGAAGACGCCACCCGTGGAAACGTTAAGATGTTGGAAATTCAATAACCTGGTTTGCAAGTTTGTCGTCTACGCAAGAAAATATAGCTCAAATTACCTGCTTCTGCATACGGAATAGAAATAGAGCCCACTTATTCTCACACTATAAACAAGTCCACTGTAAACATAATCTATAAACACTCACACTTAGCTACTCAAGTATATAAATAATTAAACCCAGTCTCTCACAGGTTCTAAATTGTATACACTAGTTTCTAGCCTCGAACACAGGTTGCACATAATCAGCTCGGATTACTATACCATAACATCAGCTCCGAGGCTAGGGATTAGTAGTAGTTTTAGTTTCGAAATAATTTAATTATTGTTTTTGGATGATTAATTATCAATGGTCAATTCTGCATTTAGTTGGAGTTTCGTTAATTTCGCTAATACCGTTACACTGAGGATTACTTGTGTTTTATTCCGTTACCCATTTTTAGAATGCAGCTGATATTGACATTTTAAAACATATTTATTGATCGATTAAATATTATTTAGAAACTTTACCTACTGTATTCAATCTCTGAGTTTCTATTTTGGGTAATCGGCTGGCTAAGTGTTACAGAAATGTACATCAATAAAACCACATTAATCATACTTCCTTTAAAAATTTTTTTGTTATGAACCAGCAATCGTTATAAAGAAAATTTTCAAGATTTTCAAGTGTTTTCCTATTTATTCAGAGTATAGTTTTTGTTGTCGACTGTACCTTGTTATTTTAAGATATTTTAAAATATTTAAACTAAATATATGTATGTATTCGTAAGCTACAGCATGTACTTAGGTATTATTTCCAAATTGATTTAATAAATTTTCAAATCAACCAAAGAGTTGGGAGAATAATAGTGGGACGTCTAGTTGCATTGTTTTCATTGGATATACTTGATTACTAAATGTTATTGTATTTTTTATTTTACGTCGTTTTGGTGGTTTTCTCACAGTTCTTCACACTTCAACCTTATGCTGAAATAGCTTGGCAAATATACTAAGCAGTATTTTTATAGATACACCATAATGATTTTACAAGTTTCAAATCTCGACCTGAACTATAAAACAAAGAAACTCCATAAACCCAGCTTACAACACTCAATTCGACAACTCACCTCAACCTTGTAAAACTTAACCAACTAACTAACCAAAGAAGAAAATTGGACCTTAACTTCATTGGCAAGTCGGAGAGGAACCTGCGGATTTGAATTTGCATCAGAAACAGCTTCGCTAACAAACTTATTAAACTTGTTAACGAAGACCCGCTTATGAATGTATGTAAGACGATGTCTAGGGGGTGGGGGGGGGAGGTGCTTCTAAAGTCCAGCAATCCCCTCTTAGTGCCCCAATGATTAATTACCGTTTGATGAATATGTATGAAATTTGTGTTTGGTACAACAATAGTGGGAGGGGTGGCGTTACATTAGTGTCTGTGTATCCCCCCTACAATGATGACGGTATGAGTTTAAACTTTGTAGTTTACCCGGGTGGGTATTTGTGCACAATTTTGGTGTTTACGGACGTTTTTAGTTACACGTTTCAATTCTTCCTAAAATGTAATTATAGCATGCTTCGTTCACAATATTTAGGCGGTTTTAGGGGAAGAAATCTATCCCCCCCACTTTACCCTTACCTTTAAAATATTTTTTAGTTCAACAGCTGAACAACTTAGTTAAATACACTACATTTGAATACATTAAATACAACAGACATAACTACGGTGGAGGAACTTCCCCTCAAACCACATAATTGTGGACGAAGTATAGTATTAGTTTAGTAGTTGTTTACTCAATTTTAGATAACATGTTGAAAATGGCTATCACAAAATTGAAAGAATTTGGACTTAGATACTCTGCAGGATTATGCGTAATTTATACAGTACATGGTGAGTTACTATCACAGTTATTAGAACAGAAGCGGTGTGGAGCATAAACACAAAAAATGACGTCACTGGCCGGAAAGTAAACACGTTTGTTTTATTATTTTTTAATTGAACTGTTAAAAATTGGTTAAACCAATTATTATGTTAAAGTTAAATATAGAATCAGGGAAGTGCCGTCAATTGCTTATGTTTATATTTTATGATCCATCTTGGAGCTTCTGTTGCAATATCCGTGATATTGAGTTTGGTTTAATTCAAGGTTACACTTTCTTACATTGGGGTAATTATAGCATGCTTCGTTCACAATATTTAGGCGGTTTTAGGGGAAGAAATCTATCCCCCCCACTTTACCCTTACCTTTAAAATATTTTTTAGTTCAACAGCTGAACAACTTAGTTAAATACACTACATTTGAATACATTAAATACAACAGACATAACTACGGCGGAGGAACTTCCCCTCAAACCACATAATTGTGGACGAAGTATAGTATTAGTTTAGTAGTTGTTTACTCAATTTTAGATAACATGTTGAAAATGGCTATCACAAAATTGAAAGAATTTGGACTTAGATACTCTGCAGGATTATGCGTAATTTATACAGTACATGGTGAGTTACTATCACAGTTATTAGAACAGAAGCGGTGTGGAGCATAAACATAAAAAATGACGTCACTGGCCGGAAAGTAAACAAGTTTGTTTTATTATTTTTTAATTGAACTGTTAAAAATTGGTTAAACCAATTATTATGTTAAAGTTAAATATAGAATCAGGGAAGTGCCGTCAATTGCTTATGTTTATATTTTATGATCCATCTTGGAGCTTCTGTTGCAATATCCGTGATATTGAGTTTGGTTTAATTCAAGGTTACACTTTCTTACATTGGGGTCAGCTTTGGATAACAATATACTTTAATGGCATTTAGTATTCAAAAGCGTTATACCTTAATGTGCTCTATATTGGTGGACCTACACCAATTAGGTGGGTTCTGGCATTAAGGTGATTGGCGTGTTTTTGGATCTTCAGGATAGAAGAAACTATCTCTTAACTACAAGTTCAACACCACAACTTAACTTGAAATTGATAACCAGCTTTCCATTTTCACTGATGCCTATTTTATTTTGCCTGATCTTTGAGATGTTAGTAGAGCAAAATTCGCCTTAATGGAAATAATACTAGACTAGAGACCGTATTTTCTGAATTAGAAAGAATAAATGCTCGATAATATGTAAGGTTTAATCAGGTTTCATTTGACAAGTCACCATTGTACAAAGAAGTGCTTGGTTCAAATAACCCCCTTGTGTTTATAAACACAACTAGTTGTAGAAGCGTCCATAAACAACGCAAGAAACACAACGCTCCAATACATCAGAGTGGATATCACCCCAAGAACAACTCCAACTATCTCCTTCTCTGTCGCACACCACTGGCTAAATTTCCCTCTCCCTCTAAGCCCTGACTCACCCCTCCCCTCTTCATTCCTATGTATTACTTTTCCCGCCGATTTTCCACCAATTAAACCTCGGCGGCGGGACGAATGCCGCCAAATAAGACTCCAACAGCTGATTTGGAAAGCGAGTTAATGCGCATTTGAAATGAATTGGTCATTGTTGATAAGGGAAAATCATGGAATACAATATAACTAGTTTCCCGTCAAATCTCTTGCTTAAGCCCAAACTTTTAACATTGCATTTCGTCTTGATCAGGCTTTGGCCGCCAGCTACCAAAATATCCCTGCATAGTTGGACCCACAACATAACGTGGGATTCGATCCGACCATAATAACGGATCCAACATGTCATGCCTCCAACCGAAGGTCATGCTTCAGATGTAGAGAACACTTTTTGGCTGTCTTCTAAATATTTCTTGTCGCTTAAATATTTCTTGTTTCTTATCTGAATACAAAGATACGTTTGTAAACTTCTGCCTATCCTCTAGTAAGACGTAATAATTACTTTAACTTTTTTAATACAGTATAACTTCTTTAACTCTCCTAAAATAAGAGATAAACGTTTACATCAGCACACCCAAACGCGACCGACATAACTACATACAAAAATTAGGATGAAAAATCAATGTTTTTACGTTCATCCTAACAATGATTCGCAAAGTACAGATAATTCTATCAGCCATGTAATAAGACATACATATCGAATGGTCTTATCAAAATGTTAAAAATGTGGGCTTCCGTAAACTTGTTGTGGATATACATGGAAACCTTTTTTGTTGTAACGAAACCACCATTACTGGAAAAAAAATTCTTGGGAAATTTTAATGAGGCTCTAGGTAGATATTTGAAGATATCTGGAAGGTATAGTTATCGTGCAGTATTCTTGTGCAGGATCTTTGAACCAATAGTTTCACTTGTTAGAATTACAAACAGCCAGTAGATTTTTGACTCGCGATGAATGATCGCCTGTGTAGGGCGTGTTTGTTTAGTATGAAATATTAAAGCGCGCGTCCATTAGGCCGGCCGTAGCCAATAGATAGCACAATATGATGCGCCCACAATGGCGGCATTAGCATCACAATGCCTGCGGACAGAGGCTTTACTCTGTTTATATTGCTATTGTATGCCTTCCCATTGTCCGCTAGGTAATTATGCCCTCCCTCACGCCTTGCCTTGATTTATACGATTTCAAATGAAACAGGGCATTGTGGTCTCCCGGCTCCTGGTTTTTCACACTTGGCGTTGGATTTGTGATAGGTATGCGTGTGTTTGTAGTATTTGTTTACTCGATTACTTGAATATTGTAAAACTAGGTTTTGGGGCGTATTTTTTCAAGTGGAAAATAAGTTTATGTTTATCATTGAATTAACCGTGAACCAAACTAGCCACTTTAAAATACATGTATACACACAGTGACTTAAAAAACCCTTGCATATTTTCCACAGTTTATCTTGAGTAATAGTTTCATGGTCTTTCATAAGAAACATTTGGTATACTTATAAATTGAAAGCAAACATAATTACATTAAATATGAGAATATTTGTTGAATTCCTATACAGAAGTTCCTCTGAAAGATATGTTTTTATTGTAGGGCAATATTAAACAATTTATATACATACTGAGTCCCAGTTGTTGGCAATTGTAATAGAGTGCATTTCCCTACCGGCATGTACTTTAGGAATCAAATATTTATTCTACCTTCACTATTAAAGGCTCAAACTAAACTGATGGGTAATTTACACTGATATAGATGTACAGTAATGGTATAGAAGCACGTTATATTAATCTACACTTATATAAGGGCAAAAATTGTTTATTATTCCTTTATTTTTTTAATAAAAAATACTATTTACCTACTCACAGCCACGCAATGGATTTCGCAAGAAATATTGTTTCTAATCTCTTCATACTTCGTATGATAGCACTTAATTTCGAATAGATATGTTTTGGTAGAACTATTTTCTGCTTGCCATATAAAGTATGCAACTTTTCGATTGTGGAATGGATTAGTTTTGATTTGATTTTAGATACATACCAAGTGTAATTGATTTGGAAGGGACATCCGACGTACGGAAACTTCAAAACAGAAACATCCCAGGAGATGTCGCGTATATGAAATTAGTGATACGACACGTGATCTGTCTGTGTGTGTGTGTGTGTGTGTGTGTGTGTGTGTGTGTGTGGGGTGACAACACGCGCGTGTAACTGGTCACGTGACAGACACGCGGCGATGTGTCATCACTGGTCCAGCCTCCAGCCTCCAGTGACAGTCTCCGCCATGTACAGTTCTCCTTGAAGAAATCACCACACAATGTAGAACACACACTACAGTGTGAAATGAAAACGAGGTCTACATATACAGTTCTCCAAGAAATCACCATCTAATGTGATCAAGGCTACAACTTAAGACAACTTAGATGGTCTGATACTTTTCTGAATTTATAGTCTAACTGTTTTCCTTTTAGTACAGGGTTATTACAAATGATGTTCATGATTTCATACATACATGAAATATAGTTTTATTTTTTATACAAGGAAATAAAATGGTTACAACTTTTGAAAAACCCAAAAAGTTTTAACACAGATACACAGAACTGTAAATGCTCGATACGGGAACCCCTTGTGGTACGATAGATGCCAATAATGTAGTCAAGCTCTTGATAGACTTTGAAAGGTGTGTCTAGGTTTATTGTTTCGATAGCATTGGTAATCCGTTGCTGGATCTCAAGTATGCTTGATAATGGTGGTGTGTACGCCTTATCTTTGATGTATCCCCACAAGAAAAAAATCAGGGGTGATGTCCGGAGGGGCTTACCCCAACTCCGCGCGGTGGTCAGAAATCTGTCAAAACCGACTGCCCAACTCCGCGCAGTGGTCACTTCGGGTCCCTCGCGGCACATGCCCAACTCCGCGCAGTGGTCAATTTTGGCTCTCACAGCCCTGACGGATGAGAGTTTGTGCTCTAAGTTTGAAATTATGATATATTTTCATCATTTATAAGAAACGAAAAGTAAAAAGTATATGCCTACCCAAAACAGGAGACGAAGCTTAAAAACCACTAATATAAGAAGTTTTAAAAAGCCCGTGAGAAAGAGTGACTGTAAATTTATATGTTCCAAAGTCTACAATACTCAATCATTCTTTTTAGCACTGGGTTTATGAGCTTGCTGATAAACTTGAGTACCAAATTCAAAAATGTTAGTCTTGTAAACAACCACAGATTGCTTCAACAAATTGGCTGTAATCTCTGTTTCATAAAACAGTTAGCTATACACCTCAAATTGGGGGGAAAATTGGCTGAAATTGGTTTACGAGCATATTTCTTTTACATCTTATTAAAATTGGCGAATTTTACGTCTATGAAGAGGGTTTTCATTGAATCTAGACCCAGACCAAGGTTTTAGCGAATTTCCCATATATAGGGAATAAGCTATTACCGTAGGTCTCATGGTAAGACCTGGACTCACTGATTAAATTTTTCGTTTTTATTTCCCAAAGGCCGAAAACACCATCCGTTCAAATTCATATATATATATACCGGTGGTTCAATCGTGCTGGTTTGTGAACTCGTTCGAATAAACGGTTTACACGTTCACGCCAAATTTAATCAAAATCAGATCATTTTGCTCGAGTTATCGTGCTAACAGACTTACATATATACACATAAAATATAATATATATTTAGTAGTAAGTCTGTTAGCACGATAACTCGAGCAAAATGATCTGATTTTGATTAAATTTGGCGTGAACGTGTAAACCGTTTATTCGAACGAGTTCACAAACCAGCACGATTGAACCATGTGAACTGGGGCTTATGTATATATTATGAAAGTATAACGTTTTTAAATTTCTTTTGAAACCACTTTGTAAAGCTTAAAAACAAATAATTCAGTATATCGAAGCGTAAAAGCGCCAGAATAGTTACAGAAAAAATGCCAAAGAATTCTTATTTTTAAATTCTTATGTTACTCTTATGGAGAATGAGTAAACTGTTGTAAAATCCTGTAAAAGGAACATATTTTGATTAAATTGTCAAATGAATTCATTTAACACGTAACTATTGACATTTCACACTTTTTACCCTGTCTCAAACACTTTTTGATGGGTCTGTAATTGACGGGTAACCTTAATATTACAAGTGACCACCGCGCGGAGTTGGAATTGGCCCTAAAAGTGACCACCGCGCGGAGTTGGGCTGAACCCTTCGGGGGCCATAAAACTTTTCCTCGGATTAAATTTGACCACTGCGCGGAGTTGGGCAATCCCCGTCCGGAGATCTTGTAGGCCAGTTCAGGGGTGTGTCATTATTCGGACCACCGGGCTCGTTCCATATCTCAGGCAGTACATTGTTAAGTTCAGCCCTACTACAGTACAAGTAACATTCAAATGCATCGTTGCACACTAATAACAGATTGGTTAATGTAATATTCCAATTGGCAAAAGGCTTTCCTGCCTTCACATTCAGCCATTACACAACACTTACAACAATTGACTTGACAAACATGTGATATGCACCCAAACCAATGTAAATGAAACTTTATGAGTTTTTCTTTCCAATGGTACCAACTAAAATAGTCTTGAAACAAATTAACCCAGTAATATTTATAATCAAAATCAGGAACATCATTTGTAATAACCCTGTAGTAGTAAACGACTATGGACAACTTCCAACATCAGTGGGTTTAGTATAGTTTTTATCAAATAGTCTGAATACATCTTTACAACCCGCTTTCTGACATTCTGGTAATTTGGTGACATTACCAGTCATTTATTTCGTTACATTGACCTCCATCCAGACCGTCATCTTTCGCAGTCTATATTCACCAACCATGATTTATATTAATTACCCACCCTAGACAAGTCGCCCTCTGTTTTATCCCATAAATCATGTCCCATCTCCCAAAAATAGGTAATCTGGACATAAACCGTAATACGTAGAGCAGTAACATCATGCATTGACCAAAGTCAAAGTTAATGTATAGTTATCAACAAAAGTGTTGCAAGCACGGTACATCTGGCAAGAAATTATTTTTCTACCACTTGAGATAATTTGCAAACTTAAAAATTTCACCAATCTTCTTTGAGGTTGGTTTCAGAAGGTGCACTTCAAGTTCTATAGTACAGAACCTACTACTCTCTCCGGTCCTACTTACGTCATCATAATTGTTGGCAGTGCTAGACCAATGGTCGGGCCATTTATTAGCTCATCCACTAGATGTCCAACAGATAAACTCATAGGAGTTAACCCCACAAAGAAGTAGTGAGCTTGATCCAGCATCGCCAAACTTAAGTATCGATTTTAAATAATGGGAGAAGTTTTAAACCCCCCTGATTGCACCAATTAAGCACGAAATATACTTTCGTCCATCCATTAAAATAACGAAATTTTAATTCAATTAATGTAATACTTTTCTCTAATATTCATAGAATGTAACAGACATATTCCATTACAGAACGAAAAGAGCATCGCTTAAAACAGCGAGAAGTGAAGTTAGAGCGAATGAAAAACTGACTGTGAATATTTAAATGACGTGGAAATTGTGTGGGAAAGAACAAAGTGGAATATTTCATGGTTTCCACTGGTTTAAAAGGTGCGGAGCAGCACCACTGTCCAATCAAAATATTGCCCGTTGTGAAAACATCGGAACACCTGAATGTGCTCAAGAATATAACCAGGGGGCGTTGTTTGGTGAAATTACAACCAATACAACCGTTTATTATTTCGAGAGTTGACATATTCATGTTGTTGTACAAGAATGGCAATTCATTTATCGTGTTACTTATTCAAGAAGCTTTTAATTAGGAAGTATCGTTTATTATTGGTTAATTCAGCATTGCCTCCAGGATTGATTTAAGACAATATAAAATAGGTTACGTACCTTACGTCGTCAATCCTAGGAGGTAAGGTACATAACCTATTTTATATTTTTAATTGGTTGCCAAATGACAAATGGTTTAAAGTTACAGAGTCAACACGAGTTGGATCACTATAATCGTTAGGCTACACAGTATTTTTACTAGATGCAATGATTTTGGCAATCTAAAGAGATGCAGAATTAAAATTTACTTTTATTGATACCTGTAAAAGTGAATGGGAAAGAATGATAATTGAATGTACTGGACTTTGGACAGCACAGATTCTTCACTGAAGCTAGAAATGTTTATGGCAATCCTACATTCAAATGGAATCAAAACTTTCAAGGTTGTTTCGGCAAAATTTTTAAACTTACATTGTTCACGAATCCCAAAACCTTAAAATAATCCCATGTCTGCCTGTGATTAATCAGTTGCTTAGAACTTAGAACTTTGCTACTTTTACATAGATTTTTTCCTTGATATTGTACTTTTACTATTTAAAGCGAATAATTGACTCACAGTGTATAGAAATCACTCCTTCACTACTATCAATCTTAGTCGTGTGCTTTGAAAATCAGCTATCTATTTTGAAACTTTAGTCACCATTGAGGGTCAAATTTGTTTATTGACTTTGGATTAAGTAAAGTTCTTATTTTGTTAAAAAATTAGAATTATGTTTGAATGAGTGCTTGAGATCTTGCGATGATAGGGATGATGGAGACTGAAAGTTATTTTTTACAGTTTTATAGTTTGGTTTGACTTAAATATTAGGGATAAAGCCGTAGATTTGGGACAGATCTTCACACCTGGGGTTTTAAACTTAAGCGTTAATAAACAATTACAAAATAAAAAGAATACACACCATATTTTACGCAACCGGGCATAAAGGTGAGCGACCTTTAAGAGATTATGTTTAATGTGTGGCAAAACATCAAAACAACAACTCTTTTATCGAAGTGTCAGCCTCCTGAATCAGATGCTGAAGACTATGTTTAGGTTTGTGCCGTCCCGTTTTAGTAAAGGACTTTGCTTCTTGCTCACGCTAGTTTGACCACGAAAATAAGAGAAAAACAATAGCGAACTCACACGTCATCAACTTAACATAAATTAAAAACTAGTGTAACATAAACCATTATGATAAGTCCTTTACTGTTCAAAGTCGAAGGTGCATCTTTATCATTGACTCAACTTGTCCTTAATATTTACAAAAACTCTCGAAGAACAAAGTCCCATCACAGGGTGATTGTTGACTCAAAGTCGATGTTTTCAGCTTCGCCATACACCCGTCACCTGACGTTACAGCGCTGATTAGCCTAATTCATTTTGAAAACTCTGCCATGGGGATTAAGCTCCGGCTGATACGTTAAACCCTCTCCGTGCGAGTGGATTCGATTTTTGAATTATTCTTTCTGTTTACAACTACAGCTTTACGTATTCCCTTTAACAGCTGGCTTTAAAAAATGCATAGTCCGATGAGTGGCTTCGCCTCACTATTTTTGTCATTTACAGGTTTTTGGATCTTCGAAACTCGATTTTAGGCTTCAAGTGGCTTTGTGGACTGGGCAAGTGGTTTAAAAGTGAGAATTGACTTTGCCACTACTTGGACGATATAAGCTCATAGAGGGAGTGAAAATGACAGGTAGGAGCAGGTATAGGGTATTTCATGGTGCAACCGTAGATTACACGTACCGTACAGTAATACCTCTTTTAGATATATCGGATCAGCTGAAGTTATTTTTATTTTTTTCGGTTGTGTCCGGTTTCCGTAGAGAGTATGAAAGAGTATACAGCTATATCGACGAGGATGTAAGTAACAAGGTTTAAACACAAAGTATATTTTAAAGAAAATGCTGGAGCTACATTCAACAAAACTCCCAAATAAACTTCTTGTAAAATCCAGTGAATCTTCTTCAGGACACTATTATTGGTTGATCGAATTATTATCAGTAAGTTCCATACATTAGATGAATCACGTAAAGTGTTAAAACCCCACGGAAAGTCATAATCAGACCAACATCCACATTTCTTTCAGGTTATTTGAAATACAGCACCAATTTTGAAGGAGGTAAAACTGTACGATTCCTCCTCGAGTTGAAAGATAGCCGCGATGTTTAGTGAAATATAAGAAAACTTAACCTTAAGAAAACATTGGCTATTTTTATCTCATTGATTTTAAATTCATTTTCAACCATTAAATACAAGGTTGAACATGACAAGCATTTGGTATTAACAAAATATAGATATGCTAAAAAATGGTTTTAATGCTAAATACTAGCTACAAAATGCCTCGTGCCTACAAGAGGTACGAATATAAGATAATTGCTGTATTGTATGAGTCAGCTACGAAAGATTAAATCAAACAAGGCAAGATGGTGTTTTAAATGGTAAAGTACATCCACAAAATTCTCATACAGAGAATAGAAGGACATCTTGCAAAAACATAGATGACATTTTGATTGCTGAAACACCAGCTACAAAGCTTTATGCAAACAAGAGATGAGTATCTAGCAAGATCGTGGTTGGTATTTTAGCTCATAAACACTAGCTACAAAGAGAGACAAGATTGGTATCTAGCAAGATCATAGATGTCGTTTTGATTGCTGAAACACCAGCTACAAAGCTTTATGCAAACAAGAGATGAGTATCTAGCAAGATCGTGGTTGGTATTTTAGCTCCTAAACACTAGCTACACAGAGAGACAAGATTGGTATCTAGCAAGATCATAGATGGTGTTTTGATTGCTGAAGCACCGGCTACAAAGCTTTGTGCAAACAAGAGATGACAAGAGATGCTAGCAAGATCGTGGTTGGTATTTTAGCTCCTAAACACTAGCTACAAAGAGAGACAAGATTGGTATCTAGCAAGATCATAGATGGTGTTTTGATTGCTGAAGCACCACCTACGAAGCTGTATGCAAACAAGAGATGACAAGAGATGCTAGCAAGATCGTGGTTGGTATTTTAGCTCCTAAACACTAGCTACAAAGAGAGACAAGATTGGTATCTAGCAAGATCATAGATGGTGTTTTGATTGCTGAAGCACCAGCTACAAAGAGACAAGATTGGTATCTAGCAAGATCATATATGGTGTTTTGATTGCTGAAGCACCAGCTACAAAGCTTTATGCAAACAAGAGATGAGTATCTAGCAAGACCGTGGTTGGTATTTTAGCTCCTAAACACTAGCTACAAAGAGAGACAAGATTGGTATCTAGCAAGATCATAGATGGTGTTTTGGTTGCTGAAGCACCAGCTACAAAGATACAAGATTGGTATCTAGCAAGATCATATATGGTGTTTTGATTGCTGAAGCACCGGCTACAAAGAGACAAGATTTGTATCTAGAAAGATCATAGATGGTGTTTTGATTGCTGAAGCACCGGCTACAAAGAGACAAGATTGGTATCTAGCAAGATCATAGATGGTGTTTTGATTGCTGAAGCACCGGCTACAAAGAGACAAGATTGGTATCTAGCGAGATCATAGATGGTGTTTTGATTGCTGAAGCACCGGCTACAAACCTTTATGCAAACAAGAGATGAGTATCTAGCAAGACCGTGGTTGGTATTTTAGCTCCTAAACACTAGCTACAAAGAGAGACAAGATTGGTATCTAGCAAGATCATAGATGGTGTTTTGATTGCTGAAGCACCAGCTACAAAGCTTTATGCAAACAAGAGATGAGTATCTAGCAAGACCGTGGTTGGTATTTTAGCTCCTAAACACTAGCTACAAAGAGAGACAAGATTGGTATCTAGCAAGATCATAGATGGTGTTTTGATTGCTGAAGCACCAGCTACAAAGAGACAAGATTGGTATCTAGCAAGATCATATATGGTGTTTTGATTGCTGAAGCACCGGCTACAAAGAGACAAGATTTGTATCTAGAAAGATCATAGATGGTGTTTTGATTGCTGAAGCACCGGCTACAAAGAGACAAGATTGGTATCTAGCGAGATCATAGATGGTGTTTTGATTGCTGAAGCACCGGCTACAAAGAGAGACAAGATTGGTATCTAGCTAGATCATAGATGGTGTTTTGATTGCTGAAGCACCGGCTACAAAGAGAGACAAGATTGGTATCTAGCAAGATCATAGATGGTGTTTTGATTACTGAAGCACCGGCTACAAAGAGACAAGATTGGTATCTAGCGAGATCAAAGATGGTTTTTTGATTGCTGAAGCACCGGCTACAAAGAGACAAGATTGGTATCTAGCAAGATCATAGATGGTGTTTTGATTGCTGAAGCACCGGCTACAAAGAGACAAGATTGGTATCTAGCGAGATCATAGATGGTGTTTTGATTGCTGAAGCACCGGCTACAAACCTTTATGCAAACAAGAGATGAGTATCTAGCAAGATCGTGGTTGGTATTTTAGCTCCTAAACACTAGCTACAAAGAGAGACAAGATTGGTATCTAGCAAGATCATAGATGGTGTTTTGATTGCTGAAGCACCAGCTACAAAGCTTTATGCAAACAAGAGATGAGTATCTAGCAAGACCGTGGTTGGTATTTTAGCTCCTAAACACTAGCTACAAAGAGAGACAAGATTGGTATCTAGCAAGATCATAGATGGTGTTTTGATTGCTGAAGCACCAGCCACAAAGAGACAAGATTGGTATCTAGCAAGATCATATATGGTGTTTTGATTGCTGAAGCACCGGCTACAAAGAGACAAGATTTGTATCTAGAAAGATCATAGATGGTGTTTTGATTGCTGAAGCACCGGCTACAAAGAGACAAGATTGGTATCTAGCGAGATCATAGATGGTGTTTTGATTGCTGAAGCACCGGCTACAAAGAGAGACAAGATTGGTATCTAGCTAGATCATAGATGGTGTTTTGATTGCTGAAGCACCGGCTACAAAGAGAGACAAGATTGGTATCTAGCAAGATCATAGATGGTGTTTTGATTACTGAAGCACCGGCTACAAAGAGACAAGATTGGTATCTAGCGAGATCAAAGATGGTTTTTTGATTGCTGAAGCACCGGCTACAAAGAGCAAACCAACGATTGGTATCTAGCAAGATCATAGATGGTGTTTTGATTGCTGAAGCACCGGCTACAGCTCTATGTTTATCCGCGACCCCCATTGTGTCGTAATCCCATAATGCCGTGCGAGTGTGAAGGGAGGGTGGCACGCGGCCTAGGTCAATATTGCAGCACATGTAATGTTAGCGGCGGTAAAATATAATCGAATTATGCAGAAGCATATTGTACTCACCCCGCACTTGGATCAACATGCAGCAGTCCCACGGTGCGGTCGCGGCTCTTCCGGGAGTAGCAGCATATTGTTACGTGTGCTGAGTTTGATCTTTTTGAATATTAATTGACTATTATTTTGACCGTGTTAAAGTCAGAGCAATCTAATCGTGAGTTAATAAAAATTATAAAATCAATCCTTCCTCTGTTCTGTAGAGGTTTCCACCAATATTTTATTTATAGTTAATCCAACATTTATATTTTATAATACGTTGTATTAATAGTCAAAGGTTATACTGAATCAGCTGTTTCCATTTCTGTATTTCAGTAATGTTTTTTTTTTTTTTTAAACTCTACTACTGTATTTACGGACAGTTAAGTTTTAAACAACAGTTGTTACCCACGAGCTTCGCCACGTTTGACTTTATAAGTATTGATAAAACTATTGATTGGTCAAGTTAAGCGGAAATAGACAAAACAGAATACAGTATTACAAACAAATAATTACACTTTTAATCTATCTATATATATAAAAGGCAAAGCCCTCACTGACTGACTGACTCACTCACTCACTCATCACTAATTCTCCCACTTCCCATTTACCTAAGAGGCTGAAATTTGGTACACTGATTCTTTAGGCATTAAATAGGAAAACTAAGTGGTTTTTATTCTGATCGGACTCTCGGGCTCCGCCCCAGTGGCTCTGGAGTTTCCCAGGTTAACCTTATGAGTACTCATATTTAAATGGAATTAATGAATCTTAACAGCTGTTTCAATTAAACAAGTTGGTTCTGTTCTATGATGTGCAATAGCATTAAGTTACAAGGATTACCAACAGGGTGCAGCACTATTTTTTTTTTACTTATGACAACAGCTTAATTTGCAACCAAAAGGTGAGTGAGCGTAGCGAACTAACTTTAACCTGGAGGTGAGTTAGCGTAGCGAACGAGCTAACCTGAAGGCAAGTGAGCGCAGCGAACGAGCTCCAACCTAAAGGTGAGTGAGCGTAGCGAACGAACTTCAACCAGGACGTGATTGAGCCATGCGAACGAGCTCACTTATGAAGTCAAACGGGGCAAAGCCCGCGGGTACAGCTAGTAAGGTAATAAAATTGAAAGAATAACAAACAAATAAGTACAGATGGTGTATTTTTAACATTAGGTATATGGAAAGTTCCCTTAGAAAGGAATTATGACCTTAAAGGGCAATTTATGATATAATGGATAGTTTTGCGCAAGGTTTCTCGTCATGACGAAATTTTAAGTATATGGTTTATAGAGGGTGTGACTTGTATTTTTCTCAAAGGTTCATGGGTACTTTGGGTTTTACGGATAACCTCACCTGAGTTTAACGAAGTAATGAATTAAAAGAAAAACAATCCACAAAAAATAACAAAACTATTTTTTTTTACATTAGGTACCTAGGAAAGTCCCTTCTACTAATGATGGGACGAAAAATAATTGATTCTCTCAAGGTTTCACAAAAAAATGACACAATTATAACATCATAACAGTATGATATGATATCATAAAAGTTGGAAGGACCGAATAATTAATAAGCATTTAAGATTAAAATTTCTCAATATCAGACTAAGATATGACAAAAATAAATATATAAAAAATGTTACCTTTCTACAATTTTAGGTTATATAGAGTATGACTTGGCAACAAAATCAAAATTTAAGTAGCCTAATTGAATTGTTCATCAAAATAAATTGAAATTTCCCTAACAGTGTAATTTGAAATGCATCGAGAGAGTTTCCCTCCAGCAATGCACGAGGAAGGATGTGGCCCCAATAGAATCATGCGCGGCTTAGCTCTCGCTCATTTGCCTAAAACAAGGCAATCACTCAGAGACCCCCGGGGGGGGGGAGGGGGGGGGTGTAATGATGATCATATGGCGGGGCTCACACCTTCACGGCTCATTGAGAGAGTTAGGGGCCTCGCCACCCTGGGCGTTCCACAACAAACAGTACGATAGTTGCCATAGTTTTAGAGGGAAACATATTTTGGGAAAATAAACTATACGTTAACTTTGGTTAAAGAATACTTTACTTTTTAATACTTTTCAATGAAATTGCGACCATTCAAAGTAGGTATTTTAAGCCAAGTATGAATGGAGATGAGTGTAGGATGAGTGGCGCGATCTTGTAGTCTTGTTAGTGACTAAGTCCGACATTCCTTAGACACAGCTGTTAATTAATAGCCCATGCAGCTAATGGCAACTAAGGGACCTACAGTTTATAATGGAATCCGAACCACATTTTTGCCTAGGTATATACGAATTGGTCTAATTATCAGGATAGTACTGCGGATAGTCGAAGTACTCACTTGTGCGGACGTTAATCCACACCAGGAAGTACCGCGTCCACAGTGAATGCCTCTAAATATCCACAATTTGTGACCTCCTAGTAGTTGGATTACATGACGACGCCTAAAACACGCACACGTACACGAACATAAAAACTAACACTAAGGGTAATACTGCAAAGGATGATGACTCCTATGTGAGTAAACCCGGTTGCAATTTATTACATATAGGATCGCGTACGATTTATAATATTTAAATGCGATCAGGAGCCTAAGATTCAATACAGTTTAATGAAGTTAGACCCTAGCTGGAGCTAGTTTTATTTTACTCAAAGAGGACACATGGTTGCCGTTCATAATGTGTTACAGTTATCCAAGTTTATGGAGTAACAGAAATGACAGGTAATATACTTGTTCAATATTGTAAAAAACCTTGCCAGAACTTAAAAATACATAATAAAAAACCTAAACTATTACAATTCTGTGTAAAATATTTCGATTTGTAAATTTGTAAAAAATAATTTTGTAAAAACAAGAACATCACAACATCACACCTCAAAAATACGATCATAAAACAACGAAACTAAGGATTATAATTAATCCAAACACATACACTGTAAAAGACAAACAGACGAAATTGAATTCTCACGAGTTTATTCAAAGTAAGATCTGAAACCACGCATAGCGCACGCCACTTGTAGATCTGCCAATATGGTCTCACGCTCTTGGAGGGATTTCAACTGATAAAAAGCAAACAGAAAACAAGGGAGGTTCGGACTGGTGCGTGTTATTCTTTTTAAAGCGACCCTCGCAACAATAGAAAGGGTTACCACATCGACTGACGCCCGGACAGATCTTTTATAATTGGAAAAGAATCCTGTTGTTTCTCTGTAGGGTTGGTACCCATGGGGGTGCGTTACCACCACGCCGACACTAAATACGAGTAATAAAGTCCTGTGTGTGTAATGTGTGAAGAAGAACTCCACATGTAATATACTTAAACCATTGATTATTCAAACTGTAAAGTTGTATATTGTAATAATTTAATGTAATAAGTTATTAATATTGAGTGGACGGCAAGTTTTTAACAAGTTTTTAGCTGTACTAGTAATGGAAGAGAAAGAGAAAGATCACAAATTTCTAAATATAGGTCTTCTTATCTAATTTTGTTCTGTTTAATAAGTCGAACTTCACTTTAAGATTACCTCCAAAGCCACCGGATCATAAAATCATCCACGAATAATAGAACAGAAACAGTATGGATGCAAAACATAAACAAATGACGTTACTGGCCCGAAAGAAAACATGTTTGAATTGTTATTTAAATGGAACTATAAGGTCCAAACTAAAAAAAGGTTAAAGTTGTCAGTATGAGGTTCGGGCTAGTGACGTAATTTGTTAAGGTCTCTGTTCCGTTTCTAATATCCGTGAAAATGTCACAGAACTAAAAATCATTAGAAGGGTTTATTAAAGATGCTACACGATCTTACAACTATACCAGTCCCTATCTTGCATTAATTGTCAGTGTTTAGTGTACAGTATTATATAGTACTAGGTGAAACCCGTCGAAATCGACGGTTACTTTCTAGGCTTACGATAATTAATCTAACTGCGATAAATTGAGTGAAATTGTACATATTTTGAGCATTTAGCATTGTTTGAATATTAATGAGTGTAAAAACAATAATGCCATTAATTGCGTTAGTTAGTAAATATTTTTGATCATTCCACGAATAAAATATTTCCCATACTGTACGTCATCGGAGTTGTGAGTATGCTATCTGGTATCTCTTCCTTTGGAAAAACCTTTAAATACCTAGTACAGTATTGAAATCGTTTTGGTGGATCTTTTGTAGTTAAACACTCCCGTGATTTCATCAGTGTTATGCAAATTAATCTATGATTTTATTTGAAAAAAAAAATCTGTTTGTTGGGAAGACACGTTCTAACTTCAAAGGGAGGTACATCCGTTACAGTGTAAGTTTGATTTTTCCTTCGTCACGTCGCGTAAGTTCATATCGTCATTCTGTGCCAATGAATAACCCTCTAGCACAGTTTTAAGAAATTGGTTGTGGGGTTACTGTTAAAGCTGGCATTCCTTGACATGGGGGATGTCAGTAAGTTGTCTCAGCCTTATCAGTTACATCAAGTTGTCAATATAATCTCTCTACGGAATGTTAGGTGTAGTTGAATATACTTTAAGTGAAGTTGGCTTTTATTATTAAACTGTTAGGGGCCTCCTCATTCATATGCTAAAAATAATGTAAATTGGCTGTTACGTAAATATTGATGTTTACATGCATTGTTAATCAACGTATCTTATAAATGATGATGTGATCTAGTTTAAAAGGATGATCTTTCAGTCATGACAATAGCTGCTTAGATAGTATTTACTCATTGGGCCATTTTTACAGCCAAAATGTCGTGTTATTTTCAATAATGTTACCAACCCAGTGGGCCATGGTCCGTAATATAGGCCACTGTGAAAAAATATAAGGAAAATAAGGTGTTAAAAAGGCAGACACCAACTCGTAAAATAGATTTAAGATGATCAATAAGAAATAATTGTAAGAGTAATTGTGATAAAAGGATTTTCCACTGATTTCGTAAAATAACTTTATATTGCAAAACATGACATGATACATCAATTTTAAAATAAGAAAATAACATTGCAAATACTTCTTTTGGACAATTCAGTAACTCCCAATAAATGTGTGTTGTTTAAAATACAATTTTAAAATTACCAGCTGTTTTATTATAAAGTATTATCCACCTGACCAAAATGTAAACAAATCTGTGGAGGGATCTTTAAAGGCTTCTGGGGCAGAGCCCTAGGCTAATTTACTTCGTTTTTCTTTTGATAACTCATCTACAGACCAAAGCCCTTTCTTTGGACACCTCTACCAAGTTTCTACGCCCAGCCGTTCTCTCAAATTAGAGGAGGCAAAGTTTCCAATTAAATATTTTGATTCCCCCATGTTAATCTTATGGGAGAAAACCTAACTTTGATGGAAGATCCTGCCCAAACTAATAAAGATATCAAAAAACGAAAAACACTTTGCAAAACTACAGATCAGGGCAATTCTTTTGACAACTTAATCATCAAAATCGGTCCAAAAATGAGGGAGGAGTTCTGTTCACAAAAATCGGCTTAGCGTATTATATATATAGATAGATGTTAAATATATAGTATGCAAATGTAGTTTATGTTTACTTCTAAGGGGTTCACAGAATATAATTAAAACTTTTAAAAAGGGTATTGACTATGCCACGCAATTGTATCAATATTGAAACCCTAATACTATATCTAACTAAAGCCAACCCGGGTTCTATAACACTAGCGCACCAGATGCTCGAATTAGAGCAATTGCGTATTACAGGCGTTATTTCTAAACGAATAACAGTCATAATTTCCGATGACTTAAAAGAGTCAACTCAAAGATAGTGTAATCAATCACTCCACTACAGATATCAAAACTGAAAACGAACTCACTCTGAAAACGTACGCTCTTGTGTGTATCATGTGTATACTATGAACAGCTCTAATTAATATAAATTATTCGTCTGTTTGGGTAAAAAAATCTTTTCTTCATAAGAAATACTGTACTTGATTGATGGTCTCTGTGGCGCAAAGCCAGAGGACTTTTATTACAGGAATTAGTGAAAAGGGGCGTCTACACAAAAATAAATTAAATTTAGACACATCGTTTGTAAAAATCCGTCCATTATTAACGGAGGAGTAGTGTTTCGTAGAAATCGCCTTCACGTATTATATATAAGGATATTTGTATCTTTTCGATTTTAATAAATTTTATATGAGTAATTAGTAGAGTAAGTGGTGCACTTTTCCTATTCTAATGAAATAGAATACGGCTTCTGACACATTAAATAGCATTGTACAATTCGACAATAACTAAAACTATTTAAGTCTTCAACTAAAAATAAAAACATTGACGGAAATTTTTAACTCAAATGATCCGAATCGTGGGTAGTTACGATTGTGTTTAAGCCATCGATTTTATTTCAAGGGCCATTACAGATTCTCGGAATGTCCCAAAAGTGATGTGGATCGAGGGGTGAATTTCTAATTCCCAACCACGACTGAAGGTAAGGGGGGTTTGGGGGGTTGGTGGGGGTTGGGTCATTTTAATTACGATTCGCCCCAAGGTAATCCCCATCTCCAGACTTGAATATTATTCCGATTGTATAATTTATTTTTCCCATTTCCCCTTTCCTGAGAAGTAAATACAACAAGTTGAATATGTCAATATTCAAAAGAAAAATTCGCAGCACTACGATGAAAACTGTTGTTTTCAAATAAATGCGTTTGGGGGGGGGGGCTCGAGTAGATCTTTTAATCCAAAGTCAAAGATACCAGCTGTACACTTTTCTAATTTGTAAATTTAGATTAAAACTCGACGCTGTAAATAAAACACGTGATTGGAATTTCTTAAATTCGTTTTGATTTTCTGTTTATATTTTGTTGTTATTTCGTCTCCAACATGGCAACCAATAAGGCCCATATTAGTTTTATTCAAATTTTTAATTCATTTGTTGTGCTTATTTTTGAGCCTGTTTTAATTTATAAAGGGATTCTGCACATCTACAGGAAAATATCTTTCATTTGGTACCAACCGCGTGTAATAGTAGTATGGTCAGGTTAGCTGTCATAAGTTTTGAAAAAGTTTTTTAAGGATATAAGATTTTTCACTTTTACCCTTTTAAACCTGTTAACCTAATGTTTTTAGCATACTTAAAAATCACTATAATGTTTCTTTTGGGTTTAAAATTGTTGCATTATGTTTTTGGGTCACAGATACAAAGCTCGAAAATGTCTGTCTATTATCAATGAAACTATAAAATTAAAAAAAAATCCATTGTAAAATACACTTAATATTACAATACGGTACTACATCAAATTTAGATCAAATGACTCCACAGATAGTGTTTTAATTGAATTGCATAATTAATTAAACAAATTACTGCAAAATATGTAGGTAAGCTGCATTTATATAACTTTATGAGCAATTAATGCAAAATCTGCAATTATGTGTTAGTTAACAACAAAAGAATTGAATAAATATTACAAAAACACAATAAGGTAACGTCACTCTAATGATCGTATGCTTGTAAGAGTTACCGTATCACAATCTCGACTGTTTAATCTGAGGATTTGTTCTAACTGATTTGACCAATGAAGATTAAAACGTTATTCGAAATATCGCTTGACTTTGCTCGTTTGGACCTAATATTTCTCCAGAGCTGTAGTTATTGAAAACTTATAAAATTATATTTAATAATGGAGAAATAGATTTGAGATTTTTTTATATAGAGGGCCAGGCTTTAAGTAACCATGGGATTGCAGCGCAGCTAGAACAGCTTATTCTGCACCAAACTATTTGAGAAAGATTTGAGATTACCTGAAAATGAGCTGAATTATAAAATCCCCCCGCCGCAGCAAACCTGCAGACTAAGCGTATTATTTTACATTTAAGTTTGTTTGAGGTATATTCGTAGTGAAATATACTACAGCGGAAACTATTTAAGTGAACAAATAAAACAACTGTTCAAACAAACATTTTTTAAAATCATTATTACGTGCGTTGTGGGACTGAAGAAGATCTTGATGGCCATAGAAAAAATAAATATGACATTTTCAAGGATATATTTAAGTGAAAATCCATTAATACAAATGGATATTCGCTTATGCAGGTTTGCTACGGCGTGGGTATTTTTGCTTACACATGTAAACAATCAGTAAAAGTTTCGTTTTTTTAATTACTTAGCTCAAAAAATACAAAACAACACCGTAAAGAAAAATGTGGTTTATTGTAGATTTTCTATGGATTCTGATCCCTGTTCGTGTGTAGGCATTGATGACGACACTATCTGTGCATTGGCGCGGAGATGACGTAGGGAGGGAGGTTGTAGCTGGTAAGGGTAGATAGACATACCCTAGGGATACAGCTTACCCCTTCATCCCTAACACTAGATGTACCAGCAAACTCAGAGTCGGCCAGTGTGAACTCAGTGACTTGGATATTGAAGAATGCGTCCTAAGATTATTCCGCTTTCTATTGTCAATGACACCCATAACTTCAATGTAAAGCATAATTGGGAAAAATCTACGTTTGACAAAAGAGATTAGGTTGAAATTTTAAATTTAGTAGACTATAACTAAAGATGGTGAGGAATAAAGAAAACGTAATTTTACAGAAACTCACCCTGGCTGCTCAATTAAACTTAGATATTTTTATTATAAAACTGGCTAATACTTGGAAACGGGGCTTACAAAAATTTCAATTGTTATATGGCGTATGGCATATCATTAAACTTAAAATGGGGTTTTTTCAACAAATTTCTAAGTCAGAGAAGTATTTTACAAGGTTCATTCCGGTATTACAATACTAAGATTAAAATTGATAAAAAAAATATTGGAACATGTTCTCTTCTGATTCTATGTTTGTCAAGTCATTATTACGAGTGCTAAAAATATTGACTATATCTTAACTAAACCTGTGTTTCCATGTGCAAATGATAAAAATCAACCATATCAGAACACATTTGTATTTAGGTTCTTTATAGTGTGATGCGACAATAAGCTTCAGGATGATGAACTTACCGAATTATCTATATACTAGCAGAGTCCTTCGTACGGGGTTGGCGTATAAGTATAAAATGCTTATTGCAGTTATACCCGATCTTTGCGTTTGCGATGTGAGAAAACACGGTTTGAGAAAATTTGCTTCCTCAAATTTACGGTATGCGATAGTATTACACATCTACCATAGCCATTATGTTATACTACTTCACCTACACAATAGAGAAAGATAGATTATTAAAAATTCACAAAATATCATAAATTATTCATGAAATTAAAAACATAAACATAACTGTAAACAATTCCTACTTTGACAGTTCTCATTGTGTATCACAGTTTTTTGTTGCTCCTTAGTTCAAATTAGCTGTTTTCATAAATAATGAAAAAAATAATAGTGCTGCACCCAGTTGGTAAATATTATAAATTTTTAATGCTTTTGCATATCATAGAAGCAACTCTTTTAGTTGAAACAGCTGGCTAAATTCTTTGATTCCCTTTAAATATGAATACTCGTAAGGTTAACATGGGGAACTGCAGAGCCACTGGGGCGGAGCCCAAAAGGACATACATCCATACATCCAAACTTTCTCATTTATAATATTAGTAGGATTATCGAAATCAGCTGTATTGTAATGCACTTTTCAAGCAATAATATTACTTTAATTCACAGATTAATCCTGTTCAATAAATCAAATCGCCACAACTGGCGAACATACGAACAGGTGTCAAGGAAGGGGTTGGCGAAGGCGACAACAATGATTTGCGGAAGTTCCGGGGACAGATGGACCGGTACAGTCCCGAACTCGATGCGATTTTAATCGCCTCTGGACCAGACTGTACACAACCCTATCACCCTATCAGTCAATCTGACAAATTGGGCCCCAAACATTGCCATTTAATCAATCGATAAGGGGTGGTCTTCCGTCACTCTGGACGTTTAAATAATTTATGATTCATTCTAATTTTAAACGTTGAAACATTGTGGGATTTTGCCCTGATGTTATATCGAAATCTGGATTCAAAAAATGATTTAAGGTTGATTTTATCATTGTTGATTTTTATTAATTATTTTTAGTAAGTTATGCTATTTATTTTCAAGTATTAGGTACATCTCTCATATGATACGTTAATACTTCATACTTTGTAAACTATGTATTTAGAATGGTGATGGGGGGTTTTAATTAAATATATAGTCCAACTTATTTATCATATTTTTACATCAGCTCCTCAGGTACAGTGGGACCTCAATAAGACCCTCGATAACAAGTGTCATTTTCAATTACCTACAATTTTATATCATCCTTGATAATATGAAAATCTTAATCCGTTTACCTTGATAACAAGTCTTATTTGAAAATCTTCATGAAAAGAGACTTGATGTCAAGGTTCTAATCCACTGTATATTAAATATTTATTAAAAAATGGCATTATTATAGACTATCATGATTTGTTTATTGTTACTAATATTTTGGGACCTGAGTAATAATATTTTGAATTATTTATTTATGACACTTGATAATACAAAATGATTAGAAGTATTAAATTGATATTCTGTTAAATTAGTTATATTATTTTCTTTAAGTAGTCCGACGTACAAGACCATTTATGCAAAGCGGGTTCATATACGTTTAAAGTTATATGTTAGCAATTTTTAATAAAAAAATCAATTGATAAAATGGAAGAATTACTTATTCATCTCTCCAGTGCCACCTGTATTTCAGCTTGTTTTGTTCTTCTTATCTGATACTTCTTTGAGTTGTAGCTTGTCAATATATGCATCAAATATAATATTTGACTGGAAGGAAGTCTGATCATTTAAAATGTTGAATGAGTCGAGTTTTTTAGCTTTGTAGATGGTGAATTCTTGTTTAACAACAAGCTTAAAACTTTTTGGTAATACTTAAACTATTTCCATGTTCTTATCAATAGATGTGTAGTTGTGTGATTCTGGTATTAAATGTTTGGCATAACTGGATAGCTGATGTTGTGATCTTTTAGGAATATGTTCTTTAAATCTTTGTTTGAAAGATCTTCCAGTTTGGCCGATGTAGTACTTTGGACAGTCGTCACAGTTAATTCTATAAATGCCTGATTTTTCATAGTTGTTAGTGGAAACAGGCTTGGCGTGGAAAAACTTTTGGAGTGTATTGTTTACGGAATGTGCGTTATTTACAATGACCTGACGATGTTCTAAGGAACGAAACAAGTTGTCATACTAGCAAATGTGGTTGGATAAGGTAATTCTTCCATTTTATCAATTATATATTCCAACCAAGGGTCATGATGAATAACAAAAAAATCAAACACAATAAATATACACAAAAATAACTACATTAGGTAATCGACTTCATAATGTGGCTCATATATGAATAAATTATACTGGCCATAGTATTTAAGCCTGCCCAATTGTATTTTCGTTAGATAACATCTCGATATAAATTTACTACTAAGCTTATTATTTACCACATAATTATGGTGTTTCTCTTTTTAAAAAGAAATTTCAATATAGGTATGTTATACGTTGAATTCAATTATGTTGATTCATACTATCGTTACAACATTTCATTGTTTATTAACTTAGCAGTTGATGGTTTAATTGGTTCATAAAGTTTTGTATGCAAAAAGGGGTTAGTGAGATGCACTTACGATTTTATTTTTTTGACATTTTGTTTAGATTAAGCTAATTACTTTGGGGATTCATTTTTGGTAGGAGAGATCCGAGTTAAATAATCAGTATTTGATCGGAACTTGTAACTATTTTTACTTATATCGAGTTACTTTCAGTGTAATCTTTGCTCAATAGTAGCAACTGATGTTTTTTTTTCCTTTTGTACTGTATTTTGTAATTTGCAAGTATACTGTGGGTGGTTGGCTTATTATGAACACATGTTACAACTTACAAGTATTTTGTTTACTTTTTCTTTATTATTTTGTTCAACCAACATGGTTACTTATCAACCCATTAGGCCAATGTTAAAAAGTACTGACTTTTAATATCATTTTTTTACGTAATTAGATTATTGTCAGCAGTTTTAATTGCATTATACACGTGTTTACGCCAGAAATTAATGGTTTATAACTTTTGAAGGAAATCTTCGAAGCAGTTTTTAATATATTTGTGCAATCAAGCATAGTTTTTTTTATAGTAGCCAAATTTTATGGTTTTGTAAATATTGTATATAGTTTCATTATATTATAAATTATGACGCAATCTTTCAGACGAGATCTGTCAAAGATGCAGGATTAAAGTATCAAGTAAGTAAGTATACAAGCAAACATTGCTCAAATATAGGATATGATAAGTATGGAGTATTCAAAGTCATGTAAAATGATTAATATTTATTTTACTGTTACAGAAAGAAATGTGGTGTGGGTTATGTTATAACCATCAGTACTTAACCAGCTGATTCACTGCACATTGATGGTGGTCAATTATTACTTATTGCAGGTATTCGCAGGTATTACCCTGCAGTGTATAGACGACTGCTTTTCATCAGGCTGCGTTTCTTCTCTTCTTTGCCTTCGCCAGCACAACTAGTTTCACGAAGACTCGAAGCAGTCTGTTTATACTCTCTTGGAATGACATTGATTGAATTAATGTCGTCTTATTATAAAGTAACTGTAATATATTTATATAAGTAATATAACGGGTTTTACTATTTAATAATTTACAAGGCTATGTTGGCAATATCTAAATGTGTACGTTGAACAGTAACCGTTTGTATTTCCCACTACCAGTTAATATATATATTGCATGTTATCTCAAATCATTAGTATTGTTGTTCATTTAATTATTTATATTGTTGTTCATTTCTTAATTTATTATTGTTACCACATTTCATTGTCTATTATTGTTATCATTTTAGTTTTTATTATTGTTAATCTAGTCATAAGCACAAACATTCACTGTTGAAGCTGTCAAACACCCTCTTTGTAAATTGGTGTATTGCCGTTGGTAAAAAATAATAATAATAATAATAATAATAATAATAATATTTGAATAAACGAATGCTATTGGACGATCGGGTCACGCCACTTCCCCAACCCATGAGTCCATGTTAACTGACACCTCCACACCAGTTTTACAGTTTTAAACCGTAGTGCTTATTAACTTCCCGATTCCCGTAGTGTAAGACGTCAGGGTGACGTAGTGACTTAGTATCAGTGTATAAGGATAGCACCGTGTCAACCAGCGACCACAGAATTAAATTTTTATTTTAATTCTGTGGTCGCTGGTGTCAACGAAGGTACGTCAGGGTGACGACACTTCAATTACATTTTCCTATCCATCATATGAGTGGCAGGGTTTTTGAGGGGGAATAACATCTGTGATCTGATCACTTATGTTTTGTTTTAGTAACATTTGACCTGTACTTTAATCAATGCAAAATTCAAATTCATTCTGATTATTATTCCAGAACCAGTATTTCGTGTTGACAATCTTCCTAATTCTTTAAAGTATATGTTGTAACCTAATAATGTAGAAGTCTAGAAGTCACTTAATTTAGGGAAAAAATGGCTATTGTTTGCATTAGGATAAGTATATATGATGATTAGTGTTAGTCCTGAATCCCAAAATAGATAATTATCTTATTGAAAAAGATACCATTATGTGTGTGCTGGACAAGAAAGCAGGATGATTGTATGGTATGAAGTGAAGTGATCTGTGTGGCTTAGTTGAAATAACTAAAATTAGCTGTTTCTATATTGCAATATTATTTCCTTGTTTTACACATGCATCAATCATAATATGAGATTTACATGAATCATATTATTATATTATATAATCGTTGTTTATGAAGAGTTTACATGACAGTTGGTGTGTGGCAACGTCGCCACATCCTGCAATCACAGTACTCTAATAACAAACGAAACATCTTAATATAAACATTTGAGCGGAAGCTCCATTATGAACTAAAGAAATATAAAAATGTCACCTTGTATTAGAAGAAGAGAATGCCTTTACATTTTCCATGACAACTTAAAACAACCTTTTTTTGTTGGTGGTAATTTGCATGTCATAACCTACATTTACAAGATATGCAATTTTCATCTAGGAAATTTATCTAAGATATGGACTAAACTAAAGTGGTAAAAATGTACTATTGTAGTTCTGAATTTATAAACCCAATTTTACATCGTTTCCAAATCCTTCAACAGTTTGCAAGTTAAATAAAATTATACATATTTGTTTATAACAAAACCCACAACGCCTGAAACCCAACCAGAATACAAATTTTCAAATTACATTTGCGTTGAAAGCATAGCATAGTGAGCACGGATATTCCTAAGAATATTAATTAATAACCACTTAACCTAGAAGGGAAATCTGGACGCGGAGCAAATTATGTAATTGAGTGAAGTGCATGATGGGGGCACCGCCATTGTAGGCGCGCGCCTGTCTCCTATTGGTCGGGGAGGCGAGGGGCGGGGCGTAGTGTCTTCCATCTTCCTCTAAGACATCACACTTCCTCTAAACGCCGATTACTGTAGACGTCCGACAAACCTTCGTAGGCTCCTAGTGAAGAATATTGTCGGGCGTTCGACTGCATGCTTGTAGCATTATGTCGGACTGTGGAATTCCGGAGAGTGTTTGTTTGTCATTCATGAATAGGAAAAAAGATTCAATAAAACTTTATTGGTTCAGATCATAGATTACTCCAGAGAAAATATAATTGAGTTCTTCATTAAAATTCACAACCCTTACAGAACTGGGGGATGTTTTAGCGGGGTTTCTTAAGACGTTTGTGAAGAGACGGGTTTTGTTTTTTATTATTAATTCTTGTTACAAAATTAAAACTAATCAAACTAAATGTTACAATAGATTTTTAAAATAATGCTAGTCACCTCCTCATCTGGTATCTTAACAAAAAAGAAAAGTTGGATCCACTTCACAAGAGAGATATAATTACTCGACTCGACACCAGACACGTCAAATCTGATCTGAGATTGTGAAATAGAATGAAATAAGAAGTTGAGTTGCACTATTCAAAGTCGATGGTACCATATACAACCCCCTCCCTTTTCGTATAGGCCTAATTCACACCGTTAAAAATAATATAATACACACTATTATCAAACTTGTGTACGGTGTAGGCCTACAATAAATGAACATAAACACGTTAAAAAAAGTTCTGTCTCCACTTGTGACAATAGACTGTCCATCGATAAACAATGGAGGAAAATAGAATACATTTAGTAAACTTTGTTACAACAACTTTTGTTCTGAGTTTCATTTACTCAAATGCGTGCATGGAGTCCACACGACACGAATGAAAATCGTAAATTTCAAACTTTATTGGGAAATTGTGTGCCTACTAATGTGGCAATGTGGTTTACTTATTTAACTTCTTTTCCATAACAAATTCTGCGAGGCTTAATTTATTAAAGATCCCATGCACTTTTAGAGTATTTACATTAATTGTAGCCTAACCTTTAGTTTTAAGTTTTAATATGTTCGTATTAGTCACATTTGGATTTTTTAAGATAACTATTCTTTTAAATAATTTATATAGTTAACAGCTCAATAAACTCAACCTATAACCAAACTTAAATCTTGTTTCATTACATAACAACTTAAATTAAAACAAAAATGTATATAGGAAATATAAATGTACACAACTTTTCTAAACGTAAAATATTCCTTGTAACATTTTCATTTATTGTACCTGAAGCAGTAGTCCTAAAACGAATAGATTGTCTTATTGAATGTTAAAAGGTTAAAAACTGCAATAGGGACTTGAGTAAAAAATGAAATTTCAATTGATAGAATTGACTAGTCTGATTTAAAGTTCTTATTTTCTTTGTTCTTTGGTCTAATTTAAGAATAATTTAAACAGGCTTAAGGATTTTTAAATTTAAAAAAATACTACAACTATTGGAATTAGGATTAGACGCCGTGTAACACTAAAGAATAAAATCACCTACAAGACAACAATTGATTGTCTTTATTAGTAGAGGTTGACCAATCATAAGAATATTAGAAGATGAAGAGGTTTTAACATGTTTAAACTTTAATTATAGTGCAAGTTTGTTTAAAACCTTGTAAAAGTTTCAATTTCAAACCCATGCTGACCAGTACAGTAAACTTTTTTTATACTTAACATATTTATTTTAAAACGTTTGCACACATTTTTCTTGCATTCTCAGTACAAACATGCAGTTTCCAGATATATATAGTCGCATTATAACGATGGAAATGAGGGTGTTATAAGTCGATTAAATTATTAATCATGCCTTGATGTGGACCGCTTATACTGTACTGTGTACCACACAGTGTTGTTTATACGTGTCAGACGAGTGCGAGTGTAGAAGCAGCGGTATTGAGTGTTTAATCTAGGAGATAGGCCCGGTTTTAATTGCTGTAAAAGCAAACAAACAAATCATAAAGTGTCTGATACGGACCCTGCCTTTACACATCTCATCACAAGACACGGCTACATCACATCCCAACAATCACATACGGCGACTAGGCTTCATAGCATATCATCACATCCCAACAATCAAATACGGCTACATCACATCCCAACAATCACATACGGCGACTAGGCTTCATAGCATATCATCACATCCCAACAATCAAATACGGCTACATCACATCCCAACAATCACATACGGCGACTAGGCTTCATAGCATATCATCACATCCCAACTATCAAATATGGCTACATCACACCCCAACAATCACATACGGCGACTAGGCTTCATAGCATATCATCACATCCCAACAATCAAATACGGCTACATCACATCCCAACAATCACATACGGCGACTAGGCTTCATAGCATATCATCACATCCCAACAATCAAATATGGCTACATCACATCCCAACAATCATATACGACGACTATACTTCATAGCATATCATCACATCCCAACAATCAAATACGGCTACATCACATCCCAACAATCACATACGGCGACTAGGCTTCATAGCATATCATCACATCCCAACTATCAAATATGGCTACATCACACCCCAACAATCACATACGGCGACTAGGCTTCATAGCATATCATCACATCCCAACAATCAAATACGGCTACATCACATCCCAACAATCACATACGGCGACTAGGCTTCATAGCATATCATCACATCCCAACTATCAAATATGGCTACATCACATCCCAACAATCATATACGACGACTATACTTCATAGCATATCATCACATCCCAACAATCAAATACGGCTACATCACATCCCAACAATCACATACGGCGACTAGACTTCATAGCATATCATCACATTCCAACAATCAAATACGGCTACATCACATCCCAACAATCACATACGGCGACTAGACTTCATAGCATATAATCACATCCCAACAATCAAATACGGCTACATCACATCCCAACAATCACATACGGCGACTAGGCTTCATAGCATATCATCACATCCAAACAATCAAATACGGCTACATCACATCCCAACAATCAAATACGGCTACATCACATCCCAACAATCAAATACGGCTACATCACATCCCAACAATCACATACGGCGACTAGACTTTATAGCATATCATCACATCACATCACAACCCATCATAACCACACAAGACGACTATCACTCCTTTACCAGTGCTCCTGATATTAGACTATTATTTTTTTAACAAATAAAATCATATTTTTACAAAGTTCATTTTGAGTCCACTTTTCTATACAATAAATACATTAGTTTTATTTGAAACCCATAGTAAAAGGCCGTAAAAACTGCGGGTATAGTATGTGATTGGTGTGATTTAGATTTTATAATTGCATTAACTCTGTTATGATAAAAAAATTTTCATAAAGTGAACTACAAAAACAGAACTCTTATAAAAAGTATGAATTTTACAAAATTAGAAAATACATACACTATGTAATGTGGAGTAACATTTTAAAAACAAAAAATATTGTCTTAGGTTTTCAAGCAGACTATTGGCTATCTATATATTAATAACAAAGCATGTTTCTTTAAAACCTTTTTTCTCAGCTCGTGTGCATCGTAGGGAAAATCTATGCATACTGTTAGAAATATATTTTCCTGTAGATGTGCAGAACCCCTTTTAAAATTAAAATAGGCTAAAAATAAGCACAAAAAATGAATTTGAAATTAAAAAATTAACATGGGCTTTATGGGTTGCCATGCTGGTGACGAAATAACAACGAAATATAAACAGAAAATCTAAACAAATGTAAGAAATTCCATTCATATGTTTTATTTACAGTGTGGGGTGAAAATTAGAAAAGTCTGTACACTAGATATTTTTGTTCGAATTTTCGACAACTGGACGACCTCTAGTATTATTTAATGTAATAAACACCGTGCTTGTTTAATTTTGTATCGTATTAAACATATTAAATGTATTGTTAGGTTGATTATTGAATAAATTGATAGTATTCTAACAGGATTTGAACCTAATTGAAGTTGTGATCTTTAAGTAATATTCGGGAAACTAACAATCGTCGTGTACTTGACGATTTATCCAATTTATGAAACAACAGAGAGAGCTTGTCTCATAAACAGCTGACCAATGATCACCTGATGATAGTCAGCTGATTAGAACAGGTGAGGATGGTGAGTGGGGGGGGGGGGGAATGGTAACTTGTACAATAAGCTGATAATCCGTCATCACTATCACCATATTTTGATGGCTCACTTCTGATCCCACTTTCATCCCAGTTCTGCTGCTCTTTAATTTTTAATAAAATTGGAAAAGTATGAAGTAATTCCATTATTATCGCAATCATATGTTCAAGTAATTATAAACACGAATAAAGAAGTATTAATTAGACTTAACTATTTAAATTGTTTAACTTTTTTACCCTTTATTTATTTTATGAGCATTATTATAGTTTTTAATTGTATAAAGGCATATGTTTATTGCCAATGAATTAATAGGTTTATTTTGAAAGGCAAGAGTCTAACTAAAATACGTAAACGAATTTTTTGTCTTGACTAAAATTGTAAAACAATTTTGTTTATGAACTATAAAGTAATATTGGTTTAACCCATTTCGTTTTTTTTTAATAAGAGATAATTTTACCATAAATGTTCAGTACTACTTGTTACATTTGCCAGTTTCGAAATAAGTATGGCTTATGTAATGGTAGGGTTTTATTTGTGTTTATTGTTTTTTTCTTTCTTTTATACGTGTCAAATCATCACTTATTTTTATATTACCACCAAATTTATTTAAACAATTTATTTTTAAAATGCCTCTTCACTGTATGTTTTCTAAAGTGAAGCCGGTGAAACTTAAAAGCTATTAAATTATCTCAAATATCTCATTTTAAATTGTATACAACTATGGATCTCAATATGAATCCATCTGAAATCTAGTTTATGGACGCTTGCATTGTAAAGTTCTAAAACCTAAATTACATCTGCACCATTTAAACTTTGATTATTTAACACCTATATTTTAGCACCACAAATTTCTCCACCGAAAACAAATACAGAACAAAAACGTCAACAGTGTACACCTTATTATTTCGATACCACCGAGGAATTTCATCATAACAAAGCTTGTATACTTTTAATTATTGAGTGAAAAACTTAAACGCCTAATACACCTGCACCATCTCCTGAACGTGAAAACCGGTTACTAATTGACTAGTATTGTATAAAAAATCACACAAAACACCACCAACTCCGGCCCTTAAACAAACACTGTGCAAAGAAACAAAAAAGCACGGCCAATGTAAAAATGAGGCGCACCTTTGTTTTGAATATGTTAAGACGGAGGTCGGGGTGTGTGGGGCGCCTGCGCTGGTGCGAGGGGAGGGACGGTCGATAGGAGCCACCAGGGGGCGCCGACGCGAGGGAGGGGCGCCCCACACGTTTTGATTTATCGGCTGGGTGATTTATTTTGGCGGCGCGCGGTCTAGTCTGTTCTTGGATCTAAGCACTCCGGTTTTTATTGTCTCCGGTTCCTCGGCTGATTTACTCAGCCGAGGCTTTTCCGGTTAAATTAAACTGCAATCTCAACTGACTACGTTGGAGGACGCTAGGACAACGCGAGTACGGAACTTATTGCGCTTCCATACTGCAAAGCAAAAAATAGGAATAAAGAGAAAGTAATATGCGAAGAAAATGTATAAGTTGTAACAAAATTCTATTCGGCTAAGTTGCTAGGAACAGGGAAGCTATTGTATTCCTCCAGAAGGTTCGTAAGACAATCATAACAAGAGGTGTTTAAGACAATGTAGACAGACGACTAAGGAGAGCGATTATGAAACCAAGCAAACTAATTTGCTAGGAAGCTAAATGATTTGTATACGATTAACTGTGCAACTATTATAAGAAGAAAACACGTGAAAATCTAATTTTAAAAAGAGGCGATATGAGACATGGCGGTGAAAAATACCAAGGGCATGCCAAAGGTTTAACGGATATGCAGAAAAGGAATAAAATGATACTATAGTGAGTGGCTAGGGAGAAAGGAAGATTGGGATTGAAGGAAATGTAGACCAGAGAATTATAGCAGGTCCTATAGTGAAGACATATATTATTAATAGGACACAGAGAAGAACACGATATTAGAATTAATTTAATCTTCAAAAGCAATGAGCTAGTAGAACTAAGAACGATTATATTTGTGCTTAAGTTACAGTGTCAATAGAATATATATATATATATATTTTATACTTATTTGCTCCTAGAAGAAAATGTAGCAAGGCATTCTGATGGAAATAAGAATGAAGTCAGCAGATATCCAATGTATGGACCAGCTGTAGACAGTCTTTCTCCCAAAGAGAACATAATTGAACAAGCTTCTCTAGTTGACTCCGTTGCTATTTACGTTCTATAAGTTTACCCTGGGTATATTTTTAGCTGTAAATACAACGATAGTTGATGGATTCTAATTATTTATCCCAGAACGATGCCTTATTTCAACATACATTTAAACAAATCACAGCAGAATAATCGGCTGTTCATTTTTGTTATCTTCTTAATAGGTATTTTTGCGAATGAAATAGTTTTAATTAAAACCAATATCATGTTGTTATTCAACTTTATTTGTTTGACATCGTGTTGCATTGCCCATTTTACTACAAAATAAATAGCTCTATATTGATTTATATATTTAGTAGACCGATTGAAATGCAAACAAAGTAATTTAACGATTTCTTATTGACGTATGTAAATTTCCTGAAACGACCAAAAACAGAAATGAATAGTCAAATACAGCTGTCTGTTTCGTACAGTAAACAAGTCTAGACTCTACAATAATCAAATAATACAAACATTATAATCGCTGGTATTATAGTAGTAATGATACCAGTTCATTATTAACTACCCCTAGAAAACCATCAGGGACCGAATTAACGATCGAAACATATATTGATATCCTCAATAAAATAAATTGGTAAGAGTAGCAATAGTTGTATTGGTTCCCTGGACACCTAAACAGGTAATTAACATAATTTATCAATTGGGCATTATGAAACGTTAAATGCAGGATTAGCAGGATGATCCCTTACTGAGGCATCACGATGTTTAATTGGACAGGATAACTCTGCGAACTGTTTGTTTTTATTTAATCGAAACACCTGTTTTCTATTGTATCTACGAAATAGTTTCGACGAAGAAGATCTTATAGTGATATAGTGATTTAAAATTTATCTAACACCTATTGTACCCAATTTAAAGTTGTAGCCAGTAAAAAATAACAATACAATTAATGAGTGCTGACAAAAATTTGTTTTTATACTTTTAAATCATATTTAACTTACAATACAGTGTATCCATTACGAAATTAATAATTTGTTATGCTACATAAACGACTATGCTGTAGATAAGAGTAGGAATGTAATTTTGGTGTATACACAAGCATTTTTTACTTCTGTTATCTTAAAATAAAATAAGTGTCTACGTACCTTTTCCATATGTATAAGATTTATCGACATTTTACTATTAACTTTCTGTTCCACACTCATGTACGTTGTATCGTAAAGTTCACAGGAAAATACAATGAAAGGTAATAATTATTGTAGAATTCACCAATGAAATGAAATGAAATACCAAAATATAATAAGTCAATTAAATCAAAGTTCTTGTAAAATTGCGATAACAGTTAAACACGTTATTTCCTTTATAAGTACCTTTTATCATATTGTACTTTTAACAAACTATACAAAAACAAAGTTTTTACTTAAATACAACATTTCAAACAAGATGTTGACGTGTTGGTGAAGTTAGAAGATGACACACAACATCGCAACTACACTGAAGACCCAGATTATCAGGATCATTTCAATCTCCAATGGCATTACAGAGGTCAAACTCTGAACCACGTGTAAATATATATATACAGGGTGGGGCAGGGAAGTATCCCTAATTTTGAAGGTATATTAAAAGACAACCAAAAATGCTAGAACTAAGCTTTATATTGTGATTAAAAGGTCACATTTGGGAATTTATTTTAACACTATTTTAATTGGTCTTGAACAGCACATCCTGCAAGTGGTGTCCCTCATTGTCAATACACTTTTGTAGCCTGATTCTGAAATTCACCATAACTCTGTGAAGCATTTGTTGTGGAATGCGGCCAACTTCAAAGTTAATTGCATCCTTCAAGGCATTTAGGGTCCTGGGTCGATGTTTAAATACTTCAGTTTTGAGGTAGCCCCATAAAAAGTAATCACACGGAGTTAAATCCGGTGAGCGTGCAGGCCATGAAATGTCTCCATACCGGGAAATCAATCGCCCAGGGAACATTTCTCTTAGAACAGCCATGGAGTGTCTAGCTGTATGCGCTGTCGCACCATCTTGCTGAAACCACACTTGTCCCAAATTATTTTGTTGCAACTGTGGTTCCAGAAATTGTTGGAGCATGTTCACATACCGCTCAGAATTTATGGTAACAGAACGATTGTCCTCTTCGAAGAAATAAGGCCCAATTATGCCTTCGCTGCTGATTGCACACCAAACTGTTACTTTGTCACTGTGTTGAGGTCTCTCGTGAACTACCCGGGGGTTAGCCCTACTCCAATAACGCATATTCTGCTTATTTACCACTCCAGAAATATGGAAGTGTGCTTCGTCACTAAACAAAACCCGAGCATCATGAGGCAGGTCCGCAACTAAGGTTTCCCAAGCCCTCATCCGTTGTTGCCAGTCTCGTTGTGTCAGCTCATGAGAAACTAGCATCTTGTATGGATGGAGGTGTAGGTCCTCATGGAGAATACGACGCACAGTACGATTTGACATCGCCAGTGCTGATGCATGTTTCTGAGCAAATCGTTGAGGAGACTGCAAAATTGATCTTCTGACAAGGTCAATGTTTTCAGGAGTTCGGACGGTTCTTTGAGCCCCAACTCTCTTTCCTAATAAACTACCACATTCTCGGAAGTTCTTTACCCACAACAAAATAGATTTGCGATCTGGAACAGCTCTGCGCCAGGGGATCCGATAACGAGTTTGCAGCGCACGCTGCACAGCAATAATAGACTGATTCTGAGAAAAATATGTCTCGACTGCAAAAGCGCGTTGCTCACGCGACCAAGCCATGTTTACTACTGACAATGTTATTAATGGAAAATCCCAAAGCAACAATGTAATTCGAGCCTACCCACAATCCTCTAGCACATTCCTACAACTCACAGTGCCATCTTAAAATTAGGGATACTTCCCTGCCCCACCCTGTATATCTGGTTCCCTGATAAACAGACTAGTTGCATTATTAACTTTGGATGTTACAAGTAGAAGGGCCATCTTATTGTAAAAATTGAAGAAAAATAAATAGAAGACATCGATGATTATTTTATACTATAATTTACAGCTTTATTCAGAAAAATGATAAATATTTTAAGGGACCATGTCTTGCATATGGATTAACGTTAAAACAGTTTTATTTAACAGTTTTTTCTGAGTGGTCAATACACTTTCTGAACAAAAACGTGAAGTGACAACATCAAAATACAGGAATTTTAATTTGAGAACAGACATGGGGAAACAGTGTTCGAGCACTGATCTCTGAGCAAGGGTCAAATGCTGCAACACTGAAAGCAGACTTGGCTTGCAGGGGTGTATGGGAGGTTCAGATGGAGGCATTATTTGATGTACGTGTCGTTGACACTGATGCTCCATCGTACTCTAACCTCCCATACGAAAAGGTATTGTAGAATGCTGAAAGAGAGAAGAAAACAAAATACTTGACACTACAAGAAACGCTTCTTTCACCCCACTATAGACGGAATGCAAGGCATAGAGACCTTGCTCAGAGCAATGGCAGAACGACTGACGGAAAATGAAAGAAACCTCAGTGTGGTGGAACTGGATAAGGATTAAACATCTGTGTGACATTAAGGGCCATCAGCATGTGTCTGAGAACACGAAAGAAGTGGAGGACCCTTAGAGAATTTGAGAAGGGGCTGGAGTGCCGGCATTTTATTAACTTAATTAGCAATGTTTATTTGTCTATATTATCTGATTGATTCATATTGTGTTTATGAAAATTGTAAATTTTTGTTGGTAAATAATATTCTGTAAAATAAAACAACTAGAACAAGATAATAAGATGGAATTGGATACTGCGCTCAGATTTTCCATAGTGTAAAAATCTGAAGCATGTTTTGTTGTTTGCTCCATGCTCAGTAACATTTTTAGAATTTTATTTTCGACTGTTCCCTAAAGTTTTACAAGCGATGATAACTACATGGGAGATCCCTCTCCATAAGCCATACTATTAACTTTTTTTAACACAAAGTTCAATTTTAAATCCAAAATGTCCACGCTTCCTCAAACCCGTACACTGCTTCACCACTCTAAACATTGAAGTGATGCTTAGAAAATAAAACTCCGATAAATTTCTCGCCAAATGGAATGAATGAGATGCCGGTGTTGTTGGGGATGGGGTTCCCGGACGAGGGTGGGGACTGTAGGGGTGGCAAAGTGGTGGGGGTGGAGGGGCGATGGACCATATCACCACTTCAACTACAGTATTACTCCAGATCCCAGGATCAGACATTATCCTATAGGATTAGGCCTGGTAGCAAACACCACTGGATTTCTATCCAAGGTAAGTGCCCGTTGATCTTTCACTAGACTGGGTTTAAATAGCCGCCCCTCCCCTAAGTAGTGGTGGTATGATTTGTTCGACCTTGTGTGTATTTGTTCATCGGTTTTGGAGTACTGGTGACTTTGCTGATATCATAGTCTGGCTACTTGCTTTTTGTCGATTTATGGTAAATTGTGTAATTTAAGTAGGCAAATTATTTTATAGAGATATACTCGCCTGCAGGATGGTTCGCTAACACGATATGGGAAATACTTCAAAATAAATATCTATTATTTATCGTCCATGGTTTTCTTAAATATTAAATATTTCTTAAATATATGGGTCATAAATTAACTTTTTTTATTTGTAATGTTCTAATAAAATATTTTGAACATACCTTAATTTCTGACTTGGTACTTGAATAAATGTTTTATGATAATTGTACAAGAGTCCTAATGGTTAAATTTAAAATTTTAAACATTTTGTTTTTATTAAGAATTGTATTAATAGAATTTTCTTTCATGTCATTAATTTTAAATTGCCAAGGCAAGAAATTACACTGTAAAATAAAACATAACAATTATAAAATTTATGTGTTAAAATGCAGTGGAGAGATATTTTATGTACAGTATGATAATAATAATAAGAAAAATAATTTATATAGCTATAAAGTTAGTTAATAAGGAACAGTTTATAATTAAGTTACAGTTAGTTTATAAAAGGACCATGGAAACGGGGGTTTATGGGTAAACTTAGTTTTTCCTATTTTAGACCATAAAATATAAAATGTTGCAATTTATTTCCAAACCATTTTGTAGCACTTAAAAAAGAAATAATTTAGTATATTGAAGCTCTGTTGTATGCATAAAGTTTACAGAGAAAATAAAAAAATGTTAATTTGTAATGCCCATGTTATTCTTATGGAGAAAATTAAAACTGAAGTAGTTTACTTGTTTATATGTTTATAAAATTTTGCAAATTTATTTACTCCATCATATGCTAATAAAGTTTGGTCAAAAACACTTTTTACCTTCGCCGTAGCAGGAAACCAAAGCACTCGTTGAATCTAATGTTATTTAAATTGGGAATAAATATGTCTTATTGATGGATATATTTGAGTAAAAATGTAATCAGACAAGTTTAAATTCGCTAAGTCTACAGGTTTGCTGCGGCGGGGGTATTTTTTTGTATTGATGTCCCTAGATACCAAAACACTACTCATTCCAACTGTAGGCCTATATTTAATTTATTCTATTGTATATTTAATATTTATATTTTTATACTTAATCAAATCAGTGTTATTTATAATTTTTGTAAATATGTAGCAAAGTTTCGTTCCTTTTGAATCCGGTTAGTATGTGTACGTTAACCATTTTCTCTTATGGATTCACTAGTTCCTTTAGCTATGCTACGAAGGGGGATGAAGAAGCAGAAGTGTATAAAGGGCTATTGTAGGAAACATTTGCCAATTTACTATTGTAAATTTTAATACGACAGATTTATATTCTGTCATCATCAATACTTGCTTTTAAATACTTCCGAAACTGTGGACGTACACATGGCGAAGATCGAGGGGATTTCAAGGACTTGAATATACCTTGTACTGTGCTTGCACGCGAATGGGTTTCATGATTCTCTACCATTGAGTAAATGTCAGCCCTATATGTATACTCAGTAGTTTGTGAGTAAAACCGAAACTAAAAATGAACTAACATTCGTTTTATAATATGTGAAGAAAATTAATTAAAAACTGTGTTAATATCCGGCGGTTGAATGCGTTGATGTGCGCTTATACTATTTTATTTTATTTTATTTAAAACTAATTATTACAGCAAAATTTTATTTTTTTAAATCACTAATTTATCTCTAGTCTTAGTTATAACCGAATAATAAATTGGGCACACTGTCAACCCGCCCATCCGTATTCATTCAAGATGGAAGGATTTGTGATTTAATATAAAGAAGAGTGAAATAAATAAAAATGTTCATTTAAATTTAATAATTAGTATTTTTGGAACTTCAAAATTGAAATTTAAAATGTCAATAATAAATTAAAAGATATGTAACTAAGGGAGATGAAGGTAAATCATGTATGTCAAAGTTTTATTCGAAGATTTGGTCAGGTTTTCTCATATCAGCCTACACAAGATTTAAAATTAATCTAAACCAAAATGGTGGTATCCACTACTTACCAGATTTAAAAGTCATAACTTAAACGTTTCTATTAAGGCCATAAAAGTTGAATTTTGTTTCTAAAAGCGTTGGATGATGTGTAACTATTATATGCAACATATGTAAAGATTAAAATGTTTCTATTTTGTGTCCTCTTCCCGTTGCAAAGCACGGGTACAACAGCTAGTAGTAAATAAAAGCAATTTTTTATGTTTATGCGCTGTCTATGTTTTTCATTACCGAACATAAAGGTGTATCCTCATCACTACTATGATTAAATTTGCGAATACAATTAAGAACAATAAGGATTGATTTATACAATCTTTTAAAATAATTTATAACATTTTCGTGAACTCAATGTATGTATAAGGTTTATTATTTTACACAGTGATTCATATATATTCTTTATCCTAATGAGATTGCCACGCCGGAAATAAATTATACAAAGCCTCCAAAATGAATTAAAATAATATAAAACAAGGTTACATCAACACGGGTTCCGCCACCCTATGTATTGCTGGACGAGTACCTAGATTGCCTATACTCGCTCGCACGGCGCTCTCCAGAACAGTGGAGTATAAATATTCTATGAGTTCCAGATTTATGAAAATTTCACATTTTTGTCTTCTAGATAAAAACGTGTGTGATATTTGTATATAGAGCTGTTGACAATTTGTTTCCAAGGAGAAAATATTTTAATTAGTTTTTAGCATTGCGTGCTATTATTAAAGCTATATTTTCTCTTCTAGTTTTTATACTATAACTATGCTCAGATACTTAGTTAAATCAAAACCGGCTTTCTTTTTAAAATCCTATTTTTTTATTTTATGGAGGTTTTTATGGGAAATTAACATAATTTACAATAACTTTTGAACCAGAATTTTTACAGAAATGGGAGTCGTACAATTTTGTTCAGAATTTAAAGGGCTACAACATACTAAATTTTTATCAAAATCGTTAGGGCCATTTTTGAGAAAATCATATTTATCCGTTATTTTACGGGGTTTTATGGGAAATCCCCATTAAAAACAAAATTTTTAAAATTTTTTCAAAATCTCTCAAAATTTTTACCAACGTGATATACTTAGTTAAATCAAAACCGGCTTTATTTCTAAAATTCAATTTTTTTTATTTAATGGAGGTTTTTATCCCAAAATAACATAATTTACAATAACTTTTGAACCAGAATTTTTACAGAAATGGGAGTCATACCATTTTGTTCAGAATTTAAAGCGCCACAACATACTAAATTTTTATCAAAATCGTTAGGGCCATTTTCGAGAAAATCCGATATGATGGTAGCAGGACTATTTTACTTTTACTTTTAATTTACTGTCTAAATATAAACTTAAAAGTAAAATAGTCCTGCTACCATTTTAACGTTTTCGTAATAGTTTTTCATTATTTTTATTTTAAACTTGAAATGAGCCACTGACTGGGTGTTCTGTTCTAAAATAAACACTGTTTATAAACAAAAAAACTTAAAACAGCAAAAAATCTTTTAGACCATAGCATCTTTTATTATTCAATGACCTGTAGTCAGTGAATATTTAGAAAGAGCATATATCCTTGGTGTTTTATAAAATACAAAGAGTATATTTTAATTTGCTCAATGTTTCCTTAGCTGAATTTCAATGTTGGACAACTTCTAACAACTTCTTTTCAAAACAAATAAATTACATCATTAGCAATATATAATTAAATGTTAAAACCCAAGCCGCAATCCAATTTAGGGTTTATTTTTTGATTGTTTATTGTTAGTTGGCCACTGTATGATAATTTCATAATGGTTGGTTCCATTGATCCATAATTTATTGTAGTATTTATTGGTGTTTCGTTGTTCATGTAATGTTATATTTTTGCGCTATTTTGCTAAAACTATTCACAGTTTACTGATTTTATTACTAAAATTATATATTCATATTTTCACAGTTATACTCCCGAACTACAGTAAAAGCCTAGATAATTGTAACTGAAAAATTATAAATCAGTTAAAAACAAGTTTCTATTGGAAAAATAATACAAAATCCATTGTTGATTTGGGGGAAAAGCGTTCATTTGATGTCTAAGTAGAACAAATTTGACGAAAATAATTTGTAAAATAAGGTTGGAAGTGAAAATGGGATACGGTGCTGTAGGCCAGGCGACCAGGGCAATCCCAGCTCTATATGTTAAGTCCCTGGATTTGGACAGGGCAAGAAAATAAAACTGGGCCACGAGACGCTCCCTTTTAGTGACAGTGTCGGTGTAATACTATACTCCGTTATACACTTCGTAGTGTATACTACAATGTATACTTTATACACTATTCTAAACTAAAACCGTGTATAATTCATTGTGAACTATCAGTAGTACATTCCAATGCAAAATAATTGAATATTTCTTTAAACATTTCTTCTAAATGGTTTACATCTTTAATGTATGTTTACGGTGAGTTTGGTGTATTTACACCACTTTCAAGTATATGCTATGATGACTGTATTTTCATTTGTTTACGTTCCCACAATAACTAATCGTTACAGGTTTCTTGATATAACTTCTTTGTTAATGTACACAGCATACATTTTGTTTTAAGTGTATTATATGCTGGACGGTGTGTAGTTTTTGTATGCAATTTAAAATTATTATTTTAGCAATAGGCTAAGGTTTTGGTTATCATAAACGTTATATTTTTACTAGCAAAATAATAGCATCAAATACTGTAAACACATCACTACACCACTTTACCAAGCTAAATTTGCACCATAGGTAAATTGGTGAATGTAAATACTGTACAATATATTTGACCTCATTTTTAGGATTATATGAAATACATGGATAAATTATCAAACTTATTTCATACTCGACATTTTTCATAGCGCCAAAATCGTCATACAAAATAGGAAAACATAACGTCATAACAAAATATCTTATTTAGAAAATCTCATTCTGAAAATTGATTTACTCTGAAAGGTTATTCAAATGAAGAATATTCATTGCAAGGAAACCAACTACAAAACATGTTGTTTCCTGCAAGTCCATGCTTGGGAAAGAGCTCATAAACGTAAAAATGTCTCTTTTGCAACCATTTATTATTTCTATAACCATTCTCATCACCCTTCAGTCAAGTAATACATACACATCTTGAGCTAAACCTTAGTCTACTACACGGCTATGGTGAAATAGAATAACCGGTGCAAAAATTAAATTAGGTTTGTCGCACTCCGACCGAACTCTACAACTATATGTAGGCCTACTGTATTTGCTTTCCTTTGCGCAGTTATTTTGTTCTCTCTACCTACTTGTAAATGTGTACAAAATGTAAATCTTTCGAACACAGATCAAGATAAAATAAGGTTAACAAGCTTGAAGATCTTTGCGGACCAGAGTAATGTATACGTCATTTATAATTAAAATCATTAGATAGTAAACTAAACAATTACGTTAGCTTAAACAGCAATATATACACACAGGATAGAAAATACGTCTTCTAATAGTTATTGACAACGCAAAAGCCTCAAACAAATTACCATTGGTTCCATCCAACTTTCCACCATTATTGCCGCAATTCAATGGATTCACCCGGAAAGAAATTTAGTAGAAAACTTGTTCCGCAGATACACTGGCCAAATTTACAGTCGGTGAGAGATTTTACCGAGTTTAAAATCGTTCTTGAAAGGATGAGGCGGGATAAATAAGTGCAGTTGATACGGCAATAAAATAGAAGTAACATGCAGAACGGGCGCGAGTGCCTTCCACTGTGGGAGTGGTTATAGATTGGTGGGGGGAGGGCGGGGTACAGGCCTGCGCTCTAGCGGCATCCACCGTAACGCGACACAAAGCTCTAACCATCACTCCTAGCCCGAGGTCAATTTGTCCAAAGCCTTCGCGGAAAAGTGTTTCTTTTTTTATATATTATAATATCCACACCGGGTGGTCTACGGCGCGGACACACCTCCGCGACGGTTCCGACCTCGATCTCCCGGATTTTCCAAGTGCTCAGAAGCTCTGGTCGCGGTAAGTACTTGGAAACGTCTTAACACCAGTGATTTCATACTTAAGCCGCCCGGCTTAGCCTGGATTTTTTGGAGGGATTTTTCCAAAGCCCGCCTAAGCTGCCCGCTATCTCTATATTTATTATCCTTCTGAACTTTCCGCTCCTCACTTTCGAATAATTCTCGCCATGAGTCATTTTCGCTTTGACAACTCGGATTTCTGACTTGTAACTTCGTTTGCCAACACAGTTTATATCCTGACTCGACTTTTATTGGATGTGGCTTACTGTTATGTTTCAAGACGCTTTAGGGGATTTTAGACGGATTTTGTGGGTTTTAACAAAAGTGTTGATGATTTGTAATTGGTTTTAGAGACTTTGAGTTGTTAAAGTATTTTTGAATTTCAAATATTTCGTTAAAGAATGGATGAATTTAGGAAAAAATATAAAATATCGCAAAATTTTTAGGGCCCTACCTCCAAAGAACTTGTACTTTGTTTATACACTTGACATTAACTATAAGAGATTTTTATATAAATTATAACTTGACTATTTAATCGGTTTACTCGTAGGCCTAATATAAAGGTTTATTTAAAAATATTCTGTTTAAAAATACACCAAATGTACCAACACTGAACAATATAAATACCTTATTCTTCTATGTATTAAGTGTATCGTTATTCTTAAATTATACAACGTTATACATTCATAAATGTATACGAAACTGAATTAAAATAAAATTATTGGTTGCTCAAAGACCTCGTGTAAACATAATTTTATAAATGACTCGTAGATACATAGGTTTATATTTTATATTTTACTCCCTCTTTTATAGATAAACTATTAAACAAATAATTATTAATTCAATAATATTTTCTTAGAAAGCTTCCGAATATAACCCGTTATAATAACCGAATATAACCCGATATTAGTAATAAATATCTAAGAGTAGGCTTTTCTGCGAGAAGGTATTCGTTAGTTTACTCGTTTACAATATAACTCGTATAAAATATTAGCAACTAAATAAATTTTACAAACATAGATTGCAGTGTTAAATGTGAAAAATATGTTATGTAGCCCACGACGAGGTTTGGAAATCTACAAAATATTAACAAAAATCCTTTTAATGCGCATTATTAATTAAAGTGAACTCCAAAATATTAACTTAGTTTATTAAACTGTTGTATGTGGAAAGATATCATATGGATGTTTTTAGATGTATAAAAATATTATAAAGATGTTATATTTTTTATTTATTGTACAATTTATGCGTTACGGTTGTTTACGCATTTATAAGAACGGTTTAGTATAATTTAACTGAGTTTTTAGTCGTATTTTCTAATTATTTAGATTTTAAAGTAATAAAAAAACAGTTTTTATAAGAATCAACTAATATTCAGTAGGTCAAAGTAAAAATGTACCAACGGCAACATTCTGTATTTTCTCTTAGATTTCTAAGATTTATTTCAAACTAGTTTTGATATTTAGGGTAGGCCTATGTTTGATTAATATGTGTGGGGATTGGGTAAAAAAGTGTAGGTATAGATAATTCAATCCCCAATTAATTAGGTTATTTATTAAACAATGTAAAAGTTTTGGTCGTCAAACAAGTATTGGGAGATAAAAAAAACATTAATTTTATTTAAATTTAACTTGTACTACAGTGTGTCAAAATATTAGTAGGTAGTGTAATATAATGATATATATGACTATGGTGTTTTTAAATTTAGTAACACATTTATAACTTAATCATTTACGCAAAACAAAGGCTTTTAAATTTAATTACTAATATAAAATACAAGCGTAAAAAATAAACAATATATACAATTAGCGTTTTTTTACCATTGGAATTCTAAATAGTAATCTGGATATTATTATTTAATTATAGAAATTGTTCATAAATAGATAATAATATTTTGTGAAAACAAGTTATTGAAATAAGAAGGGATTAAACGTAATTATAGATTTTAATTTATAATATCATGCGGGAAATTAGAGAGAACCTTTAAGAAGCTATGGAGGTAACTGCTCCTCGAGTACTGAAACAGCATCGGGCCAGAACTACCATCTTGTGGTATACCATAAACGTAACATGCAAAAAGCGCACCTGAATTGAAAATCTCATTGATTATCATTATGGACCAGCTGAATAAAATTTTAAGGTTTGTTTCTGTTTGGGATAGAAAGCATATTGGAGTTTACTGTATATTTATTGTTTCCCGACTTTTAAAACTATTTTAGCGTGATGTATTATATATTGATGTACTATGGTTTTTAATCTGGTATCGTGACCGTAAAGTAAAGGCGCACACTGTAAATTAATTACAAAGTAAGAAATATAACATTAATTCGACATCATATTATTCAAAAGTTACTGTGAAACACGCATTAGAACTAAATTAAGATTTTACAAATTTATAAGAATTCCAGACTTTAAAAAAATGTCATTGATTTGCAAATATTCGCGATGGAATACAACAGAAAAGCATACAAAATAAAAGTGAATGTTAGTCATAGTGTACAATATAGAGAGTTGGTTTGTGTCTTGTACGGCGACGGCGGCGGTTCAATGCAAACAAACATAGATAACATCTGTTGTTATATTGTAGACAACGAACTAGCTGGCGTTCTACTGCATTGTGTACAACGGGATTCGAAACAATAATGTTGTGATAAAGTAACAACTTGCCGATCAAAATGTGCCACAACGGGTTCGGATAGAAACGTTCTAATGAAGTAACAGCTTACAGATCCAAACGTGTTACGCTGCGATTGTAACAGTAATGTTGTGATAAAGTAGCAACTTGCCGATCAAAATGTGCCACAACGGGTTCGGATGGAAACGTTCTAATGAAGTAACAGCTTACAGATCCAAACGTGTTACGCTGCGATTGTAACAGTAATGTTGTGATAAAGTAGCAACTTGCCGATCAAAATATGCCACAACGGGTTCGGATAGAAACGTTCTAATGAAGTAACCGCTTACAGATCCAAACGTGCTACGCTGCGATTGTAACAATAATGTTGTGATAAAGTAACAACTTGCCGATCAAAATATGCCACAACGGGTTCGGATAGAAACGTTCTAATGAAGTAACAGCTTACAGATCCAAATGTGCTACGCTGCGATTGTAGCAATAATGTTGTGATAATGTAACAAGTTGCCGATCTAAACATGCTACTATGGGACCCGAAACAAAAATGTTGTGATAAAGTAACAACTTGCCGATCAAAATATGCCACAACGGGTTCGGATAGAAACGTTCTAAGAAGTAACAGATTACCGATCCAAACGTGCTACATCGCGTTCGAAATCGCGTTAGAACTAGACTAATTTTGTGATAAAGTAACAACTTGTCAAACTAAAAATGCTACTATGGGACTCGAAACAAAAATGTTGTGATAAAGTAACAACTTGCCGATCAAAATATGCCACAACGGGTTCGGATGGTAACGTTTTCACAAAGTAACAGCTTATATGTCTAATATGTTACACCACAATTTTCAATTACGTTGTGATAAATTAACACATTTATTGTTATAAAGTTTGTATAACATCTTGTTATACAAGCGATTCGTATAACAATAATAATGTAAAATAGTTACAACGCATACATAGAAACATACAAGGTAGTCCGTTTAGGTTATGTTTAAGTAAATCTAATTTAACATTTAAATAATATTTTAAATAATACACGTTAAACACTTTTTTGCTTTAGTTTTAGCCAGGCTATTTTGCTTGTTCTGTATTATTTAATTGAAAACCTACAAAACAAAGCCTGCATTGTGATGTTCAATCAGTTTTAAAGAACGATAGTTTATTCATAGTCATAGTTTATTTTAGTACACTCTAAGAAAAATAACCAAACACAGGATGTTGTATTATTGTTCCAAATAAATTCATATTCACACTGAATTAAAAAATATACCCCTTCGCAGCAAACCTGCAGACTATGCAAATTTCCATTTACCTGGGTGGATTTCTACTAAAATATTCTTTGGTTAAATTGTTAAATTTAACATTAATTTTAATGTCTTCTTAGGTTTTCTGCTACAGGAAAGGTAATGTGTTTTTATTGAATCGTTGTAAGCTTAGTACGAAATAAACAAAAATTGCCATATTAGATTGAAATATTAATCAAGCAAACTACAAAAGTTTATGCATCCTCCATAAGAACACAGAAAACATACTACTATATATGAATAACATGAACATTTTAAATATGAATTTTTCTGAATTATCTTCGTAACCTGAACATACAACAACGCTTCAATATATTTATTTTTAAGCTCTACAAATTGGTTTGAAAAGAAATTGTGTTATTTCGTGTTTCTAGAGTCAAAAAATGGAAAAACACAATCTTTACCCCATAAAACTCCCAATAAACTCCCGTTCCCATAGTCCGATAATGCTGGTTCGAGAACTTGTTCTAATAAACTTAGGTTTACACAATTGTACCAAATTTAATCGAAATCGGGTCATTCATTTTTGGTAAAACAAAGGGCAAATTTTTACCGTCAAATTTACTTTTTCGAATAATTATGACTTTTACAATACTGTTGGCTAGTATTTTCTAGCAAAATATGGGGACAAGGGGGGATATCTTAAGAGAAAATTTGTTGAATTTACATCAATCCATCATATAAATAACTGTTGAGTTCAGACAAATATTCGCTAAATATTAATTATATAACTATTTTAGGTTGCGAGAATATTTGCAAATATTTTCACCACTTTAATTACGATATATTTATACAACTGATACACAGCAGTGATTAATGAACCCATTTTATTATTAACTAAGCTTAAATTCTATTTAATGAACTATCAATAAAGTATCGGTACATTGGTGTTAATTTGTAACAAGTTAGTTGGTTCTTACATACAATCGTGGTAAATAATAAAACCAAAGTTGAGTAAAATCGGTCCACTATTTTTGGTGTGTTAAGTTTGTTTTGCCTTTCAGTAACCCCTTGAAAAATATGCCACTGTAATATTACGGTGAATTAAAATAAGCTACTTGATAGTATTTTAGATATTTGATCCTATTTTTGAAAAAAGTAACGTAGTTTGTATTAAATACTATGTGTTATTTTATCGACAGCCTTATCTGTGATATAATAGTTACAGATATATACCCGATATTTTATAATTATGTGCTATCCTATTTTTGGAATCATCTTATAAACGAGTTCAAATTATATAATGGCGAGTTTTACTGAATAAGACAAAATTGAGAAAACATTGAGGATCATGTTGTCGAAGAGTAGGCTATTTTTTTAATAACAAACCCTCCATACTTCATACAGATACATTTCGTTCATACTAGCGGTTAAACAATGGTGCAATACCCTATTCGTGTATTTTCTGTTCGCCTTCATAACAGCTGTTGATGTAAAAATAAAATAGTACATTTCATTAATAGGAGCGAACAGGGCTCTTTTTAGTACACAGTCCGCCGAGTTTGGAAATATGATTAAGTACAAAAAAAGACACATTAGCACCGTTTGATGAACAACCATTTTCATCATACTGTGAAAATAATAACCTTCTACTCGTTACAAAATTAGACCACATGATTTAAGGTTATACAAAGTAGTCATCAATGACATTTCTGCCGTGTACAAACATGACATACCGTGTGATTAGCCGCATTTTCATGTGTGTTTCAAATTGTAAACAACATTTATACTGTGTCATAAACATAAACAAATTTTGAGGTTAGCAAACAGCATTTTCTGTTCCCTATTTGAAGTTACCCGAAAACGATGATTTTGCAGACGATTTATGGAACTAAAAACGTTTGTTATCCGGACAGAATTATGAAAAGAGAATTTTCATAATTTAATTTTTATTTGGTTATGTTTTTTCTGTAATTGGTTGGCTGTGTCAGACTCGTTTGTTAAATGCACAACAATTACAACTATACAAGTAAACATAGTAACAATTTGGGCACATGATACAAGTAAAATGTACATCAAATATCATGTTAAACACCTCATCCTCTATTTACTGTGATGCGGAACTTTACGTAGGATCAGCTGGTCAACATGTCTATCGATACCATCATCTAGCTAAACTGTCTAGGTACGTAATGCCCTTCTTTTGTAGTTATATGGCCCGAGTAAAAATATTCTTCGCCAAACTTATAATCCTTTTTACCACTTGGAGTAATTTTTCTGATGTCTTTGGTTAAAATGTTGGGACAATTATTGAGTGGTTTATTCCTACGTCTCTTCCAAACAGCGGATATTCCAATTTCCAGTGGAATTGTGCGATTTCTAATTTGCATAAGAAGTTTTTGCATTTAATTTCGTAGCATCCCCTTTTTCACCGAATTCCTAAAAACTTTTGTAATTTTCAAAACCAACCCTTTTGCAGGTCGCGTTATGAGTCAGTGACTTCTACAGCCGCAACATGATGGAGAGACTAGAGCCCATGTCAGACCCTGGTCTGTGTCTGCAAGACCTCGTGTCTGGTGTCGCCACTTCCTCCTCCTCCAACCACGACCTGCACCATCACAGCGGCCTCCATCACGAGAGCTCCATGCTGGGCCATCATCACCACGTTCACCATCACGAGCCCCACCATCCCGTGGCCGTCTCGTGTCCACCGACCGTGCTGCACCACGAACCACTGGAGAAACTGAAACGTGGTGAGTTGACTCCGAGCAGAAGCTTTATTGTTTACACGATAAACCACACGATTTGTCGTAAAATAATTATTTTCCTACAGTCACCCGACAAAGTTGGCTTCCTTGTACTGTTTATAGTACAGAAAGCTGCTAATTGCTGCATTTATACTTTGCCGTACGGTTTATACTTTGTCGTACGGTTTATACTTTGCCGCACATCAGGATTCCAACGAAACAACACAAAACAGCGTGGTTCTATTATGCACGTAATCAGTGTACGCTTGGAAATAGGTTGGCAACACTTAAAGATAATAATACTATGAGCAGCTGATTGACTATTATATTATATATACTATATTATATATATATTATATTATATATATATTATATTATATATTATAGTTATTGACTATTATAACTACGATTTAACCTGTCATTTCGTGTTTATAGTTTCGTTATTTCTGAACTTTCTGGACTTTTCTTTTAAACGTTTTTAAGACATTCCTACGATCTTAATAAACAAGAAAATACCTTTAAAGCATTTTTTCAGGCGCGGAAACCACTTCAAATTATAAAAACATACGGAACTATATTATCAAAACGCGGAGCACATTTCTTGCCGAGGAAAAATAGCGGAGTGATACGGACCGCGGGTACTACTTTCTCTAGGGCACCATTTGTGTTGCCAGCTGAACCTAAAAACGTGTTGTATAGTGTTTGAAAGACTGATTATTTATATGCTTTATAGTGACTGTAGGAAAAATATAATGTGTAACACGAGTGAAAAAGGCCTTTGCTGCACACGAGAGCAAGGTTTACGCACGAGCCGCAGGCAAGTGCGGAATGTTTCTCGAGTGCAGCAAAGTGTATTTTTGGTGTTGGGTTTGTGCTTTGACTATTCCAATAGTGTTGCACAACTGACTATTCCAATAGTCAATTTTTTATGTTTGAAGGGGTTATGGTAGATGTTTTCCTTAATTGTCGGTAAACAAACGTTTAAAGACCTTTAGAGATCTGGAATCTGACCCGTCTTCAAGTGGAAATAAGCTAACTTTAACTTACCTCGAGATTAGAGCACTAACCGATCAGTACTGAGGAATACGATAGCTGAAACAAGCAGTAATATTTAGAGTGGTCAAATTCTTAAAAAAATCAAATAATATTACAAATTGGAAAACAAAACAAAGACGCGAATCCGGCACTATCCACTAACCATAGATCACAGCCATAGTCAGATCGTTTGATAGCTATTTTGTTTGACGACGCTGTCAGGACTTATGTGTAACATAAACAGTGTATTGTGTTTTCATTCCATTCCCACCTGAAGAAGGAGGTCATATTACAGATCCAGACAAATCATAATTTTCTGTTGTACTGGGATTTTTTTATATGCTTTTGAAGCATCATTTGATAACCGGTTCTCTAAGCCGAAGACAAAAATACATCGTCAGACACAGATCAGAACATGGAACTTTTAATAATTTGGGCAAAACATGTTCCTAACCAGATTCACCGTACTGTGTAAAATGGCATTTAAAACATATACAAATTTGTGTATTATCTGAATTCTTTTAGTTTTGTATCCGTTTACACATAACTTAAGATCAAATAATTGAAATAGCAATACTATTAAACTACTTAAAGTTTTTGGTGAGCCACGATAGTTTTGTTTTCGGAAGCTGGTATTTCCCTATTTTTCAATTCCGTAATCTATTTTATATGTGGTATTGTCAAATAAAATGACGTAACCCCTCAGGAAAAATGCTATTTTTGTAAGTTCTTAGCTAAGTTATGAATCAGTTTACCTAATATAACTTTCATTTCTAGGATCGTGATATTCCATTGCTAAATTATGCGACGAAGGTGGGTACTTATCATACCACCTGAGGTGTAGAAAATGTTCTATAGCAAAGAAGCAATTATATCACGTCATCACTGCGAAAAGTTGACAAAACATTCGTTGTTCAAAACAAAAGCCGCGTCAAAATAACGAGAAAAGTAATGAATAATCTGTATACAAATAAAGCAATTTCAAATCTGACTTAATAGACAAAAATATTACAAATATACAAAAGATGTGTCTCTAATTACTCTAGTATTACAATGAAAACAATGCAAACCCTCAAAACAAAGAGAACGTTTACAGGATCGGTTTCCCTCCAATTCCGCTCCCCCAACACAACTCTCCCTCCAAATCGTTCCCATCAGAGCGTGATGGAGCAAACAAAAATTAGCTTGAGCAAATGGCATCGCATCGAGAACTGTTCAAATTGAATAACAAAACATCGAATCTCGATTAATTGAAATCGATTTGTCTTTCGAATCGGCGAGAACCGCGGTCACAGCCAATTTGACGACTGGGAGATTTAACCACTTGCTTTTCACTTTGCCCCGGATTTCTGGACGTTTATTCAATTTTTATTTCAGCGCCGTTAAGAAATTTGAGAACGATTTGTTTCACTTTGTTTTGTGATTGGTTATTCGTTGAATATCCAGTTTGTTTCTATATTTTATCAAATGTTTCCATTCCACCAGCTTTGTTATGAGATTTAGGAACTATTTTTTTAAACTTTGTCTGGTGGATCTGCAGTTTGTTTGTATAATGTAATTTGCATACCAGACGTTTCGGTACGATTGGTTTCACTTTATTGCCTTTTTGGCTGTTTTATCGATGGAATTGCAGTTTTAGTTCTATCATTAAGACATCCCATCTATATGGATCAGCTGTCGCCAATTTTTTACTAAAAGAGAATGTAGTTGTGTGAGCCAGTCACAGATTGTGCTAGTGTCTAAAACTCTATTTTGTACCTTATTTTTCGTTACTGACATAGTTGCTGGGTCACAACAGTTGCTATAGCTCATAATAAGTCATTCCATCAGTTTGACTTGGTAAAAACCATAATGTAATCGGCAGAAATCAGTAATTTAGATCAGCGCAATCTGTAGGTGGCTCACATCAACTAAGACAAATTTTATTAAAAACCTGGCTACAACTTTAACATGGGGATGGAATGTCTAGTTGTTGTATTGTATTGTATTGTATTAATAGTCAAAGGTTCTATCTTCCATAGTTTCCCTTCTATGATACTTATATAGAATATTTTCCCTTTATTTGTTTATTTTATCCCTTTATTTATTTGAGTTGTTTGATTTTGGTTTTATCATTGTAAACGTGCTACGGCACAACTATTCATAGTGAATCACAAAGTAATAGAAGAAAATGAAAATAATACAAAATTGAAGTTAGGAATTCAATCCTAGAAATAATTTTAGTGATTCCGTCTGATTTTTCTTTGGCGAATTTTATTCTGCTACCATAAATAAGGTCTTCCACAATGGTAAATTGACTACCGCCAGTCCGAAGTAGGCATAAATCAATAGTATACAGTACTTATATAGTATACTTATACTGTACTGTAAAATGACTAAATCCGCTGACTCTTGTACGGTTCATTATATAGTTTTATGTTGGTATTCTTGTTGATGACACGATCCATGTACATTTTGTACAAAATGAATGAAGGATGATTAGTTATGGTTGAATAGTAGATATAATAGTTTATTGTACAATTTCAACAATATTCCCCGGTTCTCTGAATTATGTCGTCTTAAAAGAAACAAAAATAATACATTTTAAACAATCACATTCTGGTTTCTCAATGTGTTCGGTTCCTTTACGAATCCGAAATGAAAATGGAACATTTCAAAGACATAATCTATCGTCTCCTTACGTTAGTGAATAAACGCTCCTCTTTCTGAACAAATAGTTTGTTGGCCTACTAAAATATTTGTAAATGTGTCATTATGTTTATCTTAAAATATTAAGCTTTGAGTACAGTATTTACTAGTATGTGTAAAATCTATTGTTATTAGCATCCTATTTCATACCAATGTGTTTTATTTCAGTTACGAGATTAGATGACCTAAATTTTCTAAAACCTAAAAACAGCAAACAAATGCCCATCCTGATACGTTCTATTGTATTTTTAAATTCAACACAAGTTTATTCTTAAGTTTTAATTTTCCTCAAACAACGTTACGGTCTCGGCATAAATGTTGGATTCATGAATCACCTTTATATTTTAGAATCAACAATGATCTATTTCTTACCAAATTCTCAATAAACATTGTTAAGCATCTATCGTTTTCGAGATTTACACATTTTCCATAACATCCCATGAAATGTCATTAGGCTCAATTAACAAGTGTAACACTTCATGACTCCTCGATCTTCAAAATCTACACCGCAAAAACAATTTCTCTTTACTCTTGGAATTTACAGTTTCCTTGGTGGAATTCAGAATCGAAAGTTTGAAGATAACACTTCGCTGACCACTTTACCGCGATTTTGTTGATGTCCAGTTTACAAACAGACTCCCCCGTTCTGGACTCTCGACCGCGCCCTGCGGCCTACACCCTCCAAGCGCACTTCGGATACCCTTCAAGTCCACCGCCACTTGACTTCCGCCCCAGTGGTCAAACAACGATCACTTGTAGCATCACTTGTGGAACGGAAGTGCTTCCATGTAGAGTTGTGTTATGATCACTTTACACACTGGATACCGATCTCGATACTTTCCGCTTCTTATTGCTACTTAACGATCTTATGATGTGATACAGGTGTAATTTATGTATAAAGTTATATCGCTAAAACTCCTTTGTAAGAAATATGAGGCTGAAACCCTTTTGAACCCCTTCTTTCGTGGTCAAGAAACGGGTTGGCGAAATTCCAACACATCCACCCCAAAAATTATCAAAATGTGCTTAAATTTTGTTTATCACTCCAAAAAACCAAGCCTAGTCAAATGTGTACGTAATTATGTGAGGTCTGAAGTAGAAACAGAACTCAAATGTGAGAAAAGAGGAATAGAGAGGAATAGGCTACATGATGTGAGTGAAACAAATAGAGGCTGCATGATAAGAAATAAAAAAAGAAGCTACATGATCTGAGGAAAACAGAGAAAGACGAAACACGGCATGGGGAAAATGTTGTGTGGTAGATCTGACTAAACTGTATATTCTACACATAACAAGTAGGCTACATGGCAAAAGAGAAATTGGGAAAGACGGGAAGGCTACATGAGATGAGATGATCAGAGAGAATCAGGCCTACAATACTTGAAACTGAGAGAGACTTAAACATTTGAGAGTCACAGAATGTTGTTTCATGACATGAGAGAGGCTGTATAGCACGAGAGGAACAGAGAGGCTACATGACATGTCTCGAGTCAGCTGATGTACTAGACGCGGCTGGTCCACATTGTTACATTAGTTAGGCTTAGTCTGACATCCACTTGGACCCACTAATGTAATCATTTCTGTCACCCTCCCCTTCTCTCCGCGCTGGAAATAAAATTACAAATTACTCACAGGCCGATTTGTTAAACAAACTGTTAAATGGCGTCCGTCGCGTCTGGGAAGAAGCCAACGCGTTCCCGACTTCACTTTATTGACTAAAGATTCGCTTGGTGGCCTCTGACCACCTGGACTGTTTGAGTGGCAAAGAAAAGAGCAAAAAAAAGTAACAATAACATGTTTACTTTATGGATTTACTATTTTTTTATATTACTGTATCTGTCAACACAAACGATTTCTGTAGCTAAATTTATAACTGAGACAAAATATTATTTGTTAAATTCAAAACCAATATTACCATTTGACCTACGTCGGTGGTTTTTGTATAATGCAAGAAGACTTGTAATTTAGTTTTTTAACAACCGAAGCATGTTTTGATAGTGTTTTCAGGTCTTCGTTTACCTACGAGTTTAACACTTAAGAAGAAAAATAGTTTGTAAATGTATATAGTTTTACTGTCAGCAAAAATATACGAGTGGTAAACAAGTGCCTACAGAACTGAATTTTTATAAATTATTATCAATTATTTTTAAGATGGGGACGCCACTATGTGCGTATTTTAACCCATATATGAATGAAGGATGAGTGTAGGATGAGTGGCGCGATCTTGTAGTCTTGTTAGTGACTAAGGCCAACATGTTCCTTAGACACAGCTGTTAATTAATAGCCCATACAGCTAAGACAACTAAGGGACCTACAGTTTATTGTGGAATCCGAACCACATTTTTTCCTCGTAATTAACGAATTGGTCTAATTATTAGGATAGTACTGCGGATAGTCGTAGTACTCACTAGTGCGGAAGTTAATCCACACCAGGGAGCATCGCATCCACAGTGCATCCCTATAAATATCCACAATTCGTGACCTCCTAGTAGCTGGATTACAGGACGACGCCACCCGTCCCAGTGAAACATAGTAAACACTGTTTTCGTTTCGTTCGTGATCCACAAGAATGAAAAATCGATAAAGCAGTTTAGTCCGCGGTTTCATACATATACCTTAAACCCACTTAAGTCGTATCGTCATTCCAATCAAGCAATCAGGCAAAGTTAAGCGCTTCCTTTCACCTCGCAGGATCATCATTGTCCTAACGACTCGGATCGTCCAGGGAAGATTCTGATCGAACCAAAACACAATTTGCCAGAGCTGCTCTAAACTGACGTCCAGGCGAAATTACACTTGACAGGGACATATGCAGCAATGAGCATTGAAATATGAGATGAAGATAAAGTGACAAAACAATTAGGGGATGCAAACACCCTGGAGGCGATTACACCCCTTGTGTAATCCCTTTTAGATTAGGCTAACTTCACACAGGGTCAGTCACATTAGGGTAGTTTGTCGGGGGGAGCGCCTGCCCCAAACTCGCAAACATTTTGATTGCCTTTGTTATTGTCCCTGATAGGGAATTTGTTCGGTTGCTGCACACTCGGCGTTTTATTCGAGTTTAATTCCTTAACCAAGCTTGGAAAGCCTTGGTTTTCTTGTAGATTATCACTACTTTTAATCAAATACCCTTACCGCAGCACACCTGCAGACTTAGGAGAATGTGTATTTATGTTGGGTTTCAACTACAATTCGTTCTTAAACATGTGAGATTTATTCTAAGTAAATCAAATCAGAAATCAGAAAATCTATATTGTTTCATATTTATTTACAAGCTCATACACAGAGTAACTTAAGAATAACTTAGATTAGCTAACTCACACACTTATTTAACTATGAAACAATTCATCCCTAGGTCAAAGACCTGTTTGGGATGTTCTATTACGTGTATACACATATAAAAACAGCTCAAAATATAAATAAGCGTTTAGGTTTGCTGCTACAGGAAATGAGAAAGGTGTTTTTATGTATAAGATAAATAAATCTGCCAAATTCGATCAAAATATTATCAGACAAGCAATCTGCAAAGTTTTTTTTTTCCACCAGAAGAATGAGTGAGAAGTTTGTACCGTTTTCTTTTGGAATTTTCTCCGTAACCTTTAATCGTGCAGCAAATCTTCAAAGTACTAAATTATTTGTTGTTTTTTTCATGATGGTTATATGAAAATTGGGCATTTTTATGGTTGAAGGTAAACATAAAAAACTCATTTTTTAGAAATGTTTAAAACCCAAAACACTTGTTCTTATGACCAAGTTTACGTCTTATGTCACCAATGGTAATAGCTGCTTCCCTATTAGGTAAATTTGCTAAAACAGCAGAACTTATCAAATTTTCCACCCAAAATAATTATTTTTCGTATTTTGTTTGATCGATAACTTGTTTATACACAGTTCATTCAGCTAAACATTACCGTGGCAACGTATGGACCGAAATCGTAGCCTTAATGCCTAGAACTGCATTGCGCAAATGCTGTCTGGCGTCAATGGTAATTTCGACGCAGAATTAGACCTCGCTCTGTACATGGTCATTTTGGGTTGCACATTAGGACCGCATCACAAAATCAAACCTCCAATTTCATCGTGTATTTAGAACTCCAAATGTACCTCCTTAATTGTGTCGAAATTCAACAATAAAATTGTTTTTATTTCAGCACCGTTGAAATTTATTTGTTTCACTATATTTGTTTTGTGATTGTGTTTACTTGTTCAATATTTAGTTTTAAAATATTTATTTTATTTTTACTATAGTTTTATTAGGAAATTTAAGTACTGGACAAGATTTAACTCGAGTAACGTAAAATAAATTAAGATTCCATGGTTGTTATACTGATGTTAAAATGGACCCCTGGTTGTTGTTAATTAAACATGTATATGACAGGGAATGTGATGTGATGAGATGGGATTGCATGCAATGTTCACACATTTCTAAAGAAAGTGAAATAGCTGCTAAGATTTTTTGCGTATTTTCGTTCGGTCTGCTGTATCGCAAAACAAATAACAGCAATTTTGCATATTGGTTATAATAACGCTATGTAAAGGTTGTATGCAATCTTTTTCAGCATTTTTTCTAAAGTAGTCAATTCTTAAAAGTAGGCTAGCCTATATAGAAATAGAACCCGAGTAGGTCTACTCGAGCAGCAGCGGAAGACGCGTGCGGTTTGTGTAACATACCATAAACTCGTCCAGGTAATCTCCAACCGTTAGTCTACAAACACACACACACACGCACACCAAAACACGACTGTCGTGCCACAGTTCCCAACTCTAATCCACGGACGGGCCAAACAGTTTGAGTAAATCCCAAACACTAACTTCGACATCGATTAGAATCGAAAATTGTCTCTAATATGGCGACGATACGGCTGTAGTACGACGGTTATATAAATAGGCCTTCCATTTATCTGGCAAAACCGTTGTACACTAAAAAAAGAGTGATTAACAAAGTTTACTATATACTACTTACTACTTACTATATGAATTTAACCTCCTATTGAAAAGTCCGAAACGTATTCGTGGTTCATGTACTGTTATGTTTGAATTCGAGTGACGATTAAATATTTACCTTTTATTTCGTGGTATATTTAACAGTGCAGGCTTTACTTTGGTAATACAGTAACACCAGAAAACAAGCTACACTCTATAAATAAAGCTTGATGTTTAATCTAGTATATGAAGTGAGTAAAATTACCTATAGCCCCTACATAAAAAACAATTCATAAACAAAAATACTTTTTAAAAATGCCACGTTTTTAAACGTACTAAAAAGTAGAAAATAATCTATAAATATGTGGAGAGAATAAATACTTGTAAGATTTTAAACGAAAAACGTGGGGCGCATGCTAATTTACAATTATCTTCACCTATTGAACTATTATTATCTATTGCATGAGCCCCACGTTAAAAAAAAAAAAAAAATTAAACTACGATGTATAAATGCATATTTGTATAAATCAATAATGTTTACACTTTATTTTGTTATACATATCCTGTATACATTTTACAACCTGCATAAAAATCCAGTACATATTTTAACCCATCACAAAAATCCCTGCCAAAAAATGTCAGATAATACTGTATTTTATAAACAAAGTTAAAGAACAACGCCGTCTTGGTGGAACTGCCCATAAATAAGGGGGAGGGTCGAAAAAACATCAATGCGGGATTAGGGCTGTCCGAGGCCGTAATTACGCTATCTTAAGGGAGCAATTTGAGAGTAACCACATGGGGTTCAAAGGGTAATTTGTTTTTGGGGGCTTAGAGGGCCCATATGCGTCGGCGCGCACCATCCCCTACAACAATCATTGTACGTTTTTATCTACTGCGTTGACTATGTTTTGTTTACTAGGATTATCAATTGTTTATCGCTATTATCGAACACTTTGGGTGCAATTCATTTGTGGTTTTATTCCGCTTGTATTTGGTTTAGAGATTTTAAGCTAGTGTTTTCCACTGTTGTAATCAAAACATTATACAGGACAGATTATTTTATACTAGGAAAATCTAGATGCTACCTGAATTCTTTCTGAATACTATTAAGTTTGGTTTTGATGTACATGTCGCAATGATTTGCGGTGATTCAATCAATATGAATAGCGTAAACTATTATAAATCAAATTAAAATAAATATAATTACAAATCTACTACAATTTTGTTAAATAATATACGTATTTTTTCATCCCAAACAAAACTAAAATAAAGAAAAAATTCTTGGTTTGTTGGGATAAGCCATCTTTCATGCCTCTTGGTTTAAGGCTTCATGCAATCAATAGTCAGAAGAAGAGCCATACTCTCTAAAAATATCGTGCATCATTAATAATCATGTACAATTTTTAATTTATTTAATTATTTCATTTCATTTCATTTCATTTCATATAACTTTATTCATTAAAGTACAATATATAGATACAGGAATGGCGTCAAGAGTAATTTAATAAAACTAACTAACTAACTAAAATACTCATCATTATCATGCATGGCATAACAACATACCATCAATATTAATAGCTTTTCAGATCAAATAAATTAAAACAAGCAGTGCAATATGAAAGTTTATACATGAAAATATCAAAATTAAAAATATAGATAAAATTATTTTAAAAACAAAAGTTTCAATTGATATGAAACAGAGCAATTAACAACTTATAGAACTAAAACTCTTCAAAGGAGTACATAGCCTTGTTGATAAGAAACTTTTTCAATTTTGATTTAAATTTATTTTTGGAAGTTTCTAATTTGATTTCTTTAGGAAGTTTATTATAAAATTTGGAACCGGCATATTTAGGTGTCTTCGTAAAAAGTTGCAGAGTATGTGAGCTTGTGGCCAGGTTTTCTCGATTTCTAGTGAAGTAATTGTGACAGTCTCCAATAAGTTGTAATTCATTAAATCTGTCTTTTACTGATAATACTGTTTCATAGACATACATTCCATAAACAGTCATAATATTCTCAGTTTTAAAATATTCTTTGACTGAAGTTCTGCGTTTTAAATTGCACAAAATTCTAATAGCTTTCTTTTGCTTTTTTAGAATTGATTTAAATTTAAATTTTTTGCTCTCTGAAACGACAAGAAGCGCAAGTATATCGTAACTTTTGGAAGTATTGTAAATAAAAAATATCTAAATATTATAGACATCCCAAGAACAAAACAACCTGCGCAGAAACGAAAAGATCACGTGGTTCGCGCAGGTAGGTGTGGCGTACCATTCAAACCTGCGCGGCTCGAAACGGCCCAGGGTTCTTTTGTTTCTGGTATTACTATAATAGGCAAACGTTTTTCTTTAAAACCATTTTTCTCAGTTTGTATCTGAGAAAATCTACGCATATTGTTAAAAAGATATTTTCCTGTAGATGTGCAGAATTCCTTTATAAACTAAAATAAGCTAAAAAATAAGCACAAAAAATGAATTTAAAATTTTAAATAAATTACATGTCCCTTATGGGTTGCCATGCTGGTAACAAAATAACGACGAAATATAAACTGAAAAATCAAAACAAATGGAAGAAATTACTGTTAAATGTTTTATTTACAGTGTGGGGTGAAAATTGAGAACTCTATACATTACATGTTTTTGGTCGATTTTTCGACCACTGGACGACCTCTATAGTTTTCATTATTATATGGGCGTAGCACCATAACACAATCCTTGACTTTAGCCCGAAGGAGCAGGTCCCATCGGTCATGCGAGGCACACATCGGCCCCTCTTTACAGGAGAAGCACTCCCGTGGTCCCTTATGTGCACCGGTTAACAATGTAGGAACACACAGTTGAAGCCGAGTTGAAGGCTTCAACTCGAACAATGAAGGGAAAGCCGAAGAGGACCAAGCTAAAGATAAGAAGAAAGCTTGGCCTCGTGGACAGTTGGGAGCATGAAGAGAAGGATCTCCCAACCCCTTAGTCGCCTCTTACAACAAGCCGGGAAAGGCTGCGGTCCTATTCTAACCCGGGAAACCACAGGGGAGACTCTGTGCATGGAGACTGGGACGGTGGCGTCGTCCTGTAATCCAGCTACTAGGAGGTCACGAATTGTGAATATTTATAGGGATGCACTGTGGATGCGATGCTCCCTGGTGTGGATTAACGTCCGCACTAGTGAGTACTACGACTATCCGCAGTACTATCCTGATAACTAGACCAATTCGTTAATTACAAGGGAAAAATGTGGTTCGGATTCCACTATAAACTGTAGGTCCTTTAGTTGCCATTAGCTGTATACATTAACAGCTGTGTCTAAGGAACATGTCGGCCTTAGTCACTAACAAGACTACAAGATCGCGCCACTCACCCTACACTCATCCTTCACTCATGGGTTAAAATACGCACATAGAGGCGTCCCCATCTTAAATAATTGATAATGTGGGAGGAAGGAAATAATGGAATATAAGCTTAAAGTGGTTGCAGTGCTCGTTTATGAGTCGGTTCGATCATAAGAAAAGATTTTTCATTATCCAAAACTTGGTCCCGGATGTACTAAATCATTTGTCATTTTAGCAATAAAAGAATAAATTATCTTCACTGAATAAGTAGCTGTAATTGTAAAGCTAGATGAATCATACTTCGTCATAGAATCATTCATCTTTAACTACAAATTATGACGCTGCCTTTATAAAAACAAAAATTTTAAATCCGAAAACTTTCGAAACATGTTTCAAACTTCCCTCCTGCTTTTCCTGCGGTAAAATCGAAGAGCGGGCTGGCTTCCCTTTACATTTTGGATTATAAATAGCCTAAAACTTGTCACAGACACGGGAAACGTCACTATATACAACGTCCGGTCTTCAATCAAAGTGAGGTTCCAGAGGACGACCCTTGTGACTGTTAGGGCGGTCCTCGTCCACCACACACACCTGTTACTAGCTGGAGATTGTCGGAAGTGGTGACCACAGCCACAGCCTCCCCACTGAGGGGGTCAAGCGACAAACTTGAGTCAATAAAATTAATCGTTTGGTATTTCTGTACATAGGGATCTGGCTTGTAACATATCTAATCAAAATTGTCTTGCAATTTCTGGAATTACGTAAATTTGTTATTGGATGGCTAGGTATCTTACAATAATGCTAAATTTAGTGGTTTGGGATTTATTAAATGTAGCTTGCTAAAATAAAGGTTTCGGCGAATTGAATTTAGCTCAAAATAAAGATAGAATTATCATATTATATAGTGTACATATTATTACACAAATATTACACTCATGGTGACAGGATTAATTAAGTATCATCATACAGTACCGATTCACATGAAGATTCATCTTCACACAAAGTATGACCTGTTCATACTATTGAATGTGTAACCCATTCCTGGTAACATCTACTGACGTGTGTCTTTTATTGAACACAGTTTTGTTTTAAGATCAATTATTAGGACAGACCCATACAAGTAAAGTCCAAAGTCATATAAACAATTTAAATTCTCATAAAATAATAAAAAAATTAAAAAATATATAAAAATATAAAATATCAAAGTGATTACGGATTGAATTTCAATGTTTCAATATAAACCAACGAACAAAAACACCATTACTACCTAAAAACCTTCCACAACTGTTGCAACTTGATGCACTCGAACTTCGCATATTATCATAGATTAAAGAATAGACATAAAGGTCTACTCTTTCACCTATGATATTATGTAATGCATACTGTGTAATCATCTGTTATTGGAATACAAAATATAAGGGATTTTTGCAGCAAACATCCCTTAGGAATCAAGTACGGTACATTGAAAATATAGTTAGAGGTCAAATTTACTTAGTATGTTTTATCTATGGTACTATAATTTCTTCAAACGTTTTTTTTATTTCAACTTTTATTGTTATTACGATTACATAACAATTTCAAGTCGGTGGGCCACGTAATTCTGTTGTCCCCCAACAAATGTATAGACCTATCTCCACTATGACACTTTGAGAGGTCCCCAACCCCCAAAGCTGTCATTTTCGACCCTATGAGTCAGTCCCCCATCGGCGTTACTCGCGCTTCGCTTACCTCTTATTAATAACTGTTTTTTCGTAACCCGTCATTCACCCCAGCAACATGTGTACTCATTTCCACAGCCCATTCCACACACTAGATTACCTTCCACCGTTCATCATCTGTGAATATTCACTGATAAACTGTGGCCAGACGATTCATTAATCATATTCAATGTTTCGGAACTCAAATTAATATTGATGGTGTTGGGGTTGGCAGGGGGTGTAGGTGATAGCTAATAAAATACAGTAGCCTAAATGAATGTTTTAAAGTAATGTAATATGTATTATGTATGTGATTAAATAAAAATATGAATATAATATGATTGTATACAAATTTAACTAAATAAGTCACGGACACGAAATAGATAGTTGTAAAAATAAGAAACCCTAATTAATTTTAAAATATTATAAAATATAAACAACTAGCTGTAACCCGCGGGCTTTGCCCCGTTTAACTTCTTAATTTTTAAGATGATCTCGTTCGCATGGCTCAATCACGTCCTGGTTGAAGTTCGTTCGCTACGCTCACTCACCTTTAGGTTGGAGCTCGTTCGCTACGCTCACTCACCTTTAGGTTGGAGCTCGTTCGCTGCGCTCACTTGCCTTCAGGTTAGCTCGTTCGCTACGCTCACTTGCCTTCAGGTTAGCTCGTTCGCTACGCTCACTCACCTTTTGGTTTTCAAATTAGCTGTTGTCATAAATGTAAAAGAAATAATAGTGCTGCACCCTGTTGGTAATCCTTGTAACTTTAATGCTATTGAACATCATAGAAAAGAACCAACTTGTTTAATTGAAACAGCTGTTAAGATTCATTAATTCCATTTCTCATAAGGTTAACATGGGAAACTCCAGAGCCACTGGGGCGGAGCCTATTGGACGGATCACGAAATTGATGGTGTATAAACCTATTCCATGAAATTCTACACGTATGTACCAAGTTTCGTGGCAATCGGTTCAGCGGTGTCTGAGTTTATCACTGCCAAACAAACAAATATATATAACCCAAAGGTGAGTGAGCGTAGCGAACGAACTTCAACCAGGACGTGATTGAGCGATGCGAACGAGATCATCTTGAAAATTAAACGTAACGGTACTTTCTTTCCATCGGTCTGTCTTAGGGGAAACCTATAACTTAGGCGATACGAAGTTCGCCGGGTCAGCTAGTATATATATACAAACATCCTCTTTTATACTTATAGATATATACAAACTTCCTCTTTTATACTTATAGATATATACAAACTTCCTCTTTTATACTTATAGATTTAATTTTTTTTACCCCTATACACAATAAAAAATCTATATCTATAAAAGAGGAACTATGTGTGTATGTATGTATGTATATACAGTATATATGTATGTACCTTGAGGACTCCGAAACCGCTCAACAGATTGTAGTGAAACTTTCAGGGATTATTTATCATTATTCAAGGATGGTTTTTTGAAGTTTTTGTGTAGATCCGTCAAAAGAGCTCCGCCCCAGAGGGTTTAAGTGGGCCAATGTCAGACTTTTTGAACTACAATGTTTACAAATAAATATAACTAAATAAAATATTTTGTCTTCTTTCGTTTAAATTAACAACTCTTGTATAATATTTAGATTCAAATACCGTTGATTTTTTAACATGGTATTTTTAATCCTAATAACCAATAGCATGGACCTACAACTATCCACCTATAGATTTCATTATTGACTTTGAATAAGGAATCTAATCTTAATAGAGAATCTGAAGCTTATTCATATTGGTGACGTTTGAGTGAGCTAGATTATTTTGATGACATTTACGATTTGCATTTTACTCTTTGATTATAATGTCACAGTGCTAAAATTATTTAAAACAAGGAAAACAGGGTAAATAACAATAAATAACATACGCTCTTTGCATACACCGTACTCTGAACTCATCTTAAAATAGTCTCCATCCGTAAGGCAGTCTAATTATATGCTATTGAAGAAAATGACGAAAACTCACTCATGATCAGTATATGTCATCAGACATAAACACACCTAAAAACCATCTACAGATCTAAACTTACATTTTAGAATAGTTGTTTAGCCTCCGGATTACTGTATTAGTACTTAAAATGGTTTACAATACCTGCATATAGTAAATCTTTGTTGGTGATTTAGGCAACTAGTTTCGGCTCTTGTTTTGAACCATCTTCAGGCCTCAAGATGTCAAGTGATCACTTCATTCGAAGGTCGTTAACAGAGTTCAATAAATAAAACATATACAAAACACGATACACGGAACGGACACACATTACAAAAAACACGAAAAACACGAAGGGACATTGACAATCGATCGTGACCGGGCTGAGGTAAAGTCTAGACCTAGAACTCTGTTAACGACCTTCGAATGAAGTGATCACTTGACACCTTGAGGCCTGAAGATGGTTCAAAACAAGAACTGAAACTAGTTGCCTAAATCAGCAACAAAGGATTACTATATGCAGGTATTGTAAACCATTTTAAGTACTAAACTTACAGATGAATATGTTTATTAGTACTGTATGTTAACATTCACCTACACCTCTATCGGACAGTTAAGTTATTCGGGGGCTGGAATCTCCTAGGCACATTCCCCATGTGATATACAGTGTGTGTAGACTGAGATAGCGGACGGTACCCGTGTACGTAGACAATATTATACCAAGATACGAGCGGTCGCAAGGCGATGTTGATGTTGATATTTGCAATAGATAACCGTTCTAAACATCCAGCCACGCGCCGCTCGCTGCAGTGTTTCGCAACATAAACTATGACCGTGTCCTTAAAAATAAGAAGAAAATAGAAACTTTTAAAAAATTTGCTTTGGTAAATGTAAAATTAAATTCACCCGATTTTGTTCGTCAAACAGCAGCGAAAACGGCCGTTTTCATTGAATGTTCTGGGGCTAAAGTTGTAATTTAATACCTAGCGTTTGAAAATAATCGGGAGCCGAGCAAGGCCCCACTAGAAAAATCGGCTTTACATTATTCCCTTTTAGTCTGACTTTGATGAAGAAAATCATCCGAGCGATAATATTATGATTTCGTTATTCAGATTAATTTGTGTTTACCATCGTGTTACACTATATATTTTACTACAAGAAGACCAATTAATAATTCAAATGATGAAGGTGTGGATTTTAGTGGAGGATGTTTTCTAACACAGAGAAAGTCCTACGTTTTAGGTGCTTATAAATTTGAGCGAATGTCAGTCGCTCTAAGAAGGTCTAGTCAAGTTTGCGATATTTTCTTTGATTGAATCAGCCTTTCATCAGAATAAATAAATACAAAAATTCGATTTAATTTGTTAGCCTTTGCGAACGACCGATCAATTCATAATCATATGGGTAAAAAGCATTGTTGTTGGCGGAACCGAACCCTTGCCACCGAATTAAATAACCGGAACCGAACCATTGGGTCAGAATGCTCCCACTACAACAACAGCCTAAATCTCAATAAGCTTACAAATTGTATGTGTAACAGTGCTTAGCTAGTGGGCCAATAATATATTATAATATATATTCTAAGAATATTGAAGAAGCCTTTTGTTTTGGACGGTTCCCCAACAAAAAACACCAAAACAGCAAACAAGAGATGGCTTTACGAAAGGGATTATTATAACGTAGATTCCGAGCAAATGCTTACTTCAATACATATTATACAATATGGAATGCTGTATAGATTCTCTATCAACCAAGTAAATTGATACATGATAATCGAGCAAGTTTACCGTTTTATCTTTAGTTTGAATCCGTGTTTCACCAATGGCCATAATGATATCATAAACCATATCACTCTCATATGCGATATCACTTGCAACGTCAATGCTGAATCACATCAATGTTGACTTTTGATGTTGTAAGTAGACTCTCATCATAGTGAAATATGAAACTTGTTTTGATGTCTGTTTATGCTCGAGTGCGATTATTCCAACTACATTTTTCTCATTGTGGGGTTTGTTTGAAACTTAAAGTGCGTGATTTAGTTTTTGACAATAAATACAAGAGTATGCTACAAAATACAGTAAAGATAAATCGTTTCGTTTGGTAAAATCGTTTAAACTGCGAATTAACTAGGATAAGTTGCTTAAACAACTAAAATATTTAGACGTTCCTTGCTCAAGGAATAAATTAAAAACTTCAGTTGTAGGTTAAAATACATTGTAACCGAAACAACAAGAAAATACCAAACACAATGAGCTCACAACAAATAATTTAGTTATTTTCGCAAACTGGGGTCACTATATTTTGTTATGATAAGAAACTAGTTAATCTACAATCGAACATAGTTGAAAGATAAACCGTAGACCTTCTTAATATGAATAACATACTAACATACACAAACCTAACTAAAAATAACGAAATAACCGATAAATTGATTCATATTCTGAGAGGTCAATTTACAACCAAAGTCTCAGTACTCTAGCAAGTAATATTATCGTTCAAATTAGTTAAAGATCACCAAAAGTTTAGGAAAGTGCGTATACCTTGAACAACATCCCAACCGTGAATGCCACTCCCCACAAATAACCCCGAAATAAAAACAAGCATACTGAAATCGTCCAACTGGATTCAAATTTACGACCGATGATTTGTTCGACGACACGCTCTATTAGTGTGGGAAGTGTTAAAGATGTTCAGGCCATTAAGACATGTAAAAACTGTCGGACGACATAAATCTGGGGACTTCCTGGGGAGCGTGGTGTCAGGTGTGGGGTAGCTACCCCTCTACACGGGACAGGGGTAGCTACTCCCACACTGATGTATTGGCTGTCAATATGTCCGTGATCACCTTCTGTCACTCTGTTAATACAGGCTCAGATTGGTGATTATGATATGGCCAGACCTCCCCTAGGTCTAAGACTTAAGACACTGTCTTGAATTGAAAGATGTCGAATTGGGAATACTTTGATGTGTGCTTTGATCGTGTGAAAATGGTATCGGACTTTGGGGATTAACATGATGAGTTGAGCTACTATTTGGGCGTGTGCTCCCGCTATCTCCGCGTTCCGCCACCTCCGAACCCAAATCTGTCCCGCCACCTCCGAATTCTTGAGTGACTCTTATAATACCGTCACTGCCTGCGTTGGTAGCTGTCATTGCATCCACGGCTGAGAAGCCCTGTGGATGGGAGATTCAATGACAATTTAACCCATGGGTTAGGTTAGGTTGGGTTAGGTTAGGTTAGATTAGGTTAGGTTAGGTTAGGTTAGGTTAGGTAAGAACGGAAAGTCTTAACGCAGGTATTAACCGAGGATTATAGGGGTCACTCTGAAATTCGGAGGTGGCGGGACACGGAGGTGGCGGGACGCGGAGATAGCGGGAGGTAACCGAGCTACTATTTGGGTTTCTGAGAGATTACAAGCTCGCCTAGTAAGCAATGTCGCAGGTTCGATCATAAGAAAAGTCAGGAGCTTTTTGGTGCTTCGAAACTGGACCCAACCTTGAGGTGTTTCAATCAATGATCCTGAATATATAAATTGATTCCAGCCTTTGAAGATATTGATTAAGCTCCTTGACTTATCTCACTTCTACAGCCTACTCCTAACTCATATTTGGCTTAACGCCAACATTTCCAACGTTGATATCCCGTCTTAAATTTACAAAGTGCATGTATCTTGTACATCCACAACCATGCTAAATGCCACTCCCCACGAATAACCCCCAAAATAAAAAACAGGAGTATGAACTACTGAAATCGTCGTATAATTATAAATAATCGCACTGAAATTTGTATGGTTAAGTTGTAAAGATGAAAGCTCTCTGAGTAGCAGAACCTTGAACAAATAAAAGTCATTTTGAGAACCTGCTGAAAACTACCCTACCTAATTAAAAAAAAAAAAAAAAAAACTATAAAACTAAGAAATTCTCGGAAATCCTTTACAAAATTTTAACTGTCACTACAAATACTTTACCACAAAATAATAATCGTTTGTTCCATTTCTCTTAAAACCTATAGAGAAACAACAAATTGATGGACTATAAACATATTTTTTTATGCTGAAGATTCACTCACAAAACTATTTCTTTGAAAAGACAAACAACACACTCGCTGTGCCGAGACATTTCTGTATGTGGCCCTGTAAAATTTGCATTGCAAGTTTGGATTTTTGACTTGCAGTGTGGGCGGAGACGGGGGACTTCAGGGACAACTCGCACCACATGACCATGGATCATTCCCAGCTCAGCTTCAGCAGTGCCCGAAGTCGCAACAGGGACAGAAAGGGTACGTGGAACAACCAATGCTAAAAACATAGAATTACGATCCTGGTATGAAAGGGGTCTTGATGGGCATTCCAAAAAGATTCGCGTCCTTAAGGTTTTTCCCTTTGAGTGATGTTTAACTCCCTTAGTTATAAGATCTGCGTCAACAATCGACCCTCCAAACTCAATAGTTTACGCCAGAATCTTCTACTGGAAGTTTCGTATATTGAAGGTTTATTCCCTGATGTTGAGTGATGTTTTACTCCCTTGGTAACTAGGGCCGCACCCCAATCAACCCTTTAAACTTAGTATATGCCATAATCTTCTACTGGAAGCATTGACTTTTTAAGGATTCATAGTCAATGCTGGAAGTTTCGTACACTGAACGTTTATTCCCTGATGTTGAGTGATGTTTTACTCCCTTGGTTACTAGGGCCGCACCCCAATCAACCCTTTAAACTTAGTATAGGCCATAATCTTCTACTGGAAGTTTCGTACACTGAAGGTTTACTATACCTGCAGCATTGGTTTTACTTGTGGTGATTTCTTTGTGATCGGCAAGGTAATTCGGACGAAACATCAAGGTTTTGTTCTTCACTCGATCACATAGCATGTCACGAGAGTTTTGATATGTTTCTAGTCGTTAGTGTCTCGAACTTCGGTATGAGAGTGACGATTTCGAACCCCCATACAATATAAATTTTTGGATACACGAATTTAAAGGGGCTTACACCATTTTTCTATGAAAGCGTTTGTCTTGTTTAATTGGCGTTTCAACTAGATAGACAAATCATTGCTAAAAAAAATTCAGCTAGATACTTGTATTTTCATTCAAGTCTCGCCCAGGATTTAACAGGTAAGTATTCAAAATTTCGCTAGAGCAGCTCTACACTCGGCAGCTAGTGGTCCAGAGCTCACTCGTTCTGTTATGCTAGTTTTGGGATTGTATTTGCCCCACAAACACAGAGTCGTAAATATGTCCCACCAGACAGGAAAGATTAGATACTCCGCCATAAACTGCTGCCTTATCTGACTCCTGCCGAACCGGCAAAAACTGACGATCTGCAGCTCTTCTGAACCTCCTGTCTTCTCAAATTCAAAAGAACTTAATAAGATGGTTCTTCTAAAACATTAAAGGGTAATTAAAAAACAACGTACTGTGAAATCGGTAAACCGTCGTTTAACGTTGTCAAAAAACTGACCGTAGTCTTTTAAAAATATATAACCCAAATTCAAGTTCAATTTTGAAACCCAACAAAACCTAACTAAAGTTTTGCTACTAAAAAAAGGAAGGGAGCCTGAACAATATTTGAGGCCTTACTACCCCCTCCCCCATCAAAATTACATTATAATAAACTGAGCCCTCCCCCTTGATAACTGAAGAGAAAACACAACGAGTAGACTTACAAGTTACAACCAAACATAGACGCACTAAACTAGTCACATCACGAACTTTAAAATCAAATACCCCCGCCGCAGCAAACCTGCCGTCTAAGCGAATTTCCATTTGGCCGAATTGATTTTCAATTGATCTATTTAAATAACATTAGGTTTAACGAGTACCTAGGTTTGCTGCTACAAGGAAACTAATAAAGTAGTGTGTTTTTAGTAAAATATTGATAGCTTACTATAAAATAAATAAATTTGCCAAGTTTGATCAAAATATATCCATAAACAAGCAAACTACAACATTTTACAATATTCTCCATAAGAATAACATGGGAATTTTAAATTTACAATTTTTTTAGTTTTATCCGTAACCAATAACCGTACAAAAACACTTTGATATACTGAATTGTTTGTTTTTTTAAGCTCTTTAAGAAGGTTTAGAGAAAAATTGGGAAATTTTGTGTTTTGAGGGTAAAAAGTGAGAAAAACCAATTTTTACCCCATAAAACCCCCCATAAAACCCTGTTCCCATGGTCCGATCATGCTGGATCGCGAACTCATTCAAGTTTATCCCGCCTTACACCTTCAAACCAAATTTCATCAAAATCGGATAAAAATTACTCAAGTTATCGTGTTCACGGACACATATATATATATATAAATCTATATATATATATATATACCTATATATATATATATACATATATAAAAATTTGAACGAATGGTGTTTTTGGCCTCTGGGGACATTAAAATGAAAAAGTAAATCGGTCCCGGGCCTAAGTCTTACCATGAGACCTACGGTAATAGCTACTTCCCTATAGGGAAATTCGCTAAAAGGTAAAATCACCAATTTCCTAGATAATACATGCACCATGAAGGTGTTGTCAGAAATGAGTCTTATTCAGCCTCATAGAGTATTATTTGGCCATGTATAATTGCACATCTTTAAGGATTTTCTACACCGAAACTTTCTATACTGACAAGACAATTGAATAGTTTCCCTTCATCATAATTACTTTCAATAACCAAATCATCATTCTCCTGGTTCACCAAATCCCTGCATAGTTTTACCAGCAAGAAAACTTGAATCCGTAGATCATGGAACATGAAGGCTGCATGTTTCTCGGCTCCACCTGGCAGTACCGTTAGTCGACAATGACCCTGTGTTATCAGCTGATAAGGGTGTCTAAGCCGCCGCCTCATCCCTCAACGTCAGCGGTTCCTTTGACATCTGTAATTACTGTTTGATAACTGATAGAGAGCCGTGTTTGACGAGACGGTAGCGACCAGCCCTATAACGGTATCCTCACTCCACACACTATTTCCAACAGAGATAATCCTGACGAATTTAAATCCGTCAACAATCCGACAGAGAAGATGACGTATGTTGGTATTTCTGTACAGTGTTTGGTGAAGACTGTAGAGGCGGGATGTGAAAGTGATTAAGTTGAAGAACATTTCTTGTTTCATACAAGTTGTCTGCCCTGTATCTCCTAGCTCGAACTTTTTAAATACACAATTTTGGAATGATAATTGTGTGTAGATTATTTTTTAATATATTTGGAATGGAGTGAGAAGACCTGTGTAGCATTGTTACTAAAACTAGTAGTTTTTTTAACCAGAACGGTCTAATGACACCCCAGTTACCAGTAGTTCTTGGTCTATTCTTGGTGTAGTTTTGATTTTTCTCGTCCACTAAGGCAAGTAGTTTCTTTGGCCAGAACCATTAATTAAAAACCCAACAATGTAGGAAAGCTAGGACCAGATTCAAACCATGAATAGGTTAATGACAGGATCGAACTGGCAAACTTGTGATAACCAGTCGAGTTAATTACAAAAGAATAAATTAAATTACTGGAATACTTTCAGGTGGTCCTGGTTTTGGTTACGCAACCAACAGTTCTAACCTATAGGTTAATTTTTAGTAGAATATCTGATTAATTAATAATAATATTTTATTCTTATATCTTCTTCGGTTGGTGAAGATACCTAATAAATCAAATACTTTTATCCATTAAAATGTTTTTACAAAAAATTTTATGAACATTCAAAACCTGTTATAACGTTGAAATTGACTTTCGATTTTGACTGTTATTATATCGGTTTGTTTGTCATAATAATAAATATTTTAAGAATACAGTACATCGATGTTTCAAGTTTATTCTGTTAAAATAGATAATTTGTAGTAAAAAACGAGTATGTGAATTGTATAATCAAATTCTAAGTAAACAATGACAATCTCTCCTTAAATAATCCGATCATTTGACCATTCAATTAATGTACAAAAATTTACATTTTAGAAAATTGCCACAATTATCCAAACCACAAAAAAGTAGAAAACATTTCAAAATATAGTACACACCGGGAACAATCATTTTTCTCTTCTAATGCGGGTTAAAGCTTATAACGACCCAAAAACTAGATAAATCCAAAATAGAATACATAATGAATTTTTAGTTTATAAATACTATTTTATTCTATTTTTATTTTCAAAGACAGTGTTTACAACTTTATCTTGAGACGTTTTCCCCAAAATGTTCGGTTAAGTCTTAAATTTAAAAGGCTTTGCGCCGGAAAGGCGACTTTGCCGCTGGCAATTTCATTACATTAAGGCGCTGAACCACATTCAAAGCAGCTCCCCTAATTTGTTTAATTTACATATTCTTTTGGTGAAATTGCTTCTTCATCTAATTTCGTTGCCGGTCGGGGCTTAGGAGGATCAGCCCAAGATCCCTGTGCAATAATTGTTGCTTTCTTATCAATCAACCCTGACAAGAAGTGTATCGCAGAGTGGGTTTCGAGGTGTGCCTTTGTTTATTTTTCTTCTCTTAAATACGATACGTGGTAATCACAGTCTGAATTGGTCGGTTCTTATTTTCCCAATCAGAAAGAGGCGTTTATTTACTGTCGGGGAAATAAATATGTGCACTCGAGTTTGAGCTTAAATATCTCTGAGATGGGTTATCTGAATTTGTTGAAACAAAAATTATACGTCTTAATCACAGTCTAAATTGGGTTGGTTCCTAGTTTTTTTTTTCAATCGGAACAAAGTATTCACTTAGTGTAGTATTTATTCAATCAATTTAATTAATTCAAGAGTAACTTAGTTGGAAGCGGAGTCAGTAGTTAAGTATAGCTATTTTGCACCTATAGAAATACTGCTATGCGGTTGCCACCCCATTATCAAGCTAAACTCGTTGCCAGAAGCCAACTTTAGTATTTAAACCCATAGACAAATTTAGCTACCTGCAGAGTATGCTGTAAAATATTTCTATCAAATACACCAACCTTTAACTTTGCATCGAGCCAAACTAAAATGATAAATTATTGTGAACTATACAATCGTATAAATCAAAATTCAGTATCACAGAAAAAACTAACAGGGACATAGACTTCTACTACTGCCACACTTCTTAAGATGATCCTTCAAGTGTTTTTTTTTTCATTTGGTCGTAAAACCCAACTTATATTGGTTAGAATATAGGTGAAACCTTCAGTATTTAATTTCAACACAAGCAGAACATAATGTATTTATTCCACTGGTAGCAAAGAAAGGCCAATGTTACTAGTGTATGTTATGCAAATAGAACATGGTGAAGAACTTGAATGAAATCCTACATTAGACTCATAGTTCTCAAATTAATTTCTTGTTCTCCAGGACGAGTGCTATCAGTAGAGCCTCTGGGAGGGATCAAGACGGAAGGGGTGGACGCCGACGACGGATCAAAAGACCAGAAAAACAACAAGAACAACAAGAGACAGCGACGGCAGAGGACGCACTTCACGTCACAGCAACTACAGGAGCTGGAGGCGACCTTCGCTAGGAACAGATATCCCGACATGAGCACCAGGGAGGAGATAGCGATGTGGACCAACTTGACGGAAGCACGAGTCAGGGTGAGTCTTTGACATTCAGTTACTTTAGAGAAGCTTCAGAAACCTTTAGCACACTAGATGGTAGGTCAAACTGTCGAATCTTCGTCTTGAACCGATAAAACATGATTTTTCAAGTTGAACTTTAACTGGAGATGGACTCCTGAGTATAAGTCGGTCTGTGGTTTTCCAAACTGCAAACTAGTAAGAGTACCACTGAACACTGATGTGTTGTCAATGATGTCATTGTCTTAACAAGTTCTACAAAGGTTAAAAAACATCTAGTAGGGTCCTTGGATTCGAAAGCCTTTATCTGGGTTTTGGTCCATTTGGAATTTGCAATGTAAAAAATATTATGATGAAGATGTTTGATCATCTCAAGCTGTGATATAATACATCGATGGTAAAGAATGGGCATGGAGGGTAGCTTCCTCTGCATTGGTTTTACCAGAAAACTTATGCAATGGTCCGTGTTGTTGTGACTAGGTTGTTTCGAACCCGCCTTAAACAGTAGATACCCTTTTCAAGAATATAAAAAATAGATATTTAGATCAATAGAACCTCCGCGAAAAGCTATGTGACGATTCATGTGTTTTATGTACTATTTTACTAAGAATTAAGTGGATGCACTGTTTTATGTCATAACTCAAACTCAACTCACTTTATTTACCTTTTTACAAACATAGAATAACAAATAAACATATGATTATAATTAATAGAAATTAACAGGTGTTATGAAATAAACTGTTCTCACAACATCCTCCCTTTTAAGTTTGAAAGTTCTTCAACCAGCTTGGTTTGTGTATATTTCTCTTTGGACGGTTGTATGGTTCTGTTTGATGTGCATTCTCAGACAAATGTTGTTCACTGTTTTCCTCTCTTAAATAAGGGGCAAGTTTGAGGTGGAATCGATTTCTTCTCACGTTCCTCTTATCAGTTTCAACAATATATGAACGAGGGCTGTCCAGGATTTTCACAATTTTGCCATGTCTTCTAAGGTCCACAATCCAAACTGGGTCTCCTATATGAAGAGGATTGAGAGTTTGCACTTTGTGCCTTCTATCATAGTTGTGTTTATACTTCTCACGATATGTTTCTTCTCTCCCCTTAAGATCCTTTAGATCTGGTTTTCCACAAAGCAAATGTCCTGTCTGAGGCAATGTGCTCCGTAATCGCCTGTTCATGAGAAGCTGAGAGGGACTGTACCCATTCCAGAGGGGTGTCGTTCGATAGGCTAGAAGTGCTAAATAAGGGTCTTCCACATTTTTCTTTAGAATCATTTTGGCGATTTTCACTGCGGCTTCGGCCTCTCCATTGCTTTGGGAAAATTTTGGGCTACTTGTTATATGCTTGAAGCCATAAACTTTGGAAAATGTCTTGAAATCTGAATGTTCAAGGACTTGAAATTGAGACCCACAGTCAGACCTAATTTCTTCTGGAATGCCATGTCGACAGAAAAAGGCTTTGCATCTCATTATTACTTCTCGTGATGTTAATGATTCTAATTCAGCTATTTCAAAATATCTGGAGTAATAATCTGTCACAGTCAAAAACCAAACGCCTTCAAGTTTGAATAAATCCATTGCAAGTGTTTTCCATGGTCTGTCAGGGAATGGTGTGGGAAGCAATGGTTCATGACTGTTCCTTGAATGTTTAATACAAGTAGGGCATGATTTCACCATACTTTCAATGGCTGAAGAAATTCCTGGCCACCAGACTGACTCTTTTGCACGTAAACGACACTTGGTAATTCCAAAATGACCTTCATGTACTCTTTGAAGTGCCCAAGACTGAAGAGCTGGTGGAATTACAAGTCTTGAACCTCGTAGTATCATCTCATTATCAACACTTAGCTCATCCTTAACTGAATTATACGGTTTTAGGTCATCTCGTAATGATGTCTTAGAAGGCCAACCTTGGATGATTATTTTTTTTAGTTCACGTAAAGTCGGATCTTTATTTTGTTCCTCCAATACTTTAGCAACTATGCAGTCGTTTATATCAATGGACGACAAAACCATTTGAACAAACGCTTGAGTTTCTTCTTCTAACTCACGGTCATCAGTACCTGAAAATGGGAGAGGTGCTCTTGAAAGAGCATCAGGAACTAGAAGCTGCTTTCCAGGAATATAGGTAATTGAAAAATCATATCTCATGAGACGCAATCGAATTCTTTGAATTCTTGGAGACAATTCATCAAGATGTTTGGATTTCAAAATTTGAAGTAGTGGTTTGTGATCTGTTTGTATTGTTATTCTCTTGCCAATAATAAATTCTTGAAACTTTTCACATGCCCAAGCAACAGCTGTAGCCTCCCTCTCGATGTTTGCATAGTTTTTTTCAGAAGGAAGAAGGCTTCGGGATGCAAATGATACTGGTCGTATGGAACCATCATCTTGAACTTGAGAAAGAGTTGATCCTAGCCCTTGAAGCGAGGCATCACAGGAGATAATTGTTTCCCGATTTACATCGTAAATGGCTAGGCAAGGAGAGTTGGTCAAAATGAGTTTTATTTCATCAAATGCCTTTGCCTGCTCTGGACCCCATATCCATGGAACGTTAGCTTGAAGTAATGAATTCATTGGGGCCAAAATCTTTGCTTTTTCAGGAATAAACTTACCAAGAAAGTTTACCATCCCATTAAACCTTTGAAGTTCTTTTACGTTTTTTGGGCAGTCCATTTTGAGAATGGCGGAAACCTTTTCCTTATCAACAGAAATTCCATCGGACGAGAGGAAATGCCCGAGGAATTTAATACTTGACTTCCCAAACTCAGTTTTGTCTTTGTTAAGTGTCATTCCTACATTTTTAAGTTTTTCAAGTACTTGCCGAACAACTGTATCATGTTCTTCTTTCGTTTTGCCCCAAATCAGAATATCGTCCATATGGACGGCGACATTTGACTGGTTGTCTAAGATTTTGTTCATGCATTTCTGAAAATGTTCAGGTGCTGATGTGATTCCAAATGGAAGTTTGAGAAATTTAAAACGTCCAAAAGGGGTAAGGAAAGTAGTTAGATCCTGGGATTTTGCATTTAAGGGGACTTGCCAAAAACCACTGTTTGCATCAAGTTTTGAAAACCATTTTGCTCCTGAGATTGAGCTGAGAGACGTTTCAATTTTGGGAATCGGATGATAAGACCGCTGGATAGATTCATTCAACTTTGTTAAGTCAACACATATGCGGACATCTCCATTAGATTTAGGCACTACTACCATTGCTGAGCACCATTCAGTAGCATGCTCAACTGGTGTGATTACATTATTTTGTACCATACTTTCTAGTTCTTTTTTTACTCGACACATTAGGGGTAAAGGTACTGTCCTAGGAGTGGTTATTGCATATGGCTTTGCGCCATCCTTAAGTGCTATTGTGTAGGGATCAGGAATGACGCCCAGACCACTAAACATTTCATGGTATTCGGTAAAAAAGTCACTGTCTACCTCTGCAACTGAATTAACAAAAGTTAAAATTTTCAAGTCCTGTATTGCTGGACGACCAAGCAAGGGTGTTATGAGTCCCTTCACGACATATACCATGTGATTTATTTTAACATCTCTGTATTGGATATTAGCTCTAACACAACCTACAGTTTCTAATTTTGTTCTACCAGCCCCATATAACTCAACTAGAGTAGGCTGGATCCTACTTGGATCAACTATGCCAGGGGGAATTACTGTTACATCTGCCCCTGAATCAATTTTAAATGATTGTGGTTTTCCCTCAAATACTAATTCTAGTTTCCAGGGCTTACATTTCGACCCATCCCCAAGTGTACCTATGAATACTTTATTATTTGAAGGTCCAAGTTCACTTACTTCATTTTCGTCAGTTACTTCCTGTGCTTCTTTAGATCTGCAGACCTTCGAAAAGTGACCAATCTTTTTGCATAAGTTACATGTTGCGCTTTTTGCTGGACATGTGCTTCTTGGATGGGACGGTTTATAACCACACCAGATGCATTGTACTGGGTATTCTCGTTTCTTTTGACGAAACCTATCTCCTTGATTTTGGTTTGAACTCGATGACGTAGTTGCTTCAATTTGAACTCTTTTCTCATCACATAAATCTGTCTTCTCTTTCTTTACGTTATCTGCATGTCGTATTACTGTAATGGCCTTGTCTAAATTCATCTCGGGATCTAGCAACAAGCGATCGCTAAGTTTCTCATCATTTAAACCCAGTATTAGTACCATCAACACCATTTCATCATTAAGTGAACCCCAGTCACAGGTCCTAGCCAAGGAATGGAGACTAACTATAAACTCTTCAACTGTTTCGTTAATTTTTTGTTGTCTCTTCAAAAACTTTGCTCTTTCGAAAATTAAGTTCCTACGTGGAATAAAATGTTTGTCAAATAAATCTAAGGCTTCTTCAAATGTTAGCGTTGATTCGGTTGCTAAATTGAAAGATGCAAAAATATCATCAGCTTTCTCACCTAATGTGTATATCAGAGTGTTGATTTGTTTGTTCTCAGACTCTTCAGATAACCCAGATGCTGAACGATATCTTTGAAATCGTGTTTTCCATCTTGGCCAATCTGCTGGTACAAAGGAGAAACTAGCTGGAGGTTGAATAACTGAATGAGTGTTTGATACAATGATTGACTTCTTAGTTGAGTTGTTGTATACATTTTCTATGCTTCTTTCATTTTGTTCTTGTTCATTTTCATTATCTTCATAGTCAGATTGTTTCCTTCTTGGATTTCTCTTCTGAGGCATAGCTCTAGACCGCTGCCACCATGTACTATTTTACTAAGAATTAAGTGGATGCACTGTTTTATGTCATAACTCAAACTCAACTCACTTTATTTACCTTTTTACAAACATAGAATAACAAATAAACATATGATTATAATTAATAGAAATTAACAGGTGTTATGAAATAAACTGTTCTCACAACATGTTTTATAATTACATTCTCCACAATACTACACTAAATATGTAGGACTTTTGGCAAACTGACAATTTAAAATAGCATTAAAATAAGTTATTATACGCATAATGCTATCGCGGCAAAACATCCTGCGCGATCGTAGTCATATCGATTGGAAGAAGAGAAAACTAGAAATTAAATCAATACAACACATTATTGATATTCGATAAACCAATATTGACACCCAAGCTTGAATCAAATACGAAACAGAAAAGTTTTTAAGACGAGGCCGCGTTAGTGGTTTAATTGTTTCAACTGTAGAGTGATAATAGCCTTGGTTACCGTTATCAAATGATAAGCGGCGTGTTGACTCTGATAAGACACTGCACCACGTCCGCCACAAGATGGGCCTTATCTACAGGTGAACTGAGATAGTGATAGCTTGTAGCCAGTCTACTGTCTCTGTCCATGTATAACTAGAGGGTAGCTAAGTCTGTGATAAGACACTGCACCACGTCCGCCACAAGATGGGCCTTATCTACAGGTGAACTGCGATAGTGATAGCTTGTAGCCAGTCTACTGTCTCTGTCCATGTAACACTATAGGGTAGCTAAGTCTGTGATAAGACACTGCACCACGTCCACCACAAGATGGGCCTTATCTACAGGTGAACTGCGATAGTGATAGCTTGTAGCCAGTCTACTGTCTCTGTCCATGTAACACTATAGGGTAGCTAAGTCTGTGATAAGACACTGCACCACGTCCGCCACAAGATGGGCCTTATCTACAGGTGAACTGCGATAGTGTTAGCTTGTATCCAGTCTACTGTCTCTGTCCATGTACAGGGTAGCTAAGTCTGTGATAAGACACTGCACCACGTCCGCCACAAGATGGGCCTTATCTACAGGTGAACTGCGATAGTGATAGCTTGTAGCCAGTCTACTGTCTCTGTCCATGTACCACTATAGGGTAGCTAAGTCTGTGATAAGACACTGCACCACGTACGCCACAAGATGGGCCTTATCTACAGATGAACTGCGATAGTGATAGCTTGTAGCCAGTCCACTGTCTCTGTCCATGTACCACTATAGGGTAGCTGTGTCTGAGATAAGACACTGCACCACGTCCGCCTCAAGATGGGCCTTATCTACAGGTGAACTGCGATAGTGTTAGCTTGTAGTCAGTCTACTGTCTCTGTCCATGTACAACTATTATTTCTATTTTTGTGAATCTTAAATTTGCATTAGCGTTTTTTTACATTGGTTTATGATTTGGGCATAACATAAATCCCAACTGACCGAATCGCCATTGGATGGGTAGATCTTCTACATGAAAAGGTTAACTGAAAACTTTGCACCATAATACATTCCAATGATGTGCAACATAGCAATAATATACAACACACCCAAACTCTAGTAATTCAAAATAGTGTATGGCAAAACAATTGGTACACACATGATGGCGTGTTTTAGTTTTAAGAAAGTGCAAGAGAGGAAAAACAATTCTCAATTGGATGGAAACTACTCGTAAAATGAAATAAACAACGCAATCCTGTTATTCAGAAACTACTTACATCTCGAACCACGAACAAACAAACCTCACGAACAAAAGAAATTCCGATTGGAATCGTCGAGTAAACAAAGCTCAAAGTTAAATCAAATTTCTACCCAATAGAATCTCCTTTTGAGAGTGTTTTGTCAAGGGTGTAGGTTTGTTCAGTGGAGTAGTGTGTAGTGTGCAGCGCTGGGGGTGGGCGGGGGATGATGTTTAGAGAAGCAGCCATTGAGCGGCGGTCCGACGTACATCTTGAGCCTGGATTAGGGATGCAGCTGTGGGGATAAATCCCTTCCTCCCTCGCCCTCCTCCCTTACACTCCAGACATTATTATCCTTGGTCCCTCCCGGTGTCGTACACAGGTCGTGACGTCACCGTAGCGTCTACCGCTCCTGATGATTTTATAGTTAATGAATTGGGTTGTACAAGTGTAATTAATATAACAATTAGTTAAACATAATTTTGAAGTGAATTGCTTCTTAACATTTTTGTATACCGTAAGGAGAAAATAACATATAAGGCTTATAAGTTTATTTTTTTCCAACTAGTGACACAGAAGATTCTTTAAGTAACTTTCTTTTCCTAAGAAGAAAATTATATTTCGGTTGACCTATCAGCCAAAAAATGTATTTTATGTACGGTGTATTGATTTTAATTACTCCATTAAGGGTAATATTATTTGGTTTATATTTATGACAGAGTTTTTCATGAAGCTGAAACAGTTCATTATTTACGTAATGAGAAAAGGGTTATACCTATGATTATGTATAGAGTAAATGTTTGGAATAATATAGTATTTGTAACTATTTTTAATTAAAAATCATGGAATTTGACATAGCCTAAATATAATTTATTTATTTCCGGACTTATTCGTCTATTAAGTAGTTACAAAATCGGTAGCTTTTTAGCATTAATTAATTTTTCTCTTGTGCTAAATAAACACACATAACAAAAATTTAAATAACGTTATTCTATCCTTGCAAAACAAAATTTGAACTCCTGGATTCAAGTTTAGCATCAGCAGGAATATATTTTATTAAATCGTAAGAAAATTTAAAATTTTCTCCAAAAATTTAAGATTTTTTATAAATTTAAAAAATGTGACGTCACCATCACATATTCAATTGTTGCTCTTTTACTGGTAATTTTACAGTTTTGACTATTAGAAGTAATCGTTGAAATTTAATTTACTGGACCAATTTGTAGGTGTGTTTGTTCTTATAATGGATAAGTCACTTGTAATGTCTCTAAAGAGTCCTCCACGAATGTATCTATTTGCCTAATTAAGATAGCTATATATCTAGCGTCGTTAAACAATAACCTTTTACTCATGGGTTGATCTTATAAATGTGATAGAATTTTCGCTGTCGTGATTTTTTTATAAAACTGTGTGGTTCAAATTCGATCACATTCCACAAATTTTACTCGTGCAAAACCAACCAAAGATCAATAACACAACTATATTTAGCACGTATTACAAGTTACCTAATGGATATTAAAATGAATACATCGTAAGTAAAATATATTTAAAGAATACTTTAAACCATACTTTAATTTAGAGTTATCATTCAGTTTGTACTTTAAAAATGATTCAGGCTGTTAAAATATTGAGTTTAAATATATTATGTTTTAATGTTAAATCTAAACATACTGTAGTTGTAAACGGGAGTTTCAATTGCCCATTAAATAAATAAATAAAAATAAGCCAACAATATATAGTTATTGATAATAATAGTTAAGACCGAAACGAAACCAACGGAATATTATCCGATTACAAAACTGATCAATTAAACCTCCTCTTTAGCCACTTTAAATCTCTAATAGAAGCTTTGACTTTCGACTACTGACACAACGACTGGTATGGGGTGTTTTATTATGAAGCTGGTTAGCAGACGACACATTCTATTGACAGACAGGCGTGTTGTGAGTGATATAACAACAGCTGTTCTGGCGAGTCGACTACGTCTGACACCAACTAATAAATTGGCATTTTTACACGCTGCCGACGATGCTTCCCTTCCTCCTCCCGACAAATCTTTATTCCACACCCTACATTCTAGGCTGGAAATATCCTATCCCTTAAATATGGTTAAGATAACTCTCCTTGTGAAGCTAATAAAACTCTGTTTATTGTTATTGCCTTCAATGTGTCAAAGCAGCAAGCTTATAATGTTTTTATATCACAACAAATTTAAAAATTCTTGTATGAAAATATTGTATTTGATTAGTTAGTTAAAATAGTAAGGTGAGTATTTTTTTATCATTTCGACCCGACTGAATTTATTCTATACCTGGTTTAAAAAATCGTTAACATAGTTTCATGTTATATTAAACATGCACGTACTTTTCAACATGTCCACTACTGAAGTATATTTTATAAGATACTACTGTTTTATAAGATAATTTTATAGACAACGCAATTAATTGCATTCCTTTAAATACGGTAAAAGAAAACTCTCGAGCAACTGAACAAGCGTCGATTATGAAATTGTTTCGTCTAATATTGGCGTCAACTAGTATGGGGAGAAGTTAGGTGGTTTTATTTTTATTTTAACAAAACAAATCATTTTAATTTTTTTTAAGCTGATGTTTAACAAATAATGAAAGTTTAACTTGCAATAGCCAAAGTCAATGTTAGTACAGTAGAACCTCGATAGTAGACACTTTGTGGACTTTGGTGTCAAACTATCGAAATGTCGAACTATACGGAGTAAATGGAGTTTAATATACAGGAAAGTTAAAACAGAAGTCACACAAATAGAAATCACACAACTTTATTAAATACTAAAAAGCTTATTAATTTCACTGTTGATTATTTAAGTCTCAAGTCAACAATAAATGACAAATTAATGTTCAATTTAGCTTACATCACAATACAGTAGTAACCATTAAAAATCACTTGACAAAATAGTTCAGCCCGTGTCGAACTACAAGGAGTGTTGAACTATCGAATGTTTACTGTACAATATACTCAGACTACTGTAATAATAATAAGCAGTACTTGTAACAATAATAAGTTCACTTTGTTCGATACGATACGATTTAGCCGAATATTCCTTCACAGTCACGACTATTAGAACACACAGCTAAATGCAGATGATATTTACGAAAACACGAATTAAAACACAACGCAAACAATTTTGATCCAACATATACATACACACCAAAGAACTGTAGGAACATCTGTTTGAATTGACAGTGAATACCATCTGTTGGTTAGTGAATATATTTGAAATGGAACGATTGATGATTTATGATGTGTTTTCCCCTACTTGATTGACAAAGAATGTATTTTCAACTAGGGCAACAGTTAAAAAGGTTTCACCAAACTGTGTTTTTTTCAGCACCAATTGAAAAAAATATATGAAATACCAATTAGCGTTAAACTTAGGAGCGAATTCACACTCTCCGTTCAAAAATGATTAGGTATACAATTAAAAATTAAATTATTTTTTTATTTATCCAAGTGCATACATATTTTTATACCACAGATATGGGGAGATGCTACGTTCCCATAGCCCGTTCAATTTTGTAGACTTCTTTATGGAAGGCGAGGTCGTCTTGGGGCGGTGCCAACACTGTCCAAATCAATTTGGAGAATTAACTTGATAAACTGTTATTATTCCACTAATTTCTTTTAAGACTCTTGACGAATTAATTTTCTCTTAATTGTTTGACAAAAAAGGGAACGTTTTACTTTTGTCTTTGTTATTAGCCGAGCAGGATGAAAACCATTTTTGTGATTCATTTATAAATATGTAAACAATATATGTAAAATTTACGGTTCTTTAAAATTAAGAATGGTTAGTGTTCACTCTTAGATTAATGGTGCAGTTTGACGAAAACAATGATTAATCTCACGGGAAAAACGCATTTTAACAATTTTTTGAGCTGCTGAAATATTTAATTTGATTATATGTGTAAATGTTTTAAAATATAGTTAGTTGTAAAATAGAGTTTTAACAAACCATAAAATAAGAAAATTATATACAAGCCTACAACATATCAACGTATGTTTTAGTAATTTTAGATCTTTTTCACGATTTACAACAATTTCGGTTTGTGTTCTAATCTGTGAACATTAACCACCTAGTTTGTTGGTTAGTAAGTTAATAAGTACGAAGGTTTACTCTGCGGAAAAAAAATTACGACAACCAATAATACGAAGAAATATGTATTCATCCTCTTTAACCTAATCTGTAATAATAGTACAATAAATTACTAATCAAAGTCCTAAACAATTGAGAAAGTTAAACTAAGATCATTATAATTATTAAGACTAAATACTACCATTGAGTCAATGATACTACTCAAAAGTACACGTGGTGACTTATCAGCTGTTCATGGTGTAATCTAAGATGGCGGCGATCACATGACGTCAGTTAATCAGCTGTTTATATGTATCGTTATCACTATCAGCTGTTAGCACTATCAAGTTGGCTGTGATTGGTCGAGTGAGCCGATCCGCCATTGGACCGCACCATGTGCAACTTATCATTGAGTAAATATCAGGATCAGAAATTTCGGAACTGCCATGGAGGTTCTATGATAAAACACGTCTACAATATCAAAATCGGTTCTAACAAAACGTCAGCATTTTTTGTACAGTTTTTCTAAAATGGCGATACAGGTTTGGTAACAGTATTGTGAACACTATTTATTTGTCTCTTCTAAAAATAGTGTATACCGAATGAGTATTTAAACACTTACAACCGTTTATAGGAATTAATAGAAGAAAACAAATTAAAATCAGTGGAAAAACATATTTCAAACAATCAGTGTTTTAGACGACCGCCCACATAGCCCTTTCGTTAAGTCCGCATATTATTTCCAATCGAGTAAATTACGAATGCAATAAACTTCGCGATAACTCCACGGCCACAAATCTGGCGGTGAAATTAAAAACTAAAACCTATAATTATAAAAATGCGCAAAAGTTAATCCGCCGGGTATTATAAGCAATTTAGGCGGATTTGAAACAGCGGCGGCCGTATTTATTACAATAAACGAAACAATTTTTATCGGAGTAAAGATGGCAATATCGATAAATCAAAAAATATTGGAGAATAATCCGGCGGGGTTAATAAACAAGCGGTCAAATCCGCTGATGACGTAAAAATCTACCTGTGAAAGAGAGACAAAAAAACCGGGTAGTTGTCACATTATAAAACTGCACGATTCTCGCCGGCACAATTACGTTCGCCGTTCATCCGGTATTAAATCATTTTTCGTCCGATAATAAAGGTGAACCCGGCTTACCGGATGATTAATTTGTCACCGGATCGTGTTCGTCGACACGTCACAATGTCGGATAACTGTTTCAATTTTACTAACGCCAAGATCCGCCGACGGGTTTACCGTACTCGCGATTCAAATTAGATTCCGCATTGTAATTATGGTGTTAGCGGCATCGCCGGATTATATCGATTAGTCGATATTATTGGTTCGATACGTGACGTAAGACTTGCGATTATCGTTTTTAAGTCGCAATGCGCAATGTGATTTGGTATGTCCAAACGGGCTGATTATGGGATCTTCGGATGAAAATGTGTGTTGGTTAGATAAAGCAAAACGTAATCGTATAATCGTTTAGGACCTATGATGAATATTGTTATACTTTCATTTTATAAAAAGTTTGACTAGTTGAATAGTCTCATAAAGTCATGGAAATATTATGGTCGTCTTTTACGAATGCAAACAAATTTAGAAGGCCTAGTGAGAATTAATCTGCTATAGAATCCACCGTTGCCGGAAAGACGTTTTCTACGAGTCTGGGTCAAATACTTTTTATAACCTTAGTGTCTTAATAATAAATTTGCCTTCACTAAACAAAGAACAAGAACCTAAGGTCGATCGATAAGGTCGTACGTGGTCGTTGCATACCCTTGAGGGCGTCCAAAAGTTGAAGTTTACCAATGAATTAGATAGAGAATCTTTCTCTAGACGACACATGACCTCTGCAGTCCTGCATGCAGTGGATGGATTGAGAGGGTGTGAACAGAATTGAATCAAAACTTATCTTCCAAAATACAATTAATAAATTCTCAGATCCATAAGAACTGTTAAAAAAACATGAGAAGGATTCAAATGTATTCTTTATCCAAAATTATACTCTAACCATTTTCATTCCTTGTTAAAAGATCACTGTTATGGTAATATTGTATGGTTTTCAATAATCGCTTAGAAAATTTTCCATATATAATTAGTTTAAAAACTAATTTAAAAGGCGAACAATTATTGTAAAACAGCAAACAGAATGATAAACACAGTTTACTCAACACTCAATTAATCACAACCATACAATAATTTAGAATTATATATTTTTTGTAAAATATTAAATTATCTACTTCAATAAGGTTTGAAAATTACGCTTATGTTTCATTGTGTATGAAGCTTTTTTTGTATGACCTTAAGTGTCTAATTAAAGCTTGAGTTTTGGTGAAAGTCTTTTCCTACACAAATTTCTGTGATTCCCTTAGAAACGATTTATGATCATCACACCAATTGAAATGCACCTAAATATTTACATCAGCAAGTTTTTTCGTCGAATGAGGTATTATTTTTCCACCACTTAAACCCCCACCTTTTTAATTCACACACATTACCTTTAACTGTTAAAAGTTAAGTCATAGTTATATCTGAAAGTACCTCTATGATACATTTAGTGCCGTCGGGAGGATAGTTTTTGATGTGTATTAAAACATAATGATTTAATACGTCATAGTTGCTGTTAAATGTTTTAATTATCAAATTGGATTATTTACTTTCAACTAATGAAACGCATTTTTTGCAATGAGCTATTTAGTAATAGATTTTACATTTCTTCATCGTTGGGAAATTTCTTCCAAACGGTTTGCACTCAATCATATTTTTGCATAAACCATAGATAATTTAAACCCGCTTTCCATCATAACAAGACTGTCATTAGCTGTGATTTTCCTCAGATAACTAAGAACGAAGTCATGAAACACCTGCAGAGATGCCTACTTGATAGTGCTATAAAGCAGGCTCACGCTTATAACATGCAGCCTCGTGGTGACGGAAGCTTTAGGCGTATTGTTATTATTCTGGCGTTATTTAAGAGCCCATAAACTGGTAAATCGGCGAGGAGTTTTACGTTGTCGAGGAAATCGACGCGAGACCGTTACCCTACCCATAAACCCGCCTCATCATGACGCCGTCAGTTGTAAACTACCTGCGAAATTAACTATTCTCTTTTTACCGGGCGTAAAGTTTAAGAGATGGGTCGAAATTTGCTCTCTTTACGTTCATAGCTAATTCATTATTGTGTGTTTTACTTGGAAACTTTGTTTATCATTTGGTAACATTGAGACGAAATAATTATACATTAAATTAATGTACATTTGTTTCATAACTTGTTATATTTACACTAGAACTGTAAACTTTTAAGAGCAGTAGATTTGTATAAAATGTTGCTACATTGGTGATCGATTTTGAACAGTCATTAGGTCCAAATAGAGACTTATTATTTTTTCATGGAGCATGTAGGTATTTTAATTGAAGAACTTTTAACGAAATAGAATTACAATGAGCAAGCATCAAGAGGTAAAAAGTTATTGACAGTAAACTATTATTTTGTTTATTATATGGTGTGAAATCCGAGCATAAAACGTGTACACATATATTTTTCAGTTTTTATATTAATACAGAACGTACTATTAAACTATAATATTAGTGTTACATATTTTACTAGTTTTGACAAATATACAATACACTTACTGTAATTTATAATGTGAACTTGTTATAATCGGTATGGTTTTTATTATAATTACTCTTATTAAATCAATTAATCAATTAATCAATAAATCAATTAAATCAATATATTAATGATTATGAACCAATTACATTTACCGAAACATACATAGATTATGTTTAACATTCAAACGAGTTTTAAACCTAAACACTATAAAACAAATATAAGGTTTACTTCAATAAATATTGAATGAATAACGAATATTGAATAAATATTTAAGTTTTCCCATTATTAAACTATTCATTTTCCTTGAGTATATCACGTGGGTGTGTCCGTTACCACTAGGCCCTATAACTCGAGTAAAAATCGTCCGATTTTTATTAAATGTTTTGGTACAAACATGAGATCATGCAGTTATTCGAACGTGTAAGAGAATCAGTACGATCGGATTGTGTGGTAATAATGGAGTTTTCCCATTTTTCACACTTAGGCTATAACATAAAATCTTACAATTTCTTTCCAAACTATTTTGTAGAATATATAAAAAAATCCACTGAAGCGTTGTTGTACGTTGGATGTTGAAGGAAAATATCTATTAATTTGAAATGATCATGTTATTCTTAATGGAGGTCTAGCGGATGTGTACTAGAAAAATTATTTAATCTGGTAAAAAAGACTAATTTATTTACACAGAATTAAAAATGTGTTTCTAAAAACAGCACTGTAGCCTAGTGCTGCTAGGGACTACTAACAAATAAACAAACAGTTAATCTTCATAAAACAAAAACACAATAAGTTTTAAAATATCTCTGACTGGATAGTGGCACCACAAAGGATAAGTAAACTGTTTTAGTTCCTTTGTTTTATGGATATATTGTGATACAATTTTGCAAATTTATTAATTTAACCCCTACATATAAACATTTGACCATAAATAATTTTCCCCTTCCCCTTATCGGCAAATTTAAGTACTAATTAAATCTTATTTCATACTTAGATATTAACATTTTGCCTGACATGTTTAAGGAATTATTTTGGTTTAAATCCATTTAATGTAATGGAAATTCACTTAGTCAGCAGGTTTAATGTGGCAGGGGTATTGTTATTAATATAATAGTTTTCAACAACTCAGTATTTTAACCATAAAAACAAATTCAATTGCCAACTCAGAGTCCTCCCAAAGTACATAAAGTCCACATTTCAAATTAACCAATAATTAATTCCACCACATAAAAATCTAAATTCACAAAATGACACAATTTGCTCGCATGCAACCTAAACTAACAAATATTAGGTATTGATATTTTAAATCCGCAATAATCACCTGGCCTTTGTCCCTGAATTGTTAGCTAGGTAATTACATTAGTGGTAATTAGATATATTAATTAACCGTCTGTGCAGGAGCAGGTCGGTGCGGTTGAGATGTTAGTAATTGATCTGAAACTGATTTGATCGTCAACTTAGATTGGTTCAGATTGATCTTGTGGTACCAAGTACAGTCGGTAGAAGTAACAATAGGTCCAGATTGATCTTGTGGTACCAAGTACAGTCGGTAGAAGTAACAATAGGTCCAGATTGATCTTGTGTTATCAAGTACAGTCGGTAGAAGTAACAATAGGTCCAGATTGATCTTGTGGTACCAAGTACAGTCGGTAGAAGTAACAATAGGTCCAGATTGATCTTGTGGTACCAAGTACAGTCGGTAGAAGTAACAATAGGTCCAGGCGTAAGGGTAAAATAACAGTAAAGTAATACAGGTGGGAAGCTTTTTAGTATTTTAACTTTATTTTGCATAATGAAACACATAATGAAAGTACTTAGGTTGTAATTTATCTAATGAAAATTTAGTTTCCTCGCGTCAATAAAAATGAAGGATTATATGACGTCAGTAAAAAATAGTAAATTCAGTTTTCGGTGCTTCATTTTAATGAATATAATGGATATAATGTATAATGTGAATATTACAGTATTTCTGTAATTGCTGCATCGATATTGTACTACACAATACTAAAATAACCCGGTATTTGAACGAAAATAGTTTATTTATTCAGTCAAAGTTTACAGTATTGCTTTATAGGATATTAGCACATTAGTGTATAAGGTAGACCTCTATTGTGTATTTGTCTATAGTGTATTGTAGAATTTCGTATGTGGTACTGTATAGGCAATCGTTGTGTTGGATGAGTGATAAATGTAGAACCTTGATAACAAGACTCTCATGGGGATTGTAAAATAAGACTTGTTATCAAGGTTGACTTCTTATCAAGGTTTGTAATAACATGTGATTAGGGGTAAAATAATTTTTAAGGGGATTTAAAATGACACTTGTTATCAAAGGCAACTTGTTATCGAGGGTCTTCTTATCAAGGTTCCACTGTAATTGTTATATAGGAGTATTTGTGTAAAGTGCATCGATACAAAGAATATTTTCGTGAAGTCATCTCTGAAGAAAATATTCATATATAGTGTATTGTTGTGTAAATGATCGTTTTGTTCGATATTGTTTTGTACAGTATTATTTTGTATTGGCATGTTTACGATATTGTTGTCAAGGAAAATTCAATTTAATATAACGATGTTTAGGACATTGTTGCATATTTCACGAACATCGTGTTGTTCAATTTTCCTCTTCCGATCAAAGCAAACAGATTCCAGCTAAATTATTCACGTGCACGGTTGCTCCTAATCCTGTAATGGCTAGGTCAATAATTGCTAATAGTCCTCTGTCTATAGCAGGGGTGCAGACAGCCACAGTGTTGCCAAAATCACAACAATGCAAAAAAAGATGACATAGCAAGGCTCTCTATAATCGGCGCATAAGGACGATAATGGGGGCCATATTCGAGTACAGTCTCGTCCAAGAGGGATCGATAGTACAGTCTGGTACAATCACTTCTCCCTTGCGTAATCCATTGGTGCTTGCAAAGGAATTCGTTCAAAAACATACAATATACGACTTAAAACCGACAATTGCACATTGTTATATGGATATAATTCTTATATATAATGTACTTTTGAAGAGGATATTTTTAATTTGAACATTTATGGTACAAAATATCAATAAAAAATCCCTAAGCACACAAATTAAATCAAATATTTTAAATCTTTGCCTCTTTGCAAAATCCATAAGTCGTGTCTTTCATAGCCAAACATAAAATATTTAGAGCTATATGAAAAAATATATATTTTAAACCTTCCTTGTATGTGTATTGAACGTCATATACTCTATTACAGTTATAATATGTAGGCCTATAGTTATTATGTGGTTATATTTTAAAATATGAGTGACTAGCTGTAACCCGCGGGCTTTGCCCCGTTTAACTTCTTAATTTTCAAGATTATCTCGTTCGCATGGCTCAATCACGTCCTGGTTGAAGTTTGTTCGCTACGCTCACTCACCTTTAGGTTGGAGCTCGTTCGCTACGCTAACTCGCCTCCAGGTTGAAGTTCGTTCGCTACGCTCACTCACCTTTTGGTTGCAAATTAGCTGTTGTCATAAATGTAAAAGAAATAATAGTCCTGCACCCTGTTGGTAATCCTTGTAACTTTAATGCTATTGAACATCATAGAACAGAACCAACTTGTTTAATTGAAACAGCTGTTAAGATTCAATAATTCCATTTCTCATAAGGTTAACATGGGAAACTCCAGAGCCACTGGGGCGGAGCCCGAAAGGATTTTTGAAATAAGAATATGCCTATATGTTAATCGGGAATGTGAGCTATCATCATGCCAAATTTCAGCCCAATCCGACCAGTATTTTTCGCGTTCACTTGTCACAAACATACATCCATACATCCAAACTTTCTCATTTATAATATTAGTAGGATTAGTAGGATTACAGTCTACTCCTAAAAATATGAGGGTTGCCAAATCGATATTGAGAAAAGTCAGTCGTGTTTATGAGGTACAAGTAAACACAGCTGGAATGACTATCTTTGGACTTTTAATAATGTAATTGTTCTGATTGAAAAAAAAAACTGGTTTTTTTAGTCAGAAACAATAGTTTCTAACACAAGGCTTATTAATCACCATCCATTCATATTTTGCTTAAAATACTCCGGATAGTTGTTGCGTCCCATCAATAGTTTAAACCTAATTAAATAGTACAAGCAGTATAAGTTAACTAATAAGTATTAATTTTTTTATAAATTTTGTAAAATTACATTGTTAAAATCAAGACTTTTATTGGTTTATATACAACAAAAACATTTACATCAGGTTCAACCGTTTAGGTTATTTAAAAAAACTTACACAATCCTATCTACTTAAATTAGCAATCAAACCGATATCCTCGCCATTTAAAACTATAAGCCCACTATTCCCACAGCCGACGGGCTTATTACTAATGCCGCCGAATAATTAACAACTACAATCCATGTCGAACAAATCGTCTTTTAATCTGGCGAACTGCGAAAAAATGAAATGCTAGAGCGTCATATCAATCATTGGATTTAAAAGCGCGGACACGGTGTCAGGTAAGGGTCGTCCTAGTAATCCATCCGCAATTCATTGATTACAGCTAGAGCGGACCCCGCTAAGCCGATAGTCCGCCGCTAATCAGCATGTGCCTCTCTAATTACATATGCACACCGAATTTTCTAGTAACTAATCATCAAAGCTGTGGCTTACAGCGTCATTGGGGACGGGATCACACGCCGAAAAACGGGGATATTGTAATGGCTGTGGTAAATAGTGGTATTGGTATGTATATCGTAGTGGCGGTGGTTAAAATAGTAGTGTTGAATAAGATATTGTAGAGGCTGTGATGAAATAGGAGTGTATAGGAAAGTATATTATAGTGGTACAAAATAGTGGTGTGTTGGATAAAATACTGTATTAGTTTTGTTATAAAATATTGTTGTGTTGGATGAAGTACTATGGGGAATAGTGATGCATAGAAAGGATACTGTAGTGGCTGTGGTGGCACGGTGTATTGAAGATTGTATTTGATTGAAAATGGTAAAGTCTACTGATGTGTTTGGATATTAGTGTTATATTGTTGTGGGAAAAGACGATAGTGAAGTGGCAGTTTCGTAGTGAACTAGTTGAGAATTTATAGTGACTAGTATTTTGATTTATAAGAAATTATAGTGGCAGTGGTGTATATGCGTTTCTACGTTCTTATGTATTTGGATAAGGATATAGCAGTAGTGGTAGTCGAGTGTACTGTCTTAGGATTTATATTACGTATTATATTGGGTATAATAAAGCCTCCTTGCCTTCTTGTGTATTTGGATATCGGAATTTTGTGCTTTAGTATAGTATATTGAGGTGGCAGTATATGTTAGTATTCATTTATTCTGCTATTGATATGGTAGGGGTTGTGTGAAACAATAGTATAGTGGCGCTGAAGTGCACAATAATTATTAATGAATTGAAGCACAGAACTGCCTAAGCATTCGTTGAATTTAAGCAAAGATTAAAGAGACTGTCGAAGAATATAATGTATGCATATTTCCAATCTATTTACCACTATATAACAAAACCTAATAAAGTTGAATTCAAAAGTAACCTAAAGAAAAGAAAAGCTCTCACCCCAAAGCCCAAAGTGAGGTAGCGAGGGGCTATTTCCGTATCCTGACGGTAACTTTGCCAATGGGACGCGCGGCTGTACCCCGACCCCAATTTATTGGAATGGTTCTTGGAACTCTGCCTTATTGAATTGAACTTTCAACCAGCTGCACCCATTTAACAATTAGTTTAACAGATTATTAGTTTTGCGTTGGATTCACGATAAAATAAAGCTTTAAGTTGCATTATAGGTTGTGTATCATAATCGTAAACAGCATCTGTAAAATCTCATTTCTAAAATAGAAGGGAGTTGACCAAATTTAAGAAATTAAGAATATTGGAAGATTTATGTAACGTAATGAATAATTAATGTTCCATTATGCTCAGAGTGAATGAAAAAATAAACTATTATGTAAGCATCTTTTCAAAAATGTTGATATGAAAACTTTTTTGAAATTAAATGGAAGAATATTAAGTCATATCATCGCCTATACCAAACGTAACATTACATACATTAAATACTTAATGTAGGCTATATGAAATGTAGAACTTTGCAGGGCTACCAGTTGTTTAATTTATAATTCAAAATCATGCGTGATTGTTACAACAAAACATTTGACAAAACGAAAATGCGCTTCATTTAGCTTAACAATATCTACAGGACTATTGCAGTTTCGGAAGTGCACCTTAATCAGATCTTATTCAAGAGAGAATGTCTCTTATATATGTATATTGTCGCAAACATATTCATAAAAACATTTACGCACAAATGACAAATATAAATATTTGAAGAGCTCAAGGAACGTGTACCGACCGATAGGTAAAAACCTATGTGGTTGCAAATTTTTCAAACTTGTCAATGGGCAAATCAAGTGTTCCTCCTTTTTGAATCAGTAGAAACTATCTAACAGTTCGAAGATCGTCGAAACTTTTCCAAATCACACATTAATCCCGGCTAAATATACCCACATAAATCAGAATTTCATTTCCAAAACCCCACACCCCCTCAGTTGAACAGTCAAATGCCGCTGGTGGACCAATGATATCGATATTCAGTGTGGGGGCGCTGGCAATAAAGAACCCCAATGGTTTATGCATTGTTGCAATAACGGCTGGTAAGCCCTGGGTGAGATATTAAACAGCAAATCAAGTTGTACCACGATGTCAGTTCAGAGCGGGGGTTGGTTTGTCACCAGAGGGGTCGCTAGATTACTTTACTCATATGTTTCATTTCACGCTCGCCCTAATCAATCTTGCACATTGATTCACCGTCGCGGACTCATGCGATCTTGATGATGTTCGGTCGTTTGATTCGCCGTCAACTTTGCAGCGATTTATAGATTGTTTTCATATGAAGATCGACTCGTTCACTAATCCTACATAATTTGATTTGCAGTCTCGCCAATTATTTTTGTACACCACAAAGTCTCGGCGATTAATTTAATATATTTCTACGGTGTCGATTCTCTTCACACTTCATTTAATTGGTAATTAAAATTTCAATTGTTGTTGTATATTTTTGTTCATGTACATAATTTGTTTGGACGTTACTTTTAGTGACATGAGTTAATCTGAGAAGCACTCGAGAATAAAGGCATTTTGATTTGATTTGTTTTGAATTATGTTCATTTCGCCATTTGATCCACCAAACCGCCGATTTGGTTACCAAAGATTCGTCAACTTGACGTTTTATTTGTTAAATATGGAAATTTAACGACTGATCCACTCTCACCGATGTATTAAATTATTCAATTTACAATTTCGCAGTGCACTTTGAGGACTCTTTTTATCTCCTTGATGTTCGTTTTATCGTTTGATTCACAGTTTAGTCTCCAATTTCGCGGTGACTCATTTGATCATGTTGCTTTCAACACTGACATTGGTTCGCAATCTTACAGTTAACTTGAGAAGATAATTTGACTTTATGGTTGGTGTACTATGGTTCATTTGTTGACTGATATTTTATGATTTGATTAAAAATTATTATTTCCGTCCTCAAATATGCAGCTCTTTGTTTTATCTACGATAATCATGTATTATAACTTAACCATCGAAAATTGACGCATTACTATCATTGTTTTGTTCATTTAGTTCACCGTTTTGCCGGTGAAGTAGGTTTTATTTTTGTCCTTAGTATTAATGTTCATTAGTACAGGCTGAACTTAACCACTCTACATTCTTTTCATTCTAAACGTCAGAATTAGTCTGAGTAATTTTCTTTCTCAAACTGGAGAACAAATTTTACATTCCCACTTAGTACACAAACAGTTAATTACTTCAGTATTTGATCTGGTTTCAATATTTACCATAGTAAGTTAGTAAGTTATAGTAGTAGTTGATATTAAGTAGAATTCATCAATCCATCATTTGATTCAAACATTATTCACGTTTTATATTTAATTTTCGATACAAACATTCCTTATAATATAAATTTACGGAATCGAACAACGCGACGTAGTTTGGTTTTAATGTACAGTACTAGCCTATTTGTATATTTTTCCAACTATGGTACCCAGAGAGCACAGAATAGAAATGAATTTCTATTCTTATTTTATAAGTGGTCAACTCGATGTGTTTTCCTACCACAAACGCACAAATCTTACACACCAAAATTTTGTAACAATTAGATTAATTGATTCACTCATGACTTTTGTCCCTTTTCCCTTCTAAAATTCAGATCCACAGATTGAGATTTTAAATCTATTTCCTGAAAATAGAAATTTACGAACCGGAATGTAGCCTAATGCAGTTTCCACCACGTCGCCCCCGTACATGTTTCCCTACAGGGGGAAGCAATGAGCCTCATCCCCCGGAGCCAACGACTCGTTTAATTGGCCTCAGATTAACGAGGGTGGATCTCCAGGGCGACACTTCGCCCAATAAAACAACCGTTCCGCTTCCGCTGGCGCAGTAATAGACCGTCCCATTCCGGGACTGCGATGGTTTCCGCGTGAAGGGGTCCGTCCCTGAAGGGTATTTTGGGGTGTAGTTTGTTTTGTAACTCGTTTTCCTAAACGTGTTCCTTTTTTGGAGAAGGGCTCTGTTTGGTCTAAAGCAGCCAGGCGAGGAACCAGACGCTAACATTGGGCAAAAGCTCCTGCACCTAGTCAAGGACACAGGCATAGGCTTACCCAGTTAGTGGCAAGTGATATGACAATAAGCTTCGGTTGACGTGCTTGGACCATGAGTCCACCCTCTTACAATCAATCAATCAATCAACTCGTTTTCCAGTGTGTTAGATGGGTGAGATAGAAATGTAATGATTAGGTTGTTCGGTAATTTGTAGAATTTTATTGCTACAAACAGTCCAAACAAACCAATAATTTACAATTTTGACACTGCAGTATCCAATAGTTCATGCTATGACTAAGGGTCAAGACAAACAACGAAACTTTATCTTAATTAATTAATGAGGAATAAATTGATAACAAACTTAAATCTGTGTGAATGTAAGACTAACAATAGGTAAATCATTTAGGTAAATACATGTTATATCAATGTTGCTATTAGATGAGGGAGTGTTTTTCTAAAATTTTTCTAAAACTCGTGGTACAATTATATGACCGTAGTATGATGGTTATTTTATATAATGTAATACTATATTTCATAACAAGAGTAGAAAGTGAGTCTTTACATATTTGAGACCATGTTTGAAGTGCGATATTTATCGAGGAAATGGTCGAGAATATGTATAGACCCACTTTCACTCGTGTTTTGAACTACTTACTACTAAACTACAAAGACTAATTACTTTCTTTGGGATCTTTTTGTAATTTCAACGGGTTGAGTTATTCGGAGATGATAGTGCAAATCTGGACCTGGAGCTCGTGGGACGCAGAGGTAATTGGAGTACACGTTTCAACGACCTTTTGATTTGCGTTTTGCTGCATCAATCCAATTTTTCTACGTTATTAGGAACGTGTGCTCCCGCTATCTCCGCGTTCCGCCACCCCCGAACCCAAATCTGTCCCGCCACCTCCGAATTCTTGAGTGACCCTTATAATCCCGTCACTGCCTGCGTTGTTAGCTGTCATTGAATCCACGGCTGCGAAGCCCCGTGGATGGAAGATTTAATGAAAATTTAACCCGTGGGTTAGGTAAGGTTAGGTTAGGTTAAGTTAGGTTAGGTTAGGTTAGGTTAGGTTAGGTTAGGACGAAAAGTCTTAACGCATGTAGTAACCGAGGATTATAGGGGTCACTCTGAAATTCGGAGGTGGCGGGACGCGGAGATAGCGGGAGGTAACCATTAGGAAGGAACGGACTAAAACATGGTCTTGTTACAAACTAACGAATATAGAACGATTAAAAGCAACTATATTGCATCGAGATTGTTTCAGGTATGGTTTAAGAACAGACGGGCCAAATGGCGCAAGAGAGAACGCAACGCTATGAACGCTGCTGCAGCCGCCGCTGCTGACTTCAAGAACGGCTTCAGCTCACAGTTCAACGGGCTGATGCAGCCTTTCACGGACACAGACTCGCTGTACTCCTCGGCGTACTCTTCCTACAACAACTGGGCCACCAAGGTAGGACCATGTTCAACACTTTACATTAAATCTCATCTCAATTTTGCTATCGAATAGTCCTACTTTTGACAGAGTGATGTTTGCAAATAAGGCCCCGGGTACGATACGAGCGGCGAGCGGCGAGCGGCTTGAGCGGCGCCGCTCTGACATCGGGTCTCATTTAGTTGCGTGTAAATTTGTTGAGGGTGGCCACGATACGTCTGAGCGGCGAGCGGTGGTGAGCGGCACCGCTCAGCGCCGCTCATGGTTCCAAGTCAAAACCGATTTTCGCGAAAACGCCGCTCGCCGCTCGCCGCTCAGGTGAGTCATGCTTCAGCTCGGCCTAAAATTACAGGGAAACATCAGCAAACATGCGATACGGGTCAATACGTGAGGTGCAGTCCAGGTAATGTTTGTGGAATGACCAGCAAGGATATTTTAAAACACTTCAGTCACCAGAAAAGTATGGGAAAAAATTAGGGTTAAGGTTTTTCTAAAAACTAAGTTTTTCTTTAAAGGCAAACAATTGTCAGATAGCTACAAAAGGTGCAATACGTCTTGCAGGTAAGCATAGTTTACCATTTTATACTAAACTAACTCATAAAACTTGGAAAACTTGATGAGCGTTATAAATGTGCCGCTTGTATCGTAGCCACCACCGCCGCTTACGTGCCGCTCAGGTTGCCGCTCGCCGCTTGCCGCTCACCGCTCACCGCTCGTATCGTACCCGAGGCCTAAGAATGTGACATGGTTACCTGTACTCGGGCCAAATTTGAACTTATCCTAATTGCAATATCCAACCAGAAAGTTCAGATACTTAGAACAATCATTACTCGATATATAGCTTAGTCCCAGCTAAAGTACGATTTCAACCCAATTGGTCTTATGTATCGCTTGGCCGATCAATGGATGACTGGTCTACGCTAAAAGACCAGAGTGAGACCATTACGGGTACATCAAGAAATATACTGCAATATCACAATAGACCCCAAACACCTCAGTTCCTGATGAAGAAACGACTCCTTGTCTTCAAGCATAAAGGTAGTTCATCGCCCTCTAAGCCTAGCCTGAAGTAATGTGAAAAATGATTTCGGGCTCTAACATAAGTCTTAAGGCGGGGACACACTTGTCATACACTCTTCCGATCCTACTACGATCCGATTTGCGGGATCCCAGAAGGATCGGTGCGGGATCGGAGGGGGTGAACACACATGTCATACACGATTCCGACCCATCTCAGATTTCCTCCACCGGTCGATCAACACTTGCCAGTCTGATTTGTAAACTACGTGCAGAAGGTGGTAAACATGTTCAAAAACTTTGGTTTTCGGGATTCAGCCATGATGGTCGTTTGTCTAGATAAAGAGGAAGAAAGTCAGACATCTCTGAAGGGCAGTGGAAAACGAAGAAATTGGGTTCATTCTGTATGGAAAGAAATTTAGGTGGTTTACTTAAGTGCACATCTTATATATTAAGCACATTGGGTTTTCTCTCTCGAAGTCGATTAACTCTTCTACCCGTCCGATTTTCATGATCGAGGTCTCAAATTGAAGAAGGTATGCACGCACAGATTTCACATAAAGCATCGGCATATATTTATCTTAAACCATTATTCTTAAATCTTAAGATTAAGGTGATTTTTAAGAAACGACCCGTCCTGCATCCGACAAACGAATAGACTGCAGTGTCGGTGCGTGATCGGAACCAAAATCGGAGTAGGATCGGAGTATGACATGACGCGTGTCGGAGAGGTGTGAACAACCGCGTTCAATGTTATGTACCATTCCCCTCTCCGACAGTCGTACCGCAGTATGATCGGAGTCGGATCGGAAGGGTGTATGACAAGTGTGTCCCCGCCTTTAGGATGTGAAGGTGGGAAATAAAAAAGTTGTCTTAGATTCGTAAACAAGTGGTCATAAATATGTTTGTTTGCAGGTGCCGAGCCCGCTGGGTACCAAGACATTCCCGTGGTCCGTCAACCCGCTCACTTCCGTCAACCACCACCAAAGCTCCGTCAACTGTTTCAACGCCGCCGCCACCTCCGCAGCACTATCGTCCTCCTCGGGTGCCGGGTCCATGCTGCCCCCCACCCCTCTGTCGGCGGCGTCCGCCCCCGGCTCTGCCTGTCCATACGCTCCCCCCACAACCCCCTACTCCATGTACCATCACCGCGCCGCCGCCGAACCCTGCAACGTCATGTCCTCCAGGTAGAGATGCACTTGGTCGATGGAAGTACAGTAGGTAACCCTCTACCATTCATTTGCACTTTTGGGCTGGGACATAACCTCTGCTTTACGGAGTAGCCATGGGTCGGATAGGGTCCGATAATAGTATATTACGTTACTAGTCCTGAAAATAAATGTTTACCGGACGAGTGTGGTCGTTCCCGTGCGAGACGAAGTCGAGTACGGGATTACCATACGAGTCCGGTACACACATTTTGGACGAGTTACGTACGATAGTTTACGCCATACTACTCAATTCGTACAAATCCTTATATATTTCCAACAACTAAAGGACTAAAAATCACCAGTCTGTTTTTGTTTATAACCAATCATTGCCACGCAAATGCAGTATAATCAGCTGATTGGTGTCCGGTAAAACTCATTGCAGAACAGTATTACGCAATGAAACCCCATTTGAATAAGCTGGCGGCAAACAGCTGTTTTCTGGACTAAATCCTTGCGTGGGAAGTTCGTCAAAATAATGTAGTGTGGCGTAAAGAGGTTTACGGGAACTCTAGCTACCTGTGAGCATCTGCAGTATTTGTAGCTACTCGTAGTGAAAAGGTATCGTGCATGTTATCTTATATAGGTGATAGGAACCGGTAGAATAATTTTAAAATATATATCCTTTGGCGTCATCATTTTCCTGATCAAATAATTTTATTGAGCTGAAGTTGACAATACATTGCATTAGCTAAAGCATAAAAAAATAAACCAGTTTTCTTCTGGTTTTAGGCTAAAATAGGTATTTACAACAATTGCTACTAAAGTTTACATCGTCTTAACCAATATTACACGCCAGGGTTTACAACGGCCCCGTTGCTGCGGCCCAAAAAAAGAGATTTTAAGTATTTGTTTTGAGGCATTTTTATTTTAATAGCGGGATCCTTTAAGTTACAACAGTTCGTTCTATAAGTAAAGGAGTTGATATTCAGGTGAACTAAACCTTCAAAAGAGCATACATAAAGACATACAGTCTTCCTAGAACATTTCCAACAAGTTTAATTAGTAACACTCGGATGGAGTTTAGGTAACATTCGTTCGTGGATGGATTTAATTGTTCACTGGTAATACTAAACAGTTTGGACCTATAGTTTGCGTTATTATTCTTTTAAACAGTTAAGTTGTTTGCGCGAAACTAATTTTCGTAGATCCCATTGGCTACTCTGTATGTTTGTGCTGCTTCCTGGTGTTATTTTAAGTTAGTTAGCCCACAGATAAGTAATATAAATAATTTATATTACTAATATAACATTATAATATAATATTATAATATATTATATTATAATATATTATATTATAATATATTATATTATAATATATCTATATAAATAAAATTAGAGTTTTGTCTGTACATTGCTCAGAATCATACATTTTTAGGTTATTTTTACGTTTTATACATTAAAGAAGCCGAAACAATTCTCATCTAAATTTCTGTCTGTCTGTCTGTCTGTCTGTCTGTCTGTCTGTCTGACACACTCAAGATGGCATTTTACGCAATCTTCTCCAGGAAAACGAGAGTACCTATCAAGACCCAAGTCATTTTAATGTATTCACTGGATTGGCGAGAGTGTCTTTAGCCATTAAAATATGGTCTCACTACTTTGTAATTAAAATTACGGCCGTTCAAAAATGCAGTTTTGTGCGATTTTTGTCAAGTTTTCTTCCAATTTGTATCACATAATCATCTATGAAACAACGAACAGCTGTTCGGATCAAGATTATTTTTTCTAGCTGTCACTGAAATGTTTACAAATGTTGTTTACAAACACCACAACCATTTCCGATCACGTTTTGAAGGCAAATCCCATCCAAGTGAGATTAAAAACGTTTTTATTACATAAAGGATTTAATTAATCGCAAGTGGAATAATATAGTGTAACCGTAAATTAAATAACTAGGCATCATCCAGGTCAGGAACCAGAAATATGTGTATAAAATTGTTTTGGAGTTTTGATAACCAGAAAGAAGACATTGAATCAATATTGAATCAGTGTTGTATACGGCTGGGAAACTTAAATTTACTAATGACCGTCGCCAATAGCTTAGAAACAATGTTCTACTCATTGACGGCTCTTCAATGGCGGTTGTGTAAAGTGTAAAGCAAAATATTACAACTGCAGTGGGTGATTGTAACAGAGGTTTACGGATGATGCTGAACTCGATTTTCCAATGTGTCACTTTCTGTTCCTACCATTGACTATATAAAGTCAATAGTTCCTACTCACCGTGTGATGCAATCGCTGGACCATACAGCCAATAGGCTCATAGCCCTTCTCTTGGGTACGTGTGGTACGTATGCTTACCCAATTATTTATAACAACCCTTTCGACAACGATCCTTGATACCGGTACTTTTCCATAGAATACACGGCCTACCTAGGTACTTAAGAAATAAAATTATAAACGTCCAAAAACCCAACGTTGTGTGATTTTTGTCACATTTCCTTATAATGTTAATATATATACCAGCAACCATTGTTTAGAGAATACGTAATCTATTAAATAACAGAAAGTTATGTTGTATAAGGTTTTTTTTCAAACTGACACCGATAGAGTTGTGTACAAATAAAGCAATTAATGGGAAATAACTTTGATTGCCGATAACTTTTTACGAGAAAATCCAAAACCAAGAGATCAATAACCTTGATTAACGCATATAATTGGTCGGCTGTACTACAGTTCTTAACTGTAAACGTTGGTTTTTGGTACGGTACTGGTTCTTTTCCTTTTAACCTTTAGTAGCAGCAAGAATCATTTTTACGTACCAACACATCACAGTAATTTACAAATTAGTATCGTTGGTGTTGCACCTTATTTATTACAGGCGTAGGCCTATTCAATTTAATTGATGTGTTCAGATAGCATTTCCACAGAATTTCGAGTCATCTCCGGTCCAAGCAAATATAAATTGTTATGATCAAATTTTATGTCATTAACAAAGATTTCAAGTACTAATTTTATATGTACCTTTTTATGCTTAAAGCGTAGCAGATTCCCTAATTAAGTTCGGTATTTTTGTGTGTATGTATGATGGTAACGCATTAATGTCCTTGTTTCTCAATGTTTCACGGAAAGGACAAGAGCGCCTTGATAATGAAAATGTCAACCCGAATAAAGTGTTAAATTAAGAGGTTGAGGTAGTACCTTAAATACTTTTAACCATTATGTTATAGTCCTTTAAATTCTGAACAAAATTGTACAAATCCCATTTCCGTATATTTACTCTCACCGCTTACACATGATAAAGGTTGTTGACAAACTTATGGGAGAAAGTATGTGTCAGAATGCTGAACCCGTTTATTTAGTTTAATCATTGGATATAACATATGGACCAACAAGATCCGGGTGACATTTAATTGCGAAGCATTAGTTTTGGCTTGAAACTTTCAGATACTGTATTTGCGAAGGAATAGTTTTGTCAGCATATCTGAAAGTATGCAAACCAACTGCTGTGCTTTATATATGAAGGTTTTAACTGACTATGATAAGATCCCCGTGCGTAGAACGGGCACACAGCTAGTTATATTATAATAATATAATATTAATTTATATTATTAATAATTTATATTACTTCTCTGTGGTTAGCCTAAACAAACCTCAATAGAGAGACTGTCGAGGGATGATAATCATTATTTGAGAAATTAGCAAGGAGGTGGTCCCCTTTTCGAGGTGCTAGGAGAAAATTCCATTGGGTTTCAAATACTATTTTTACAAACTTATGATTCTAGAGAAAACTTTAGCTATCGAGGTTCTACTGCACCCAAAGATATATGTATGTACATTAGCCAAGTCTTGCAAAAATATCTTCACAGAAGTGGTATCATATTTTATTATTAAAAATCAAGTAAAAGTTGTGTTTATATTTCCACCATATTTTTATCTACCTACAATTATAAAACTAAATGGTGATTAAGTTTTTCTTTTGTATAAAAATGGATTTTCTAGAAAAAAACATTTTTAGGATTTAAAAAATATATACTTTCCTTGTACCCCTCTTAAATACTGTGGTATGATCCATAAAGAGGATGCGTGGTTAGCATAAATTCATTTCGAACTGTGGCTAAATGTATTGTACGTGCAGAACTGGCTTGACAAAACCGTTGAAAAAGTAATTTTAAATCGTATTCTTTTGAAGATTATCAAATTTGAACATAAGTTAGTACCTAGGTTAATTTTAAAGGGAAATAACTATTGTGGATTATTTTTTTGAAATTAAGAAAAGCAGGCAATCCATCCTAGCAGAACTACAAAGTACGGGGGAAACAGCAGAAAATGTTAACCTAGCTGCTGTACACCTTTGGCAATTTAGGGTTTACATTTTTGTTTTAAACCTGGTGATGCATTGCCTAGTAGATGAAGACTGATTATGTTGAGTTTTTCGTCTTCATCTCTGGTACCGAACCTAACATGAGAAACCCTATATGTAACTCTTATTACTCCCTTATTATTACATCCTCTTCTACCTAACATAACCTAAACTAATCCGACAAACGTAAAATCTAACCTCATAACGAACCCCTACCTCTTATACCTAATAACATAGCCTGTGTCTTGTACTACAGTAATTTGTGTCCGACATAACCTATCCTAGGCATTATGACCTATGACATATCCTAGGCATTTTCCTCTTATCGCAGTTGTACCTAACATAAAATAACCTAATCCAACATAACCTAACCCTTACCTAACATAACGTAACCCTACACCTATACATAATCCAATACCTCGTCCAACTTAACACCCTAGCATACCCCAACTCCTTTATTACTCGTGTTCCCAACATATTCAACCCCAATCCGAACTAACCTAAAACGAACAAACCTAACCTCAATTTCTACAACCGCCATGTTGTGTCCAGTATTGCCAGTCTTCGGCTGAAGGCAAAGCAGCACTCGTCCGGCTTCTCCTACTCGCCGGCGACTCCCGCCTCCACGTCGTCGGCCCGAGTAGCGTCGCTGTCAGCATGCCAGTACGCCACGGCGGGAAGTGGAAGTGACCGCGGGGGCGTCTGACGGTACTCTGTCCAGCACCTCATAGAGGACAGGGATCTGCCCGCCATAAAGACAGAGACCGACGAAAAGTCGTGTGCCATCGACAACCAGGATTTTTGAAAGTTCCAAAACTTCATGAGTGATATCGACTTTGACATTTTGTAACGATTTTTTACCGAACGATGCCAAAGATTGTGTATATGTTTCTTCAGCGGCTGCGGTCGAATCAGTCACACCATTTACGGTTGGTTTGTGGTAGATGAATTTAATTTGATGGATAGCGTATAAACTAAAGTGAGTTGGAATAGATACAATTTATTTTAGATAATTATGTTGACAGTAGTGCTGTTAGGCTCATTGCCAGTTTTATAATGTTCCACAATGCAAATATCGATCTTAAAAGGAACTTTTAATTGAAAAAAGAATGTTGGGTCTACTTCCTTTCATTGTGAAGCTGTTTAATTTTTGTTGTACTCCACAATAAATAAACATAATTCAATTGCCTATTACAGTACGAGAACTGTGATTGAATTATTTTACAATTTTTTCTTGTTCAACTTGAAGTAAAGAAATTCAGCCAAGTCAACCACTTTGATACTACCCCATTTTTTATGATTTTCACGTGTGTAAATGGAGTGACTTTTTTGGCCGCCGGCGTTTTAACTATTCAGGCAGGGATCTAGGTCTCATTTTTATGGCTGAACCTATCTTTACGTCCACAAAAATTAGCTAAAATAGTACAAACAATTTTATAATTATTTTCCAAACATTTTCACCAACCCACGAAAGCAATAGAATGTTTAGTAAACAATCATGTTTTTCTGTTAGACATTTAATTTTGAATGGATATAAAGAAAGGTTTTATGCCATGCCTTCTTGTATATATTCTTGCTCTAAGCTAAGCTAACTTGTTGTAATATATAAAGCAATATACAGTACCTGACCGGACTGGTGTATACAATGCAGCTCTGTATATTGTATACTGCATACTGACTGTACCTCCTACAAATCATAGTATACAATGTTGTATACTGAGTGCACATTTGTATAATATGTCTGATTGTGTCATGTTTTATATTGTTTATACGATTCGGCCAGCCATTTAACATTTTGAAAACATTTGGTGGAACGTTTTGTGGAATAATCTTATCATATGTTGAATTAAATAAAGAATTCTAATAGATTAGGTGATTTTAAGATGCATTCCAACCTAGCCTAACGGAAAAACCTTCACAAGTTTCAAATAAAGTCATACCGTATCGACTTTTACTAGGTTTGGTTGGGTTAGGCTAGGATAAGTTGGGTCCCGAGTCTACACAACCTGAACTGAAAACGTCCACCTTTTAAAAACTTATATACAGTATGTTTAAGTAGACCGTACGTAATGTCCATAAAAGGAAAAACAGTGGTAAATTGTATGTAGTGGTCTCATTTTCAACAGAAATATTCGAAATTAGTTATTTAATATTCATAAAATTATCTGTAATCTTTCTAATTTGGACTTTCATGTTTATTAAGGACCTTAATAAATGAATATATATTTCTCAGCAGTAATATAAATATATACTTGAATTTTGAACTGTCGTGTACCCAAAACATTATACTGTAGTATATATTTTCCCATTTTAATATATATAAATTTTGTTCTATTAATTCCTGATTACAAAACTATTAATTCTTCACAACAAAACAACTAATTATGAAAGTGGAAATGCAAGCAGTAAACAGTTTTGTTTGTAATGTTCTACACAAGCAACTACATAAAAAACCATATAACAACAAATGGAGTTTTACATACAGGATTTGTATAACGAACGAAGCAAGTGACATTTTGTAACAAAATAAATAAGCCATTCTTGGATTTCAGACAAATATCCATACATATCATTTATAGTTGAGTTTTCACTCTCAAAATGACAAGTGATAAGCATTATCACGACTAATTAGTTAATTTCCAACATTACTAAACGTTATCACACACTTATCACCTTCAATGTACCACTTGTAAAATGAAGATATAACTTTAGAGCGGGGTGCAAAATATAACACGATTTACGAAATTGGCAAAACGTGCAAGTAATATGTCTACTACGATCTTTGTATCCCATTGTGTTTAACTGAAAATAAAACATATTTTCATTAACAATAACATTATTAATTTTTTCCTATTAGCGAATTTCCCACAACAATTTGATCAAATTTGGAAAATGCATTCATTTTATACTAAACTACTAACATTTTACAAAAAAACACCTTTTTACCCTCCCTGTTGTAGCAAACCTAAGTACTCGTTAAACTAATGTTATTTAAATAGGGAATAAATGTGATATTTTTAAGGAGACATGTTAGTGTAAATCCAATCAGGCAAATGGAAATTTGCTTAGTCTGCAGGTTTGCTGCGGCGGGGGTATTTGTATTTGCAGGTGATTAATGAAAATTTGCTATTTTTGTGTTTTAAATCGAATGATGTTTTTTAAGGCTTATTAAAAATTCAGAAATGTTTTTTTATGTTTGCCTATAATTATTATTACAATAACTTGTAAAATGAAGATATAACTTTAGAGCGGGGTTCAAAATGTAACACGATTTACGAAATACGACTTACGAAATACTACGATCTTTGTATCCCAATATGTTTAAACTGAAATCATTAACAATAAAATTATTAATTTTTGCCATTGGTATTTGCAGCTTAATAGAGAAAATTTGCTATTTTTGCAATGTTCTGTATATTTACCGGCTTGTGAGTACCATTATAAGCGTAAATATATGTTTTAAGTGTTATAAGACGTTTCTTTCATTTACTTTCCGTACATTTAATAACACGTACAATGCTGATCAAGAAGTTATTTATTAAAAATACAAAAATGTTTTCGAAATATATTTACCTGTAAATTACCACAGCGTATACTTTAATGTAATCGAGTACATGTAAATAATTAATCCATAACGTTACCAAATGTTTTCAAAATGGCGGTTGGCAAAGCGAGTCACTCGCTGTGGTCTTTGTACAATGTGTAAACTTCTGTGTGTATGTAGCCAAAATGGATGTACAAATGAGTGAATAAATAGGTTTTGTTAATTTACATTGTTACAACCCCTGTGTTTTATTCGACCTTTGTGTTAAACAGTGACTGATAATTAGGGGTTTGTGATGAATAAAATCACATAAATCACTAGGATCTAATGTGTCTCTGAAAAATAGAAAAATCACATTTTCACAACACCTCGAACAGTTTTGATTCAAACTAGTATGCTTTCCTTTAAACTCTAAATGCTACTAGTCTAATTTCGGTTAAACTACTGTTCAAAATTTATTGCAATCTTTGCAGTTTTAATCATAACGTATTATAGTTACTCCCACCCATTATGGGTAGTTGACAAGCTAATGGGAGAACGTGAGTGTCAGTTCGATGATACTGTACCATTTATTTTCCAAGTTACCAAAACAGGTAAAAATGTTCAATAAATCGGTAAAACACCCCACCTCATATTATCAGCTTATTTGTTATTTGTGTACATATAAAAAGACAGCACGACAATTAGGAGGTAACTTATACAAAATTAGCCGCGATAACCGTGCTTCGCAACGGGAAGAAACACTCAAGAGAACAAGGATGTTCTATAGATCTCCTGTATAAAACAGTGAACTCATAAATAAACACCTACAATTTTGTTAAAGCACAGAAAAAATCATTTTCATACACGTGGTTTATTAATTTTGCAATTTTAATATTAGGTGTATTCATAAGAATAACATAAAACCCTTGCAAGCCGTCAGGACAGAGCCCTAGGAGAGTATTAAAATAATAATAAAATGACTGTGTCCATTAAGCCAGTGGTATATTGGCTCTATTCGTGGAAAATATAAGCTCAATTGGTCAAGATAAGAGGTGTGCACGTTATTGACATACTCCAAACTTTCACATAATGTTCCGGCTTGTAGATCAGTTAGCAGAATGGTGAGGCGAGAAAATATAAGTCCCATAGAGGCTGCGTTAAGTGTAGTTTTAATCATTATTTTAACGCAGTTATATGGCGAATTACTTAAGTGGTTTTAGCGAATATGTGTCCATTAACGCGATAACTCCAGCAAAAATGATCCGATTTTGATGAAATTTGGTACAAACGTGTAAACCTACGTTTATTCTAACGAGTTCGCGAACCAGCATAATCAGACTATGGTTACGGGGGTTTATGGGGGGTTTTATGGGGTAAAAATTAGGTTTTCCCATTTTTGACCCTAAAAACACAAAATTTCATTATTTCTCTCCAAACCATTTTGTAGAGCTTAAAAAACAAATAATTTAGTAGGCCTATATTGAAGCGTTATTATGCGCCTAATGGTTACGGAGAAAATTCCAAAAAACTGTAAATTTACAATTCCCATGTTATTCTTATGGAGAATAAGTAAACTGGTGTAGTTTGCTTGTTTATGATCATATTTTGATCAAATTTGGTAATTTAATAATTTTTTATATTGAAGCGTTGTTGTATGCCCAACGGTTACGGGGATAATAAAAAAATGAAAATAAAAAAATAGCATTTTTTATAAAGAATAAATACAATGTTGTAGTATGCTTGTTTATGGGTATATTTAAACCGAATTTGGAAATTTTGTTTATTTAACACGAAGCTATCGACAATAAAAACACCTCAATATCTCTACTGTAGCAGCAAGCCTAAATACTTTTTAAAATTAATGATATTTAAATAGGAAATAAATCTGACAATTTCTAGGAAATATTTTAGTAGAAATCCAGCCAGGTAAATGGAAATTCGCTTAGTCTGCAGGTTTGCTGCGGTGGGGGTATTTAGTTGTACAATAGATTGAACATTTAAGTATCTATAGATTTATCATCATTTTGAAGCCGCCTAAAATAATCCCATGTAAATCTCAAGTAGTACATTTCTTTTAACGCTTGCGATTAAGCGATTTAGTAGACCAAAGCGGACCAAAACTTTCAAATTTGTGTGTGTAAACGAACTCACCCCTCCTCCATAGGGGTTCATTATGCTAGCAACACATGTAGACAATATTCATACAAACAAGAATCTTCTCAAATAAATGTATAATAAGGCTTTGTACTCTTGGCAAGAATTATAAACATTTCAAAAAGAAGATCCAAGTTTATGTAGGGGAATTTATCTTCCATGAATACAACACAGTCAAAAGCCAGAAGAATGGAGCTAAGCGTGCAACAAATTACTTGACAACTCTACATCTTAGAGCAATGTTTCTTCATATTTTGTGACCAAACCGCGCTCTGGTACCATCCCCAGGTTCTATGGTTCAAATCCCTTCTGTCTGGTACATATAAAGTTAATAACGCCGGGGTCTTAAGACCACATTAGGACGACATTGAAAGTACAAAAAGATATGAGAATGTATTGAGAAGGGCTTTTTGTATGTTAAAAATCTCCCTCTAAGAAAAAAGCTGTGATATTATTTGTCGTATTTTGTAACAAATGTCAATGGAGTGACTTCATTTCATAAAATATTCAGACATGAGTTGCCAACTTATATGGTTAATTAACCATATATGGTTAACCATATATTATATGGTTAATTATGGTTATGGTTGTATTGTACACAACATGTTGGGTTGTAATATGTAATTAGTCACGTGGTAAAAAAAACGCATTGTAAAAGGAGTGCTAGATAATTTAATACGATTATAAAATTTGCGTATGCCGTTTATCAGGTTTTATAAAACGCTGGTATCAGAAACATATTTACCAGGTAAATTCAGTTGTTATATAATTATAAATTGGAATGAAAGGGAATCGAAATTTATCGTTTGGAAGCTATTTTTTTATTTCGATCTGTATAATGACTGGGACGGGTGGCGTCGTGTAATCCAGCTACTAGGAGGTCACGAATTGTGGATACTGTATTTATAGGCATGCGCTGTGGATGCGATACTCTCTGGTGTGGATTAACGTCAGCACGAGTGAGTACTACGACTATCCGCAGTACTATCCTGATAATTAGACCAATTCGTATATACCAAGGCGAAAATGTGGTTCGGATTCCACTATAAACTGTAGGTCCCTTAGTTGCCATTAGCTGTATGGGCTATTAATTAACAGTTGTGTCTAAGGGACATGTCGGCCTTAGTCACTAACAAGACTACAAGATCGTGCCACTCATCCTACACTCATCTCCATTCATACTTGGCTTAAAATACCTACTTTGTATGGTCGTCATTTCATCGAAAAGTATTAAAAATATTAAGTATATGTGACATTAACCTTTGATTATTTAAATTTATATACATATATATATATATATATATATATCATTATTCGTAGAACTGTACGGTAATGTCATTTCCAACCCCATAAAATTAAAAAACCATGAATGCAGTGAATTTTTTATCCATGTACTAAAACTAAAACTAGCAGTATCCAATATATATGACTTTTTAGCACCATCCCAACCATACAATCCACAAAAATAAGAATAGAAAAACTCTATAAAAGTGTGGCTCTTGATTGGGAAGGTTTACAAGATAACCTACAGAGATCGATGTTTAAGACAAGTGGCTATTTAATTTTCTCACCCAATTGATTGCACTTATATCAATTTCAAATTTGACAGCTTGAGGCTTTTTAATAATACATAAATGGAAAGTAACCCTAGGCCTATAACGACTCTTAAAATAATGGTTGGGGTGTAAAAATACACTAACTGAGCCATTAGTGGAGACGATTAAAGAAACGGCGCACACCGCCATTAACATTAGCCATTAGACGGGACGTTCATTAAGGAGATTACACCAGTCATAAATATTCAGGGGAATCAATTAAACCAGAGAAAACTGAGATGGGCTCTTTAGGGTGGCCAGGGGATGGGGAGGGGGGAGGGTTTGTTCATTGCGATAAAACGGCAAACGTGTTAATTGTGAATTGAAACATCCAAACGCCATTTGTTGCATTGAATGTTATTGAACTCGTATTTCTTCATTGGTGTTTCGATATTTCTTATTCGATTCATACGGTCTATTTGAATATATAGATTGTACGGAGGTATGTTTTTGATTCGGAAAGAAAGTGAAGAAAGTTCTTCAATATTTAGAAGATACTCTTCACCTAAGTCATTTGTTTGTTGTGTTTTTCTAAACCTCCATGTTACGGCATTATCAGATATTTAGCCATTTATTATTAGCGAGGTTGGGACCCTGGATTTCATTCCAATAGTCTTGGGTTTAACCTTCCGATCAGTCATTGGTCGTATATTTGTCAGGTAGATTTAGAATGTAATTATCTAAGCTGGCTCACTCGATACGTGTAATTCGGGTATTATTTTTGAGTATTTTAAAACGAAATGTAAATACAATTGGCTACAACTGTCTAAAAGTCTTTGCTTATACCTTTGACTATTAATATCCAATAGTCTTTGCTTATACGCACCACGAGTATACGTTTAATTCCTAAGGTAGTGGCTGTCACCTACACGTTTTTAGGCCTATGTCCCTAATTCCAAAATTTAGTAAAAATCCTTACGCTGGAGTTTGAGATTTAAATTACAGACAGACAAACATACTTCGTATTATAGTGTAGGATATTTCCCTTTGATTTGATTTTCAATCGTTTCAGAATGTAGCAATAGTAAATATTAAATAAATACTGAGTTTTATTTCATCAATATTTTAACCAATTATTCATTAAATTTTGTAATTGTTTTATTTTAAACACTGATAAAATTTAGTACCTATTTTCATACACGGTATGGAGTTATTTCATAACAGTCATATTTTATTTGTTTATTTAATAGCTATACTATGTAAATTATTCACTAGCACCGAAGTACCCCTGAATTTACTTAAACATTCAGTTCGCCCTAAGTAAGACACATGCCCATGAGTAAGGGGTGGCCCGTTGTAAGTTGTAACCCCTCCCTGTGGTCAAGCCAAGATATTTATTTCTCGGAGGGAGTTCTGTCTTTGTTTTCATTTCAACTGCAATTTCCCGGGAAATCCCTCACTTCCCTCCAATTTCCCGCTAATCAACTCTCCTGTCTGGTTTCTTATTGAAGATAAATTGCTTTCTTATAAATGTATTTCCTAGAATGTCTGTCAGTATTTTTTTTGCAAAAAGGATTCATAAATATTTGTGCAGCAATTTTCTTTGTAATAACGTTTTGATAAGCTTTGTTTGTTAGTGTCAGATATATTGTACGAATATAGAAAAACACCACTTCAATCACTATTACATAGAATTACAATTTACATTACAACTATAAATAAATCGAAAGTAATCTTCAGACGTATTTTATTAAAAACTTTTTATTAATACACGTATATTTTTTATTTAACTAAATTATATTTTCTCATACTTTGTGGCCTCGTAGTTCAATTATACCTACTTTTCTTTTGTCAAGAATAATTTTAGCTTAGTTATAAAATATGCGCAATAGTGTTGAATTATTTTATGTATTGGTCCAAAATATGCCATAGCCGTTTCGAAAAGAAATATATGAAACCCATAGCTTGTTTCTTCATGTTGACTTTTTTATTCTTAAAAATTATAATTACTGACTTCGATAGGAAAATATAATTTGGTACATTTTCCACCTTTAAGATTTGCAAAATTTAAAAATTACTATTACCATACTTAGCTTGTTGTCCATACAGACTACATTAAAATATTATTCAAATTTTCTACCAAAAAATCTTTTCTGGTTATGAACGTTTTTTTATATAAAATCGGATTTTGATACAAAGTAACCACGTTAATCTTCTTTATTAGTATCATTACAAAAATAATATTGAAAATTGATATAAAATTTATTAACTTTAATACTGTGTTAGTAAACAATAAGGTTTGCTATTTCAAATTAAATAGTTGATGCGTAGGAACATAATTATAGCAACAATAATGAATAATACTGTATGTACAGAAATAGTTATCTAAAATTTGAAATTCTTCCATTAATTTTATTCCCTTCCCAACTATTTGCCATACAGGTTACATCGTTTTTACGCTGAAGGCGAATAAAAAATTAAATATTCATACACTAAAACCTTGCAAACCCATTCCAATAATCTGATATTTTAAGTAAAAAAAACTAAAAAAAGCAAACCCTTACAATCTAATGTAAAAAAAGTCAGTGTTACAAATAAAACTTTGAACACACTACGCAATATCATCTAAAGATTGTAATGTATGTTCTCGAGTGCAAAGGAAAATAGGTTGGTAGTAAATAAAAGTGGGAAGGTGGTACACCTGGGGTGTTTCCTTGGCAACAGACTCAAGTCTGCCACTGCCTTCTACATCGGAAATGAACTTTACAGAGGGGATGTAAATAAAACATCACTCTTCGCCTCTGGTATTTATACAATAGAAGCAGAAATTACAATTTTGATAAATGTCTCGGCCTTTAGATTATGTTGCGTTGGTATAATTGTTTGATTCTTGGAAATAATTAATTTAATTGAAATTGCATTAGCATACCAAAACTATGTAAGATTAACAAATGGTAATAGGAGTACAGTATTTGAAATAAATCTAACCAACATAAAAATTAGTGTATCCTATCTAAGCTTTTAAAACAAAGTTTTACATGGGAAATATTACATCTTTCTCGTTGAAAGTAATGGAATTTAAAAAAATATAGTAATAATATACGACTACTTTTATTTATTATTTTAGAATGATCTAAAACATTAAAATATTTAGAAGAACATGTCAAATAACAAAAGTAACTTTAATATTGTATGGACCTAGTTTTTCTATCAATTATTTGTAAAACAAATATTAAAATTGCTTTTAGCTGAAAACTATATGATATTTTAGCAATATTAAACAGTGCATATTATCTAAAATAATACAAAATACATTAAAATAATAAATTAAATAAATTAAGTATGAAAGTAATATTTACAACAAAAAGAGTAAATATAAAATTTGTATAGAGAGTTTTCACGCTCTCGTGTAGTAAAATTATCAAACGTTTTTTTCTAGCAAACACATGTGAGTATTCGCAGATGAGGTTGTATATTGTCATTCAAACACTTTACTTTGTATAGTATATTTACTATTTTATTTTCTGTAATATGTTCATTTTATCAATTTTTGTTCATTACCTAAGTGTACTACTAGTGTACGAATCTCGCCACAGTTATAACACGTTTCATACACTTATGTAAGCGAAAATAAATTGGACATTAAATGGAGGGTGACGAAATACCCAACCGTGTACCTATGGTACATAATGTCAATTTATAAATCACATGTAGTGATTCCTCTTTGACTGTTCTTCCTATTTGGTTGTCCGTTTTCAAAGTATACACATAGAATAAGTAGGAAAACATAAACTTCAACTGCTTAGTGGATGGAATTTAAATTTGCGAAGGTAATATATTTTGTTTGTTTTTATATTTCAGTTAATTGCAGTACTAAAACTTATCATTATATATAAAGAAGTGACACAACAAACTCCTCTCTAACAGCCAAAAAACTGTGGTTTGTACTAATACGATGAATTATAAATAAACAAAACAAAATTTTACTATCAGCCCGAGAACGTTGACTAAAAACTATTGAAATAACAATGAGTTTCAATAAATTAACGGTTATCGTAGGAAGGGGGGGGGGGTTGAGAAGGTTGTGACGGGTTAAGCCTTCAGCTAAACTCGCTGATCCGTTTAAGAAAATTTGCTCCGCGCTGGGATTTGAGGGCTCAAGTGGCTTCTTTGAGAAAGAGAATTTATAATTTGTTTTGTGATGATTAAAATTTATTCCCACCAAATGTTCTTGGCAAAATGATTGTGTTTGGTGGAAAATGTGTTAACCTGTGGCGATGAATTTGTAAACAAATTAAAAAAGGATTGTGCGGGTTTTGAGTAAGGTTCATATAAGCATATGAGGTAATATTAGTTTTGGTTTTAAAAGCAGTTTGATTTATTTTAACGACGTAAATAATTATTTATTTGTCATTATACTTCACTGTTTTTTTTTATATTTAAAGCTGATAATGTATTTCAATATTTTTATGAATATTATAATATATTATTATGGGTTTTGTACTTTTAATTTATTTGGGTAAAATTAATATTTTTTGTGCAACTTCACAAAACGAACTCTTGTGCAACCCTTACATGACACATAAAACATTTATGTGACCGAACACGACACATTACGAACACCTCACGACACAAAAACATTCGTGTAATTGAACAAGAATCATTATGAACTCCCGTGAAACGAAACTCGCACATTAACACTTGTGACTCATAAAAAGCAGTGGAAGTATAGATATTTATGGTTAACCTGTTTTTGTTTGATACAAGAAACAAATCTATTCGACTCTATTTTTATCTCCTTCAATATTGTTTCATTTATTTTAAACACAGTTTACGAAATAAAAGTACGTGTTAGGCTACAGGTAAAAAAAATGAAAGGTTGGTACATACAACTATAAGAAGGCCTAATTAGCAGTGTGAATTTATAGTCCATAAACAGCTGCTGTAACTTTTTATCGACATTGCCCCATCATGGATGATGGCACAGTGTACTTTCAGACAACGGCATCATTTGCTTCAAAAACCAATATCGTTTGGAACGTCCAAGATTTTTAAAACCGTTGCATTTTTATGGGAATAACGTCAAGGCTGTGAGATGTTTGAAAGAAAAGCTGTTGCATTGATTTTAGATACAGTAAGTAAACTTGTCTGTCTCTGTCATATTTGAAGTTGGAACGTTTTCGATTGACCCCAAAACTCAAATATAAATTGATAAAGTCCACTACAAAATACGACCGCTCTCGTTTTCGAGAAAACATACCTCTAATTTTAAAAGAGTCGGGACTTTTAACATTGCAAAAAATATACTTATTTACCTTTGCCAATTTAGAAACAAGAAACATATATGCACTTTTGAATTACCGTACTGATTTTATTTTGTTTTAGGATAATTAGTTTAATCCTATGTTTATTATTATAGGATTTTAAGCCTTTGAGGAACCGTTAAACCAGTATAGTATTTCCTAAGGACTGTTTTGTATTTGGAATAAACCTTTATCATGCATGGGTAAGCGATGAGGGTAACTATAATATTTAATATTTAAGTAAAATCACAAAAAGTTGCATTGACTTTTGAACAGTAATTTCTACAGCAATGAGAGTTGTACCATTTTAGTCATAATTTTAAGGGCTACAACATACTACATTATTTTTTAAATCTATAGATTCGATTTTCCGTTATTTTATGGGTTTTATGAGAAAATCACAATTAAAAATTAAAATTTTAAAAATGTCTTAGTAGGGCCTACTGTAATTAAATTAATTCACCTCAAGCCTACCCTTTAGGCTTGGCTTTCAATCCCTGTGCTGTTATGTTATCTAATTTTTAATGAATATTAAACAGTCGATACAAAAGTAAATGGATTGTATGTAGAATTATAAAGCGAATCAAATAACTAAGAAAAAATCAATATTGAATTAAAATGTATCATGATTGTAAACACTACAAAAGTTGGCGGAAACAAAGGTGATAGCTGTTGCCACGATATATTCGGGTATTGTTTCAAAGGACGGCATGACATATGATTCACCAGCCAGTAATACCAACTGAAATGGAGGGATTTTTATTAATCCCGGCCGGGACACAGTTATGACATCGACGGCAGTAATCTAGGAAGCAATTTATATAACTTTGTGTTGTTGCATACGTAACTAACCGGGCTTGGGGGCTATTGTTATGTAAAACCCGGCTTACGCTTGTGGTACAGTCGCGGGATCGCCATGGTACAGTCTGGTCTGGTAATAATGTGTTTTGATGACGTATATATGGTTACGTACTTGCACGAATGAATGTAATAGAATTTATTTTTTTGTACAATAATAAAAAGGCAAGCTGGTTTTTCGAAGTGTAAGCTATTGTCAAATACCACTTCTTTCTCCATTTATATACCTCCCAGTGTAAGTCTTTGAAAAAAAAAAATCTGCAAAACTATACTTGGTAAACCAGCAAATAAAACTAACTTCCTTAAAAATTTAACAAAGTAAAGAATAAATAGTCCATTTCTTGATTCACAAATAAAAGTTAGATAAACATAATAATGAGGAAACAAACAAAACCAACAAAACAAACATACAAAATGTATCATAACATTGAGGAATTCGTTTATTCAACACCACCGTAAAACATTGGGCTGCAGATAAAATAGGACGAGAAGTGTATTTCGTATTTGTACGATTAAAAAGTCGATCCAGTGACCAAAAATGTGACAACCTGTGCATAGTGCAAAAAATGCCCAACAAATAACTGTTCGGTTGTGTACATATATTTTCACTTAAAATATAATCGGTATAAACAAATGTATGATTTTTCATCCATTAATTTAGTTTGTTAAAACTAGTGTTATCCAGCGCGCGTTGCGGCGCTTAACAATCGTTTTGGTAATCTGTCGTTTACGATTCAACATGGAGAGTATGTTTTATCTATGCTTTCCGTGTATAAGTTTAGGTTGGGAAATTCTACGTAGCTATTCTAGAAATAGTGAGTATATATATACTTTTAGCTAGGGTTTTCTTAATAGTAATTTGTTATGGTTTTGACTGTTCTGTGGTCGCTTAGTAGGTGTGTACTTTTAATACAAAAAGTATATGTCTTCGATGTGTGTACAAAGATTATTTTTCTCCAAAAAAAAACACCCTTTATCAAAAGCACAACGATAATTTTGTTTTTTCCTCCCTAAAATATTGCTTAGCTGAACTGTCAACAAGTTTTAAATTGTATCAATGTAAAATTTGTTTTAAAATCGCCAATGGTGCTGAAGGGGTCACATTTAACGCTTGTCATAATAATGCAACTATTAAACACATTATTTGCGCTAAGGATAGATTAAAGGACATATATTATGACAAAATAGATTCATGCACAATGGCAATTTTCTTACCCGTGGTACATGAAGACTAGTTTGAGCCATATTAAAATGGATTCGTGGTATTGTGAGAGGAGCGCGTGTTGATACATTCAGATTTGGATTTGAATAAATCAATGGCCACTTTGGGCCTCGCTTACATGCATTTATGGATGCGCTCGTGACAACGGCGGCGACTGTGGAACCGTGGAAACGAAACAACTGGAAATATTGGAAATGTGGAATCGGAAAATATAGTTAAACAAAACCCAATCATCCCTTTGTTTTATAAAAGTGACAATGGCTCAATCCAATAGGTTCTGTAGCTGGATAAAATTAACAGCGAAGTTTAACGTACAAAAAGTAAATGTAAATACATTAGTACGTATTAGCCCAGGCAAATTAGACATATGCTCCCCAAAAAATCGTCTAAAGCTGGAAAGTGTTTTAATACCTTTTGGGGGTCCCAAATAAGAGTCATATGAGTTTGCGACGGATTCTGACGTCTGCTTAAGTTTTGGGAGTCGAAAAACTATGAAAATTTTGCACTTTTTTCAGTTTTTCACTTATAACTCCCAAATAACGAATCCTACGGAAAATGTTGTTCAAAGGTCTCTTTTGGTGCATTAAATTCTGCGTCGATTGGTGTTAAATACGTTAAAATCGGCCGAGCCGTTTAGCCGCAGTAGCTTTCTAAAGTTGGGTCATTTTCATCAACATGAACAAAAAGTTGATTACAGTATTTGACCAGTTTTCGGCTTTCAACTCCTAAATCGACACTTGCTATACAAAAATGCACCTGTAGTTAGTTTGGAAAACACAAAATTCTGCGTAATATGTTTTTTTTTACCAATCAATAATGGTAATTGATTGCTACCTACTTTGTATAGTCGCCATTTAATTGAAAAAAATATTAAAGTTAAAGTTGGAAAATTTAACTAAAATTAATATTTAATATTAATATTTTTTCAATGAAATGGCGACCATACAAAGTAGGTAGCAATCAATTGCCATTATTGATTAGTAAAAAAACATATTACGCAGAATTTTGTGTTTTCCAAACTAACTACAGGTGCATTTTTGTATAGCAAGTGTCGATTAGGAGTTGTAAGCCGAAAACTGGTCAAATACTGTAATCAACTTTTTGTTCATGTTGATGAAAATGACCCAACTTTAGAAAGCTACTGCGGCTAAACGGCTCGGCCGATTTTAACGTATTTAACACCAATCGACGTAGAATCTAATGCACTAAAAGAGACCTTTGAACAACATTTTCCGTAGGATTCGTTATTTAGGAGTTATAAGTGAACAACTGAAAAAGTGCAAAATTTTCATAGTTTTTCGACTCCCAAAACTTAAGCAGACGTCAGAATCCGTCGCAAACTCACAGGACTCTTATTTGGGACCCCCAAAAGGTATTAAAACACTTTCCAGCTTTAGACGATTTTTTGGGGAGCACTCCGTATATTTGATCTAATTTGCCTGGACTATATGTAAATATTGAGCTTTTACTTTTAGTTTCCATGAGGTCCATACATTATACATATATATATAAATTCAAATATAACTTCCAGTGTTGAATGGTGTCGAATCTCGAAAGAGCTTTTAAGCTAAGATATATTTTCTAATTAAGTGATAAACACATAGTTTCTAGATACGTGATAGAAGTTAAATTTTAGAAAATAAAAAATCACCAGTTGAGAAAAAACTGTTTAATTATATAACTGATGGAGTCTGAGAAATGTTTAACAAAAACTAAATCCAATTAAATTTGAATTTTACAGATTTGTGACTAAATACACAAATTGGAAACGTAACATAAATTATAAGTATAATATTTGTTTATCACTTAATAGTTCATTGATCAGTATTTTCAGACCTACCTATATAGGACCCAATTAAGGTGAAAATGGAGGAAAAAATTTTTAAAATATGTTGTAGCCGTAGTTAAATGTTTGTAAAGATTTTTTTTTGTAATAAATTTAGCACAGTAAGCCTGCCAGGTCGGTGCGGAGGTAGTAAAACTACTTGAGGATGATTCGGCAATAAAAGTATCCTGTCTGCTCCTGCAGCCGGGACCTTTATTGCCCAAGGAGAAACGGGGGCTTTCGCGTAACAGGACTAAGGTAATCCTCTAACTTAAACGTCAATGAAAATTTAGCAAATTCCGATAGAAAAGTATTGTGTCCATCTTGTAAAATTGATCTTTCTCTGTACTTCCCCACTTCTTCTATGTACTGTAGAAAGATGTTCCGTAAACGTTTAGTACAAATCATATCAATAGTTTGTTTAGTTAAATGTTACGAAACGTAAAGCATTGGCCATAAAGGAAGTATTTTCTTTTGTGGTCAATGCATGTAAGTTGACGAAAATAAGTATTATAATTTCATTATTAACGTTTTAAAGTTTTGGAATAGAAACGCTCGTAGGCCTTGTTGAATTCAGTCCAGCGCTGATGTTAATTACTCATTTCTAAAATACATTCCCCAAATCCTCTAGAGGAATTTGTTCTATCATTTTGACTCTAAAAACAACGCCCTTGTGATTTTACATGGCTTATACCATAGAGTATACACGTATAAAATCGCTCTTTTAAAATTGAAAACCACCACTACCAACATTGACAAATAGCGTTAATAGTGTCTTTTTAACCATTTTACTTAACACTCGGCCAACAAAACATATCAATCAATGCGCACATTAACGGGTTGGCGGTAGCAGGTCGTGACAGCATAAGCTGCGTCTAAACTCGCTGATCCTTTTAAGGAAATTTGCTCCGCACCGGGATTTTGAGCTCAAGAGCTCCTCAGAAGGATCAATTATAATTTGTAATGTTGCATCGGAATGGAATGAATAATTTGAAGTAAACTATAAAAAATCTGATGCAGTTAAATTAAAAGCGAACAGAGTTTCCAAATCGACGTTATTTAGTAGTTCATGGTGAAATTAAAGTAACAATTACGTGAATATATACGTAAATATGAATGACAGTGAGTACTTTTAAGGTTTGTTAGGAGGGATACATTTTTAAATACATTGAAGTTTACAATGAAACAAACACATTTTCAAAATGATTTGTATTTTTTTATTAATAAACAAGTTACATTATAAACATCAAAACCAAAACTAACTACATACACCTAACTGTGGCTATAGGCCTATTTTTATTTGGCGTTTTTTCAGAGATCTTTCTATGTTCGAGACTTCTCTAAAACTTTAGTAACTTTCTTGATTTTGGAAATCAGTCAGTTTAGCTAAATAGCTAAGCGCATGTTACTTTTTTTTTATCACTAAGCATTCTTTTAGGCTTGAGTTTTAGCCTATCGTACTGTCTGGAGGCGTCATCAAAGCTTCCTTATTAAGGTGCGAGTCTTTGGAGGGGCTTGTTTTCTTGGGCTAAGACATGCTCCCATTTTGAAGAGGGGACGACTCCCACTTTTGGCTCTAGAGATGGTTTGACATTGGAGATGCCCAAATTTTCCAGAGGTGCCCAATATTGTGATTTTTCTTCAAGTTTCTGTGTATCTGCAAAAAGTGTCATGATTAGCAAGGAGTTATAGTTCACTTGAGTGTAGCCCAGCATGCCCGAGTACCCCTATTTACCTGTTGTTACTGTGAGTAATCCCTGTTTCCCTGGCTCCATACCCACCATTGTTTAGGGTCCTGTGGCACTTACCTCCATGACATCAACACCTCAGGGGTTTGCTGAAACAAAGAAGCAAACGGAAGAGGAAAACTAAAGAGGAAGAATTGATAGGAAAGAGAAGAGTGTTGATCAGCAAACAGCGGAAATATGCTGATCACAGAACCCAGGTCAGAAGAGAAGGTACCTGGGGTTCGGCTAGGGTACCTCGGGGTCGCCAGCCCTTAGGGCCTCCCGTGTGGTTGATAGCCAGGTTACCTCCCGCTATCTCCGCGTCCCGCCACCTTCGTGTACCGCTATCTCCGAATTTCAGAGTGACACCTATAATCCTCGCTTACTTCCTGCGTTAAGACATTCCGTCCAAACCTAACCTAACCTAACCTAACCTAACCTAACCTAACCTGACCTAACCTAACCTAACCCACGGGTTAAATTTTCATTAAATCTTCCATCCACGGGGCTTCGCAGCCGTGGATGCAATGACAGCTAACAACGCAGGCAGTGACGGGATTATAAGGGTCACTCAAGAATTCGGAGGTGGCGGGACAGATTTGGGTTCGGAGATGGCGGAACGCGGAGATAGCGGGAGCACACGGATAGCCAACCACCCCTGAGAGATGAAGTTCAAAGTTGTTTCTATTTCTATTTTACTACATTTTAAATATTGAAATTCTTGTAAGCCTAAAGCTTCGGCTATAGAACTAAAGATCCTACGTTAAAATTTTATGATAGTTTTAAAATGTAAGGGAACACATTTAAATTGAGTCACTGACAGCCTACGCTGATGTACATAGCTAATTTCTTTTTGACACTCCAGCTTTTGTTCACTCGTCACTTAGATGACAATTTATCACAAACTATAGCATCTTGTTTCCAAAAGTTCCATGCTAATGAATTAAATTAATACATTATTACATTGTATAGACGTATGCTTACTAATGCTCGTTCACTAGTAACACAAACCATTGATTTCTTTAAATAGTTTTTATAGTACGTAATCCTTTTAAGACATGAATCGATAGTTCTAAAACATCAAATTAACTAATTAACAATTACGAATTACTTAGAAAAAAAGTGTAGCCATACATTAACAAGTAAAAGACGAAAGTATTTTGGTGTGATCTATTACAATGTAAAATGTGTCTTATCAGTAGGAAGTAAGAAGTTTTGTAAACAAGTGCGCAACAATATTACTCGTCTAGTCATCAAAGCCTGAGCTGACTAGACTGTAATGTGCGTATATAAACTACTCGCTGAACATTAGTTACAGAAAGATACTTCGTACTTCAAGGTAAGTTTTAGCATTTACAGTGGCATACAGGAGGGTACAGTAGTTTCTGTCTATATGGAAGGAACAGTGTAGTACTAAGTTGTATTCAAATAATACACTAGTTGAATATGTCTCTTAACAGAGTGTGTTCCTCTCGCCATTCTAGTTCACCATTTGTTCTAATTCTACGATACGTTAAAGAAGAAAATTCAGAGGGTGCTAGGGAACGGAGAAAGTTGTGGATACGGCAGGAAAAAGATCATTGTTACAAAAATAACTTGTAAAACTTGTAGTTTTAGTAATGTTTGGTATTTAAGTAGTTTGCAAAATTTCTGTATTGTAACTATCTAATTTGTATTACATACTACAGTAGTTGATATAACCACACTTTGCAACGGTGTTAAAGGATTTACGATTCTTTTAGCAGGTGGTATTTTTTAAACCACTTTGGTTTTAACCAAAGTACTATAACTTCAACTCAGAGTGAGTTTAACATACTTTGTAGCGATGAAAAACTATGCTCAAGGGGATTGTATCTAAAATGAAGTACCGATTTTTAGTTTTAAAAATGAATATTTATTATATTACCAAATTACATTGTGGCTCAATTGGGTGTATCAAAACCCTAAAATCGGTGAAGGATTGTAGAAAGTAGTGAAGTTTGTATCTTGAGTAGGATGGTAACTAAGACCGGTAACTTTAGACATGACAATTTTAAAAGAAAGATGGTTAAGAATAGCCAAGCCCAGTTTCGAACAGTTATAAATCCAAAACCATTAACATTCTAATTACTACATATGATTTCCAGCCATGGTTCGAGAGAGTGGTCGTCAAGGCCTGAGGAGGGTTCGTCAGATCCACACCGCGCCCATCGGATATCCTCCCTTCTACCCTCGGCGGATGTCCATCCTCAGGACCTCCGTGTCCAAGAGACCATCCTGGGGTCCATCCAGGCCCAAGGTCAAGACAGAGTGGCCAATCCTGCCGGCGTTTAAACCCAACACGTTCGCTAAACACTACAAATATCTGGGCCTGTAATGTATTGTCGATTGTATACTGTCACAAGGTGGAATATGTCCGCATTAATCTGAGGTAATGTGTATGAAAAGTAGTCATGTTAACGAGCTTTGGGTAAAATCTTATAAATTATAGCACCTCAAATTGTTATTATACTTTCCAATTACACCTCCTGCTTTATTGTTTCGTCAATTTTTTTAACTTTTAAGAAAACAAATTAAATTATCAATCTTTTTGTTTTATTTCCTATTTTTTCATCCCAATGAAAAGTTTATGAACCTTGTAGGTTTACAACTACGTAGACCAACTATTTTGAAATCAAATTTAAATTATAAACTTTTATAGTTCAGATACAAAAAAAAAGACTTTTGTAATTCACCGCCATGTCAATATTTTGACAATGCAACTTCCAATAATTAAAAAGACTACACCCTTGAAAGCAAGAAGCCTTTGGACTATAGGTAATACGAAACATTCCGAAACTACATACACACTAAACGTTGTATTTACGTCCATCTGATACAAATAAATTTTGAAAACATGTTCGTTAAAACATTGAAATATAATATACTGTACTTTAATTAAACTATAAATCTCAGTACCACCATCAAAACACATTATTACCAGACCAGACTGTACCATGGCGATCCCGCGACTGTACCACAAGCGTAAGCCGGGTTTTACATAACAATAGCCCCAAGCCCGGTTAGTTACGTATGCAACAACACAAAGTTATATAAATTGCTTCCTAGATTACTGCCGTCGATGTCATAACTGTGTCCCGGCCGGGATTAATAAAAATCCCTCCATTTCAGTTGGTATTACTGACTGGTGAACCATACGTCATGCCGTCCATTGAACAATGGACGAGCTAAGGACTTCGCGTTCATTAATTGTCCTCGTTTAATTTGCTGGTTTTGAGATTTTGTTGATGAATTACTCAAGCATTTTATCATTGTTGATTGTTTTCATAAATACAACAATAATACATTCTAACTTAATTGCATAGCTCTTTTTGGTCGGAAAGAGATAATAAAAATATTTTTTTGAACGATTGATCAATAAATAGAATTTAACTAAATCTTGATCATATTTGAACTCCCTAGTTTTTAGCACTCAAACTTCTAAGTAAAACTTTCGTAAATACACATATATACACATACATAAAGCCTTATTTTGTTGTTTATTTATTACTTTTCATTACAACAGATTAAAACTATTCTTTAATTCGATACAATCTATGGATATTGTTGTATTTTTGTTGAGTAAAAGTTCCCACTCAAATAAGAGCAAAACGTGTCTTCACCATTAGCATAATCTCATCTTGGCTTTAAGCATCACAACAAGCTCTTCACATTCCACAATAGAATGTCTACTTGCAACATCCAAAAAGTCAAAACAAAACACCTAGTAAATAGTTGAAAGTCATAATTAATTCGCAGATCTTTTCGAAAAGCCTCTTGAGCCCTCAAATCCAGCGCGAGGCAAATTTTCTTACACGGATCAGCGAGTTTAGCCCAGCTTAGTCTGTCACCCCCTCCCGCGCCGCCAACCACTTCGGAACTGTTCCAAACCGATCACTTAGTCACTTACTGCATTGACAGCTATGGAACGTCCTGGGGAAACTACGTAAATGATTCGTTCTTTGTGAACCGTTCTAGACAATTGTTCCTAACAACTCATCTTAGTCTGTCACCCCCTCCCGCACCGCCAACCACTTCGGAACTGTTCCAAACCTTCGATCACTTAGTCACTTACTGCATTGACAACTGTGGAACGTCCTTGGGAAGCTCCGTAAATGATTCGTTCTTTGTGAACCGTTCTAGACAATTGTTCCTAACAACTCATCTTAGTCTGTCACCCCCTTCCGCGCCGCCAACCACTTCGGAACTGTTCCAAAGCGATCACTTAGTCACTTACTGCATTGACAACTGTGGAACGTCCTTGGGAAACTCCGTAAATGATTCGTTCTTTGTGAACCGTTCTAGACAATTGTTCCTAACAACTCATCTTAGTCTGTCACCCCCTCCCGCGCCGCCAACCACTTCGGAACTGTTCCAAACCGATCACTTAGTCCCTTACTGCATTGACAACTGTGGAACGTCCTTGGGAAGCTCCGTAAATGATTCGTTCTTTGTGAACCGTTCTAGACAATTGTTCCTAACAACTCATCTTAGTCTGTCACCCCCTCCCGCACCGCCAACCGGAACTGTTCCAAACCTTCGATCACTTTAGTCACTTACTGCATTGACAACTGTGGAACGTCCTTGGAACATCCGTAAATGATTCGTTCTTTGTAGACCGCTCTAGACAATTGTTCCTAACGACTCATCTTAGTCTGTCACCCCCTCCCTCGCCACCAACCACTTCGGAACTGTTCCAAACCTTCGATCACTTAGTCACTTACAGCATTGACAACAGTGGAACGTCCTTGGGAGCTCCGTAAATGATTCGTTCTGTGTAGACCGATCTAGAAAACAGTTCCTAACAACTCATCTTAGTCTTACACCCCCTCCCTCCCTCGCCGCCAACCACTTCGGAACTGTTCCAAACCGATCACTTAGTCACTTACTGCATTGACAACTGTGGAACGTCCTGGTGAAGCTCCGTAAATGATTCGTTCTTTGTGAACCGATCTAGACAATTGTTCTTAACAACTCATCTTAGTCTGTCACCCCCTCCCGCGCCGCCAACCACTTCGGAACTGTTCCAAACCGATCACTTAGTCACTTACTGCATTGACAACTGTGGAACGTCCTTGGGAAGCTCCGTAAATGATTCGTTCTTTGTTAACCGTTCTAGACAATTGTTCCTAACAACTCATCTTAGTCTGTCACCCCCTCCCGCGCCGCCAACCACTTCGGAACTGTTCCAAACCGATCACTTAGTCACTTACTGCATTGACAACTGTGGAACGTCCTTGGGAAACTCCGTAAATGATTCGTTCTTTGTGAACCGTTCTAGACAATTGTTCCTAACAACTCATCTTAGTCTGTCACCCCCTCCCTCGCCGCCAACCACTTCGGAACTGTTCCAAACCTTCGTTCACTTAGTCACTTACTGCATTGACAACTGTGGAACGTCCTTGGGAAGCTCCGTAAATGATTCGTTCTTTGTAGACCGATCTAGACAATCGTTCCTAACAACTCATCTTAGTCTGTCACCCCCACCCTCGCCGCCAACCACTTCGGAACTGTTCCAAACCTTCGATCACTTAGTCACTTACTGCATTGACAACTGTTGAACGTCCTTGGGAAGCTCCGTAAATGATTCGTTCTTTGTGAACCGTTCTAGACAATTGTTCCTAACAACTCATCTTAGTCTGTCACCCCCTCCCGCGCCGCCAACCACTTCGGAACTGTTCCAAACCTTGGATCACTTAGTCACTTACTGCATTGACAACTATGGAACGTCCTGGGGAAGCGCCGTAAATGATTCGTTCTTTGTGGACCGATCTAGAAACCAACTCTTCGGCGAGACGTGGTGAAGTTAACAAAAGATAGGTTAAAGAAAACTACGATTTTGGATGTCACCTTTATGAAACAGATATCGAACGAGCAAGATTTTTGGTATATGTTGAACAGATTCTACTTACAATATTAACTCCAATGACAAGGACAGCAAAAACTATTAAGCCTAGGTCTATCGAAAATGTGACTGAAATTGAACGGTTGCAAATCAACCATGAGTACAATAACATTCAATTCAATACAGCAACAATCAAACGGTGAGTTCAAATTCACGATTAAACACATCCCCTCTCTCTGTCCAGTTTCATCCAAATGTCCAAATACTGTAACGCCAACCCCCACTCCTACCCCATCATATCCCATCTCTCTTTAGCACCAACACTTGGTACTCTGCTTTAATTGATTCCATTGAATATTTATGGATTTTAATTTCCCTAAAATTGCCGTTCATCTGAGAAGTTAATTATAATTAAAATCCTCATCCAATAACTAATGTAGCATGAACAATTGGAATTTGTAATTAACGCATTCTTAATATACAGTAATTTAAACATTGTTATTTAATGTGTTGAATAATTACTATTCCTGTAATCACAGAAAGGGACGTACAAAACAGCTCACTAATCAGAGTCCAAACATGTCTTAACCCAGACTAATTGACATTCATAAATATTTTATTTTTGAGTTGGTATATTGTAGAAATTAAAAGAATTAAAGCCAAACAAAAAACAATACAAACTTTAGCAGTTTACAATTTGGAGGATAGACTAATATTGTTAACATTCTACAAATACTGTATTATAATGTTTAGCGTTTTAGAAAAACCGTACAGTAATTGCTTTCGTTCACGTTACATAAAAAACTGGGACATGAAATGAGAACACAAGTATTTATTTTTTAACATCTTGTCTTTTGTATGTATTTTTCTGATTTAGTTCATCTTTGTTCTTCTAATGCTTACAGTTTAGTTCAAAAACTATTTGTGTATAAAGAGTAATAAATTTTAATAATTATTTTTTCATCTCTGTAGAGTTAATGGGTATAACAATTTTCTTCATTTAGCGTCTTTGTTAAAATCATGCCAAGTATGACATAATTTTTGTATTCTTAGTCTGTATTCGTGTTTTGAGATCGAATATTTTTTGGATTTTTTGCTGGTACGTTTTTTTCACCTACATTTTCATCAATTTATTATATTTAGTTCATTTTGAAGCCTCGTGTGAATTAAACAGGAAGTGAGGAGAAGAGACGCTGGATAAATTATCAGGCAAGGGCCTGACAGGGGAATCCGCATAAGTCTTTGATCCGTTTAAGAAAATTTGCCCTCACCTCCGGCTCAGCTGTGAGTTACACCGCACTTCGCCAGTATACAATCATACAGCTGACACCGGGTCTTCACTGTCTTACTCTATTTTCCAAGGGATGGTGGTTCGATTTGTAGCTTAGATAAAATAGTGTGAAATAATTTATTGGTCTGAGGACTATGTTCTTTATTTTCCCTAAAAATAAAATTTGATCTTTTTCAGTTTAGTGTTGGACAATATTTTGTTTAGAATGTCCTCTAACGAAAGAAACACGTAAAAATATAGTTCTGGTATGGGATTTTATATAAGCTAGAGGCTGGAGGAGGAGCCTTGTTTTGGTAACAAGCTTGAGGATTATCAATTAAATGCAGCTAAACTTAAACATATTCATCATTATTATGAATAAGCTATCCTAACGTAAGTTTTTGTTCGGAGACCGGTAGTTGCTGCGCGTCTTTTATTAATCATATTGTTTGTTTTATTAATTAACTAACATTTATACTACCACAAAACGACTTGATCAATATCACTTCTCTGTATACAACCAAAGAGTAAGGCACCACTGTAAAAAACTGCCATAAATAAGAGAAACATTTAACTTTCACGATCAAGCGTTACCGATCATCACCATGAACAAGTTTCAGAATTTACAAAATGATAAGTTTACTTGCAGTATTAAGTCAGCGATCTGTGTTTTTATTGACTGTGTTCATAAACGTCATTGGCAGGTCACTGGTCAGTACAGTGCCTTAATTTTAAGATAATACCAAATTGTGTTACTCGTTACTGTTATATTTTTTTCTTGTTAATTATGGATCATATCTACGCCTACCGAAAGAAATAATTGGTACTTTTGTTCATATAATTACAAAAAAATGTGTGTTCAGCATGATTTTTACAACGCTTCGGTAACCGTTGCAGAGAAACACGCTATAAAGCTATTAGAAATCTGAGATTACGTTTTGGAAAAATTGACGTCACAACAACTTAATCATCGATTTTCAATTATAACTGCTACATTCCTATTTAACTATCCAAACGATTGTACTTTCATTGACCTGTACCTAAATGTCACTTGTATTACAATTTACAAAGAAAATACGTTCTAAGGTAAAAGTGACGGAGATTTGCATATCAGTGGATCACTCCAGGAAGCAAACCGCGGGAATTAAAACCACTCCAAATAAGAGGCTTTGTAATTAGGGCGGGTGAAGATTTCGGGCAGTAATTTAGTCGTTGTATCTCGGTTCCTTAGCAACGCCCCCTCCACGGCCATTTTGTGCTGTATTTTGTCTCCACTCCCGCCATCGCGGTTTATATGGATCTTGAATTTATAATCGCAACCTCTCCAGTCTCCACCTCGCCGTCCAAACAGACTCAACTTACAAGTCTATAGTCTCAACAAATTCCAAAATAAGTCAAAAATCTGTAAAGTCTATCTAGACTCGTCACAGACAACAGAAACCATTAAAAGTATTGTATTATCGAAAACATTAAAGTATTAAATTGTCTGTGCTATAGTCCTTGCCGTACAGAACGGGGTTTTATGGGGAATAATTGGTTTTTCTAATTTTTGACTCTCAAATCATAAAATATCCCAATTTCTCTCTAGACCTTCTTTAAGAGCTTAAAAAACTAATAATTCAGTATATTAAAGTGTTTTTGTACGGCTATTGGTTACAGAGAAAACTCAAAAAATTGTAATATTAAAATTTCCATGTTATTCTTATAGGGAATATTGTAAAATATTGTAGTTTGCTTGTTTATGGATATATTTTGATCAGACTTGGCAAATTTATAGATTTTATACTAAGCTATAATTATTTTACTTAAAATTTACTTTATTAGTTTTCTTGTAGCAGTAAAAAACCTAGGTACCCGTTAAACCTAATGTTATTTAAATAGAGTAATTGAAAAATCATTTCAGGCAAATGGAAATTCGCTTAGTCGGCAGGTTACTGCGGCGGGGGTATTTTAAATGATAAACTGAAGAGTTCAGAATATATACTTCTTAACTACAAATTGTACAAACTATAAACATTAAAACTGGACAGTTAGGGTATAATAATCTTAACTTTTGAGACTACTGAGTTAAAAGTAAAGAATGTACTATAACCCTTCAATTTTCAACTGCTCTGAACCATAAGAAAAGTTTTACGATTTGACTTTATCTGCTACTTTGTATTAATTTCAACATGGAATAATTCAATTTAAAAGTTTGAAAATATTATTGATAATTAATCAGCTTATACGATGTGTGACAAGTTGTTACCTTAAGCTCGGTTACTTTTCTAGAAAGGTTTCCTTAAGACAGGCTTCTCCATTAACAAGCTAGCTGTTTACTCAAGGACTTAACAAAGTATTGAAAACGTTTACAACACAACCCTTCCTGTTAACAACCCTTCTTAAAGGATTTACAGGGAAAAGGTTTTTGATCATGAATTTAACAGCATTAATAATATAACTAATTTAAACATAAGTTACTCCAAGTTTCATGTAATTTAGACAACAGATTATTATTTAATGTTCAAAATTTAGGGAGCCTCCCTGTAGGGTGCCCTTGGTCAAATAAATTGTTTTGGCCAAAACTTCACAAACCACATTTAAAAGTACACAAAGATTACATCCCAAGTTTCTTGGCCACCCTCGGGAATCGTACACTTTGGCTTGTTTAAATAATTGGATTAGACAAAAATTGAGCCATAATGTACTTTGTCCTAGGGACTCAATAAACTAGTAGGGGGGAGGTACTAGTAAGTACCTCATACGACAAAATGAGTTGACAATTAGTAGTAGGTGTCTTAATTTGTCATTTTGTGGCAATAGCTTTAACTATGTGTGATGTGAGTTCCAGGAGGTGGAATTGTAGAATTGTATTTTAAAAAAAGCTATGCTTAACCCTAGAACCAGCCACACTCAAATTTCTTTCCCGAAATGCTCAGGAGCTGTTTAAATCTCCAGGGGTCGATACAAAAGATGGACCAGTGGACCACGTTTTAACTATCTTTAAGCTCACGGTTTGCATGCGCTACGGGCCCGAGAGATGATAGCGTCTCCCTCCACCTACTTTGTGGGGAATTTTTCTCGTCCTTGCGTCCCCAACAAATCTAAACCCTCTTGCGCCCCTGGGCCCGGGCCCATTTATAAAAACGGCCCTGTTTATTTTTATTGAAGGTTCAGAGCTCTAGAAGCGCACAGGAAATACTGTAGATGCTCAGGTGGAGCTATATCATCCTCACCTTCGTGGAGAATTTTGTCCAAATTTTAAGAGAATTTTGCCCAATTTTTAGGATGACTCCGTAGGTCTGACAAGTATTCTATCCTGGCCGATTCAATAAACTACTGATGTTTATGTTTGATCCTGAGCTTAAACTATGGCTAATACCATAGATAAAACATACTCCCTTAGTAGATTTCTCATCCTTATGGAACAGCTGAAGACAATTTTATTGGTAGTTCTGTACGGTTTATGTAGAGGTCGTGTTTTGTTTACAATTTGTTTCCCGTTATTACAGCCATTTAAAACCTCGTTTAACCAAATAATACAATCTAATCATAAACAATAACTTGTCCCCTAGTTATATAACCAAACAGTAAAGCACAAATCAAGAAATTAACCCTAAAATAATAGAAACAAAGTTTCGTCGACACTAGCGCCTTTGTGACACGTACATGAACTAGACATGAAAAACGTGCTTCAAAATTTACAATGGGATGAGAAGTCTACTTGTGTTGGTTAGTCTATGCTAATACTTAGACCCAGGTGTAGAGGCTACTGTGAATGTGAATGGGTAAGTATTGGTGTTTAATTGTTAGCTCATGGTACATTTTTACCCCCTTATAGTTTGGTACCTCAAATATGGTGTGATGTCAAAATCCAGTTATAGCAAGAAAATTAACATAGTTCCATTGAGTCCCAAAGAGTGTTGCTGAAATATTACTTTTTAGTTTATATAAGATACACAAATATTTTGGTAAAGCCACACAAAAAGTATACATGTAAACAAAATACATTTAATCCATTCTATATATGTATTTTATAAGGAAAAATATAATTTTAATAGTATCACACTATTTGAAAGACTTTTCATTTAAGATGTTTCACTTTCACTAGCTACAAGTGCAGCACATATATAGGTTTTCTGTTCCTGTATACTAACTTCAATAGTGACCTTAAAAATAAGATTTGAAAAGCAAAAAGATGATTATAAGTAACTTAATAGACATTTTTTACCCATCTAGATATGGATTGCTTCAGATTTAGCAACTGCTAAATCCTTTCTTTTTGGAAATACTTGCACTAATTGGAAGTACCTTAAAACACATTTTTACTCAAACAAACAACGATGTGTTTACTCAAATGCCACCAACTCGACCATATAATTTTGAAAATATTTACAAATCAAGGTATCTTAGATAGTTGGGTAGAGTTGCCAAAGTTTCTGTGACAAACTGGACAAGTTTCCAAGTCAATTAATCATCAAGGGAGGGAGTGGAGGCAGTAATTACTCATAACTCAATTAAACTTATAACCCTCGGGAGAAACTCTCACAACAACTAATCCTTCTATTTGCATAAAACATTCTCTAGAACTTGAGTAGAGCCAATCTTCGACTCCCAAGCAATAAAGAGACAGAGTTAAGTATACTAATTAGAATTTGTGTTTTCACTTTTTTAAATTACTCCCAATCACATAGTGTTTTAAGATAAGATTTTTAAGTTACTGTCATAACGATTTATTTTTCCAATTGAGATGAGGCACCAGGTAGTTTTCGACCCATACATCCCATACATATATGAAGAACCAATGTAGAATGTGATTATATACAAGCTAAAAGCATATCCGTTTAAATTTATCAGTTGAACAGATACGATGACGTTTTTCATCTTGTACTATTTTACTCAAATTTTAGAACTATTGACCATATCTTCTTTACTGACTTTACACTGAAAATACAAACTTTCTTTTAAACCCTACTTAATGAGTTAAACAAATTAAATGTTTTAGGGTCTATGTACATTTTGTATGGCCTTTATATCCAGTCACTTTAGATCGAATTGAAAGCTGAATAAAGTTTATGGAATTAAAACCAATAATGGCTATCTATTTAACTCATTAACTCCGGAACTTCCACCCCAGGCAAACACCATTTATTTAAGTTAGCCCTCCGCATCTAAGTCACACATTGCTAAGCTTAATACGGATTGCACACATACAAGAATCAAACTCACGCACACAGTGAGACCTTAGAGCTGCACTCTTTAGTGCAATGTGTTATAGTTCGGCCGCTTAGAAAGCGACCTCCTCTAGCATTGTTTAGCATTAGTGTGCAGGTCACTTTCTAAGCAGTCGAACTATAGTAAACTCAGCTACCATGTGATCGTCAGGCGATCAGGACGAGTGGACTAAAGACTGAATGCAATACTAGCGCTCATAGGTGAGATTTAACGACTACGCCAGTGGGTCCATATTCCGTGATGAGCTACATCCGTAACCAGGGTTGTCATCTTTGGTTAGGGAAAAATCGGGATGTCTCTACCCCGGGATTAACACGGACAAAAGGGACTGAAGTCGGGACTGTCCTGACAGAATCAACAAGGGTGGCAACCCTGCCCGTAACAGGGTTAAACTTTCAATAACAATATCAACACAGGTTATTTGTAAATTAAGTTTCCCAATAAGTCGTAGCAAATCGCAGCCAAGCGTATCAGTTTAATTATGACTTCAGTAGGCCTAAGGTTTTCTTTACTTCCTCGACTAATATTCTAGCCGTTCCCCACCCTTATGTGACGATTACACTTTTCTTGCGACAATTTAGTCAGTTAGTGACAAAGATGCTAAGGAAAACAAAGGATCCCACTAAATGAATCACGTTCTATGAAAATGTTTCGGTGTGAAGAGGACCAACCACCATCAGAAACCAACTGGAAAAGTCCTTAGATTCTGAATTCTGATGGTTCATTCTACCTACTTCTGCACTTTGGTCAGATATCAAGCAGCTAATTTAACCTTGAAAAGAATCTTATGAAAACCGTTAATAAAAGCACTCCATTGTACCAGAAATTCCCTAGAGGAATACAACAAAGAATAAAACACACTGTAATTTCATACGTTGTATTAAAATTGTTAACAAAAATTCCATATCACAGTAAATGCTTATCGACCAGTTTCTAAAAACCGTTCCAACAGCCAATGTTTCTTGTATTGCATCAATTTGTGTTCTGGAAAACAAATAATTTGCGACCTGTCTAACTCCACAACACCTTACATCACATTGTTTGACACACCTATAAAAAGGGTGACAATGAAGAAAAGCGGGCAAAGATTGATCTTTTTGTGGAATGTCACTGAGCTTAGATGCATTGAATGATCTCAAAAACTATTTTTTGTAAATTTTACATTGATGTAGGTACCTTATTAAGGAACTTTAAAAACAAAATGTATAAATACTTCACAATAATGACTAATAAGTCAAAAGGTTATTAATTAAAGTCAGACAGATATAAACGCATAATTCAAAGTCTCTAAATGTGATAAAATAATAAAATAGGATAATTGTTGTTTCCCAAACAGGTCAGACACATTAAAAAGTTTTAAAAGAAACATCACCAGTTTACAGATTTCATTAAACCTCGTCCTGCTCAGTAAACACCCAGAGTTAAAGCTACTATTAAGATTGGTGACTACAAATTATTCTTGAAAAACTACAAATACAAGATAGGCACTATGATTTCTTACTCTACAGTTAAAGGCACAAAAAAGTTATATGGAAAAGAGCAAAGGCCGCATCACAATATATTCCCCGAGAACTCATAATAATGTCAACTCGCACAAGCATCATACTGCTTTTTCACAACCTCTACACTTTACACAGCCACAAACTCCAACTTGAAAAAAATAAAAAAATAAACTACATGAGCAAATAACACACCTGAATCTGTATAGCGTCCACTGTATACCGGTACCCTTCAACAGCTGACAGAAATGAACTCTGATAACTATTAATATACTGACCTATATTGTAAACAAATAATTTAATGAAGGAATCTAGTAATACTACATGTAGGTAGATGGAAGGTATATTCTAAGTTACAAATTACTTAAGTAAGATCTCTGTAGGCAGAATTGTTCAAAACTCTATCAAAGCATGTTCTTTTCGACACTTACACTAAATAAAGAAAAACCTATTTGTTCTTCTACGAGTGATTGATATGTGTTCCTAAAACTAATATAACGTAAGGGATAATAGGTACTTAACGAAGATCTATTGTGGAAATTTGCACAACTGGGTGTTTACAAAACCTTTAAAATTATTCTTAAATGAAAAATATAATTCAACATACACTACAAATACATACGTGGCGGTCAAATTATTTTCTACAACAATAAAGTTGTTCGTAAATACCACAAAATACTTAAGTGTCTAGAGCAGTTTCAACACGTAACATAATACTTTGAAAAATAGAAAAACAGATTTACATTATTCCCTAGCTCATGTGATGAACATAAAAATATAGCTGAAAATATTCAAACTATAAAATTAAAAAATCTACGTTTGTAAACACCCTGAGCAATCGCCAAATCTGAATATCAAATCTAAAGCGAAAGCGGATAATAAATACAATTTCGGCCCAAATATTGGGCGCTTCCCGTCTCAGCGAATCGAGGAAACCGTCGGTTATCGCTACAACGCTACGTTCCATCATGACGCAAAGTCGTACGCACATCCGTGGTTCATACGGTACTCTATGTACTTGATGCCAGTGTTGTGCCAATAGTACAGTGCTACCACTACGAAGAAGTGCCACCACTGATGAGACGAACCTATGTAGTCCACCTTACCTGAAACACAAACGGACCATTCAGTAATAATAGAATATATTTGGTTAAGAGAAAGATGTATGGAGTAGAAGAAAACATTTTGAGTACATTGAGAGTACTTATACTACATAGTACTTAAACTACATCTTAAGAGTTACACTAGAGTGACACTTATTGGATAAAAGTTGGTTGATTTCTGTTGATTCAATTAATGTTATTTACTACCATTTGGCAAGTCAGTAAGCGTGTAAGTTCCATAGATCATCGTTCAAAAACATCGAACACTCATAAACATTTCCAGCGATCATGTATGTGTCCATGATGATTTTCCACAATCGCAGTCACATTCGAGGCAACACCTGCGATCAGCTGACTACGCCTGAACCATGGATGGATAAGCATAATCTATATAAATAAAATTAGAGTTTTGTAATATCATAAAAACAATAGGATGAAATGTTGCATATACTAACTGACTAATATAACCCAATACAGATACAAATTGTCTTCATGTGATTTATCCGGATGATAAAATCTATACGTTTACATTTGACTATTGATAGAACCAGACAATCCATCCCCATGTCGAAGTTTTCGCCCAAGTCAAAATGGACTTAGTTAAAGTGAGTCACAAACAGAGTTTGTTGACATAAATTACTGATTTGTGGCTAATATTCACATATTTTGACAAAGTCAAAGGCTGTAGCATATTGGCACAATCTGTGTCTGGTTCACAGAACTGTTTTTTTTTTTTTTTTTATTGGGCGATAGTTACATATTGGATGTCTATTTCTGGATCCAAAAGTCAATGGTTCAAGTAAACTTGTAAATATTTAACTATATATTACCTAATGCAGGCTATAAGAAATAACTGCTTTCAGTTTAATTAATCATACAGCGGTGTATTAATACACCACTAGGATTATAGTACAAATCCTACAGTAATGTTTTTATAATCAATTCAACACGTTCAACTGAAAATATACAACTAATTTCGGTGACTAAAAAACCTAAAATAACTAACCGTCGCATTAATCACCATTTTATTATCGCGCAAATACTACCAATTATAAGTAAATTAGCATATTTTCGGCAGTTTTTAATCCAGGGTCGAATAGAAAACCAATAAATGAAACTAACCCGGTGCTAAATTAATGTAGAGATTTAAATGACATCAGTTAGTTAATCTGCATGCAATGGTAATCATAGGAATTTGGCCGATTGATAGAATAAGCTGACCAAGAAGGGATGAATGTGTGATTGAAAACTTTTACAAACTAGGCTTCATGTAATGCCCTTTATCAGGTGGAATTACCCACTGTAATGGCAATCCAGTACGGTTATTAAATGGAAAATACCTCTGCAATTCAACAGTAATCTAAGAAATCCCCATAGCTTTTTTAAAACTGTTATAGTTATATTTTAATTTATTTCAAAAATATTTTGGATATTTTGTACCTTTCCTACCTTTCCCAAAAAAACTCCTGTCTTTGTCACCTAAAAAATTTAAGCAGATCCAAAATCAGGACAATTTCTGTGTTTTTAAAATACTAAATGAAACAAATGATCACCGCTTTACATCTATTATAAATATATTAACAGGTCATATAAAATATATTTAACATATTTACACATTAAAGACCAAAAAGTTGAAAATAATTTATAAATAAAAAACTTTTTTAAAACAAAAAGTTTTTAAATGCACTAAAAAGTAAAAAATAATTTATAAATACAGTATGTGGAGAGTATAAATACTTGTAAGATTTAAAACGAAAAACGTGGGGTGCATGCAATAGATAATTTACAATTATCTTCACCTATTGAACTAATGTATTATTATCAATTGCATGCACCCCACGTTTTTCGTTTTAAATCTTACAAGTATTTATACTCTCCACATATTTATAAATTATTTTTCACTTTTTAGTGCATTTAAAAACGTTTTGTTTTAAAAAAGATTTTTATTTATAAATTATTTTCTACTTTTTAGTTTTTAATGTGTGTGGATGTTAAATCTATTTCATGCATCTATATCAGATTAAGACAGATGCATGTGGGAAATCTAAGGTTTATTTGAGTTTCTTTTCATATAATTATGTATTTGAATGTATGGCCTACCTACTAACTATAAATACATCAATCTATTTAATTTATTGTTTACTTTATAGAATACTAAATAAATAACAAATGACATTATTAACAAACACCTTTATTATCTGCAATCAGATTGTTTATCTTTATTTTGAAATGTTTGTTTGTATAAAGAATCTCTTGGTAGCAGAACCTGTACCTCTTAACCTCTTAACTCTCTTTTTGAACTGTCAAATTTAAGTATTTACAGCTGACTTTAATTAATTGATATGTTTACATTCTTTCAAAATGTAAACATGGAAAATTTGAAAGCCAGTGGGGCATAGCCCAAGGGAAATATGAAAATTAAATGCTATAATATTGCATTGTCATCCACTTGTGAGCTATGTTTCAAATTTCAAGTCTCTAGCTCATCGGGAACTTAGTTTAAAATTGATATCAAAATTTGTAGGAAAGTGAGCTAATAAAAACAAGCCCATGGGGCGTAGCCCAAGGGAAATATGAAAATTAAATGATATAATATTGTATTGTTATTAATTTGTAAGCTATGTTTCAAGTTTCAAGTCTCTAGCTCATCGGGAAGTATCAAAATTTTCAAGAAAGCGAGTAAATAAAAACAAGTCCGTAGGGCGTAGCCCAAGGGAAATATGAAAATTAAATCATACAATATTGCATTGTCTTCCATTTGTGAGCTATGTTTCAAGTTTCAAGTCTCTAGCTCATCGGGAAGTTAGTATAAAATTGATTGCAAAATATGTACCGGACAAGAAAGCGAGCTAATAAAAACGTTTTAATAAAATAGCTGCAATTTTTTGTATGACCTCGCAGGGGGGGGATGTAACTGTTAGGCCTATACCTTATTGAGTTATATTCATTGCTGGTTCATTGTGCAATATCTGGCTTGTTCCATATTTTTACTGACGTATCGTATAGGGGAAAGCTTTTATCTGAATATTTTATCTCAAGTACTGTATTCTTTTCGTCAGGCTGTCAAATCAAATCAAATCAAATCATATTATTTAGCTAAAATTAACAATACATATTGCATTAGCTAAGTCATGGTACAAATGTACATTATTAAAATTATAAAGTTTTCCTTATAAAACTATTTACAGTAAGGTATTTACAATCTGTAAATAATTTATGTAAGGTATTTTATCTGTGTATTGTTTGTATTTTTCATCACATGTAAAGAGGAAGCCTAATAATCAGATAAATCCAAACAGAAATACTAGCTAAGTGTAAACTCTGTGTGAGAAAGAACAAAATGTGCGACTTTGCAGAGGTCCTTTTCCCCCTCCTAAAGTCCATGTCACGAATCCCCTCAAACTTTTATCTTTACCCATGCTAACCCCCCCAGTTAGAATTCAGGTACCCCAAAGATTTTGCCTGTGTAAATAAATGATTTTTCATTTCATTTCATTTTTTCAGATTTTCAAAATTATGCAGCAAAACTGTGGGATTTTAAACTTTGGAAGAACTTGTAACCTATTTTAAGTGGAAAATGTTTCTGTGACAAATGCTAACTAGATGAAAACAACTAACTATTGGTGGGTTAAAAAAAATTTGTCTAGCTATAAAGTGAACTCTTTATAAAAATGTATGGGATCCTTTTAATTTTGTGAAACATACTAGGCCTATTAAAAAGAAAAATGGGAGAGTAGCAGACTTTTTAGTCAAGTTTAGGATGTGATAGATCGAGTATCGAGTTAAGCTGAGTAGCAATTTAAATCATTGTTGGTCTATTTATTCAAATAAGTCAAATTTTCTACCTTTTTTATGTTATTACTAATAAAAGTAAACAACAACTTGTGATTCTTCTACAGTGGGAATAAATTGAACTTTATAACAGTAGTGTCATTTGGTGTCTGGATTATTCTTAGAATTTGTAAATTAAGTTTACCTTTAAATAATTGTTTAAAAACTTTTTAGTTTTATAATCATTATAATTTTATTTTTATTTTATTTTACATTTTGGCTATCCAATTACCACTTTTTTTGTAGACAATTTATTGTGAACAAAATGGTGTAAGAATTATTAATTTATTACTTAAGGTTTTCTTTCTATAACAATTATTGAAGTAAAAGTCTACAAATTTGGTAAAATTAATTGCCGACAGAGGGCACTGCAGACAGAGCATTAATTCCTTCCTTCCCCAATGGGTTAAAGGCATCAAAGACACTATTAGTAGAATAAACTGTTTCATTCACGAACTTAATGAGAAAACTAAAGTAAAGTAAACAATAAACATGTACAAGTCGAGCCTGGAAAATTACATTCCAAAAGACATTTCTGGCCATTGCAATAAACAATATATTTGTATACTACACGATTAGTTTCAGCTAACTTAGTCACAGACAATAATTTCATATGTTACGAACGACTTAATTTTCTAAGGCCGTCAGTTGTCATTTCTTTTCAATTTAAAAATTATTCTCTTCATTTTTATCAGTTTTAAGTTTGTTTATTATTTAGCACAACATATTAAAATCAGTAAAGGATCAACTAGGTACAGTGAAAGAGCTTGAACTCTCATCATTACAAGAGCACCCCTAACTCCCAAACTATTGAATAAACAAATTAAAAAAAAAACTGTTTAATGGATAAATTGAATATTAAATGTCACTTAGAGGGATCACTGTACCTTCTTGACAAGAATAATTAAACATTATAATTTTGTACATTGTAATAAAATCAATCCTAGTCCCAAACAGGATGACAGTGTTCACGAACTGACGAAATAAAACTACATTTTTAAGTCGGTTTAACGACTGAGACTCGACTTTCTTCCAAACCCTCGAGGTAAACAAATCTTAGGTAAATATCAGAGCGGAGAGGCTAGCGTATCGCTGCAGGTACCAAGTACGCTCCACTATGTTTTGGTGCCCCTACGTACGTATATTATTTAAAAACCGCTCAACTACTCTCTCCGCTAACAAAGAAAAATAATGAACAGAGGATACATTCAATGAAAGTGGTGTCTAGCACCAGTCGCTGGTGTTGAGAGCGAATTCTATTCGTCGTCCCCTTCCCCTCTCCATCACATATTACAGCGCTCAAGCGGTAGGAAGGCCCTGTACGCTACAACTGTTGTACAAATATGCTATGCGGTGATCGCCGTTCGGGCTCTTCTTTTCTGAATACTAGTACATTTCCTTCCCAGCATACTGGAGCTATAGGCCCACGGTTGTCCATTAAGCTGTATCCTCTGTATTGTTTAACGTCCACACTAGTGAGTAGGCCTACTACGACTATCCGCAGTACTATCCTGGTAATTATACCAATTCGTTAATACCAAGGCAAAAATGTGGTTCGTATTCCACTATAAACTGTAGGTTCCCCAGTTGGCATTAGCTGTATGGGCTATTAATTAACAGCTGTGTCCAAGGAATATGTCGGCCTTAGTCACTAACAAGACTAAAGGATCACGCCACTCCTCCTACACTCATCTTCATTCATACTTGGCTTAAAATACCTAAACTATGTATGGTCGCCATTTCAATGAAAATATTTAAGTATAAAAAAAGTATCTTCCTCAGCCAAGGCAATGGCACAGCGTGAGTGTGAAAGGTAAAATCTTTACGCGAACCCTGGAAGGCCAACCCAAATCTCTGTACTGAGGCCTATCCAGAAACTAAGCGCTGCATAGCGGGTGGTACTTGAATTTGGCATATAAACCGATGTCTTATGTTACAGTGTGGAAAAGTACTTTACAACTTCTCTGTGCTACTAAACTCCAGCCTCGTTGTTCCACACTTTTCTCCCCTAGTCTGTTGGTGATTTTAACAAGAGATGTAGGCCTATTGTTCTGGTTCCAATCATACAAATATGATTATTAACTCAGTCCTGATACAACAGTATTGATTACTCAGAGTAACAGCATTGAATACAGAAAATGATTGTGTAAACTGTTGTTAGGGTTAGGGTTAAGGGGGGGGGAAGCTGGGTTTTCGTAGGTGCGGACGCAGAGTGCGGAGAAGTGATTTCGGTCTGTTCCGCTTCTAGGAAAACAGTACATTAAATTGTCTAAGACAAGAGGAGATAGGACTAAGCTCTCCACTTTCCGTGACTAGTAAAACACAGATTTACCATTACCAAAGTACAAACCTCACTTCAAACTGTACACAGCACCATGGATTAAACATCCCTCCATGTATTTATCATGCCATATAAATCAGGGTAAAAACAATTTAAGGTTCGTTGTTGCCTGGTATGTGTAGACTGCATTAAAAAAAAACTGTAAAACGTCAATGGTCATATAGCACAAGTAATCAGTAGTTAACCTATTGCTGAGTCAATTGGTAACATGTATAGACCTACACTGTGAAATAAATGGTCTACGTGTTTGAGCTATGTGCAAAGAAACGTTGGCTAAAACACAATGAAGTATAAACAAATGGTAAACAAACACTCGCACAATGAATATATTTATAATAACATAAATAACACTTAAAAACCATCCATATTACGCTGTACTTTGATAGGATCAACACCACCATTTTACCACTCAAAATGTTTGCTGCGGCTGCGTGATAGCCGGCCACTGCTGGAAGCGCGGACAGTTAATGTGCTGCGTGGATGACTGGATGTTTGAATTTAGTTTTATCATTGGAAAAAACTGGAAAACAAGGGAGGAGATATTATGGTATGTATTACGTCCCAGTCGTAGTGGACGTAGTTGTGCAAGAACCCAATAGATAACAGCACTAAACAAAACTGCAAGCCGGCCCTCAGTATTGCCAAATAAAGGGAAAAAGCAGGGGCAAAGCACTCGGACACACCATAAAAAATACCCCAAGAAAGGGGTCAAGCACATTTTTGAGGTTAGGTTCCTTCCACAATGCTACAGTATATCCATTATCGTTATTCTATTCCATGTCATTAAATCCATGCCTAAACCTAAAACTACAATAAATTTGTAACAGTCCCTAACACTGATAAAATAGTCGGATCTAAAAACAAATTTTACCAGATTGAAGTGTAAAAGCCTAAACCTCACCATAACCTTCTAAACCTTACCACAATACGTGGCAAGCAAATGAACGTCTCACGGCCGTGGCTAACCTTACAATGGAACAATAGTTAATAAATGGCACTTTCACAAGTATACTCGTCGCACGGTACTGGAAGTCATGCGCAGTGAACGTGTTAATGCTTAACATCGAGACTGACATAACCCTAAAACTATTAAACTAGTGTTACTGGTAGTTAATGGATGACGACTAAACCAACAGACAATTTTTTTACGATTGTTTGCTGTTACGTTAATTTGGCACAAGGAGCGCAAGCATCAGTTTGCTGGAGAACATGAAAGATAAAATAATTTGTTTGTATGCCGTTAACGAGTAAACATCGCATCTACGCCACTACGCAACCTGCACGCCGATCGTCAATTTCGCCTCTGGAACACAGGACTTACCAGTAAAGAACCTCTCTGGTATCCTTGTGATGTAGATGAAGAAAGCTAATCCGATAATGCCATACATCATGACCACCCTGGGCAGCAACAGCTGTAACAAACATACAGGTCAGTGGATTAACCTCATGAATTCTGGCTTTTGCACAATCATTTGTAAGCCCTATGCCTTACAAATGTTAAGGCAGACCATTGAAAAAATAGCTCACTAACAAAATATAAAGTGTCGTAAATATACTAATATCCATAGACCTACTTTTTATGTTCAGAAAACATTCTAGAATCTAACAATAGCACCCACGTATTATATTTTAAGATCAATTTAATTACTAAGTAGATAATAAGATAAACAATTTTTGTACATACAGTAGACTCCCTCTCATCTGGACTCCTCGGGACCGAGGCCAGTCCGGATAACGGTTTTTCTGATTAAACCGAAATCTCCAAAAACTCGTTAAAACGGACTGTTTAAATGCATACTGTACACAGTATTTAACCTAAATTTAGGAGAGCATTGACTTTAGACACGTGATCACTGGTCTCAAATCTTTCTCACGAGAACAGTCGTTTCAGTACTGCTCACTTCCTGCCAATCTAGTCCGGTTAAACTGATGTGCTGATTAAAATTGTCCGGTTAAAGAGATGTTATTTCCACCTAGTGTGGACCGGTTAATCCGATGTCCGGTTAAAAGGTGTGACTATTTTGTGTATCTATAGCCACTAGATTCTTTTTTTCCAAATAAGCTAGCTGAACTTAACCCTTTAACAGTAAAACTATTATTTCTCTGGAACTAAAGTTATGATGGATCGGCCATTTTGCGCCATTCGGCGTTTTGTGACCAATGTCACAACAGAAACGGCCTTGATTGGCCATAAAATGACCGACAGTTAGATTTTAGTATATTAAAGTGCGCCGAGTATGTAGGACTGTGCAACTTACAGCGACGATGGGGTTTTCCAGTCCTCCCATCATGACGGTCCAGTGAGCCGTGGGTACGATCCCGTACGCGGCCCACAACACGAACATGAGCATCTTGACGTTGTCATCCACCTTGAGCCACGGGAGCTGCAGCAGCATGGCAATCACAAAGAAGGCGCAAACCGTCGTCAGGTAGAATGTCTGCCACGTCTGTACAATCATACATAGAGCAAATAAAATAAAGTCTTAATTGGCACTCAGCATTACAATAAAGCAATAGACAAGGTCAACAATAAACAATAGGTTAGTCAGTAACCACAGTCAAAACAAACATGTTGACTTAGTAGCTAGAGTTTGAAAGCAAGTAGTCCATACTTTTTCAATTGGAATGCCTAGACAGTCAAAATAATCTTGAGTGTTGAAAAATGGATTTTCAAGCAACAGTTAAACAATTTGACTTTAAATTCTGGTAAAACCTAAATCAGAAGTATGAAACTGTTGCATTTTAGCAACAGTTTTATACTTGCTGAGGAATGGTTCACATTACATTTACTTAGTCTATGCTGAGGCATTTTAAGCAATGAGTTGTGTCTTTTGGAATAAGAATGCAAATCCTTCTTTACAGTACAATATCACTAGGCTAATCCCTTTCTTTAAAGACTGGGACTATGGTCAGGACATTGAAAAGGTTGTATTATCCGAGGATCATATTAGATTACCAAATAAATTGCTTAACTGACATTTTATTGACCATCGAAGACGATGATAATGTACCCATGTCCGTGGGAGACGTTCAATATTTTGCCAAAATCGCAAGGAATGAAGATAAATGTTTCAGTGTTCGTGAACGTTGCCGTGATTGCGGGAGACAGTAATAACCTCCATACAACCAAGGCAGATAGTATTGATAATACCACAATAGCATTGTCAACCATTGACGATGGCACAGTCGGATTAATCGAGGAATCGGACTGGCTGAGGTCGGATTAGCGAGGTTATACTGCACTACTAAATTGCAAATTAGATTTTACATTTGCTTAACATATATACAACACAGATAGGTTTATAACCTTCAACTTCCTAGAACTACAAAAGCCAGCAAAAAGCTTTAAGATGATTTACTAACCATAAGTATGTCTTTTTCTTTGAATTAACAAGACATCCTTAATAATAATTCTCTTCTCTTAACACATAGACCACACAAGGCACGAGCCCCGTGAAACTAGTAGAAATAAAAAAGACAAAGATAGATATTGACCTACCTTGTTGCACCAATAAGCGTAGTACACTCCAGTCATGTAGATACCTAACATGCTGAGAGCTATCCCCAGAAGGTCAAACGACAAGAAGTAGTTGAACGTGTGCTCCGACCGACAGGAGAATATGTGATACAGCGACGACATCACCATACACACCTGTAAAACACCAGATAGTACAACATACACTATCAACATCTGAAAACACCAGAACCTACAAACTTGCTAAACCTATAAATACACCAGTAAAAAAAACAGATGACAAGCATATCTCTAAAACCCACAGATGTTACAACTTATGCCATAACGGTACATGTGCCATACCTCATAGGTTATTACAATGCCCGTAAAGAGTAATCGTTTTACATGTCTCGGCAAGATGCCATTGTCAAACACTTCAGTCCAAGGAATACATTAAATCCTCTGGATTAGGCCTAGCTTCATTGATTGTTAAAATACTGACACACATTCAACATACGAATACGGCACAGAAATGATCACTTTTGTAAAAAGATAGGCCTATCACATAAGGAACCCCAGAGTCATTAAAAAAGTCAGTCTACGACTACAAGAACTTACCTGGAAGCACGCAAGCAGCATGCCGACGATAAACTTGTCCGTGAAGGAGGCGTGAATGTTGAGAAGAAACAGGTCGTAGAGGGTGAGTCCCAGAAACAACATCCATCCGAACACATGACTCCAGATGTTGATTGTCTCATTGGTCATCCAAAACATGCTGGGACAAAACATACATTATTATTGGGTGCAATATATTAGAGTAGGCTTAAGGCCTTTTAACACTGGCGTACTAGACGTCCCAAACGCCCAGTACGTGGCTCTTCCACAACGTACCAAACGTCCATTTGTTCACTCGGAGTCAGAAGAGCACAACACCCTTCACTTAGTGTATTTGTTTTATCTGTGCAAATATGTCTTACCATGTTATGGAGAGTACCATTACTCGACTCGAATGCATGATCTGGAGCTGGATGAAGATAGATTTAGAACTTTTTTATTTAAATTATTTTAGACCAGTTTGAAGAAGCATTGTCAATGAGCGATGTCGATATCAGAAAACTTGACACTATAACTATAGAGAGAATAGAGAAAACTATAGAGTAGACTTCTTTTTTCAAATGAAAGTCACTCGGAGCAAGTTATGGATTGTAGGGTGGGCCTAGTTCCCATTTTGACGTCTGGACTGTCACTAATGACGTGAATCTGCCTGTACTAGAAATTGTGTGATCAGCGTGTGTCTATCAGTGTCAGACGGGGACGTTCCTTACATTCTGAAGAGCCCTCGATTAATCACAAGGTGCTATAACACTTGGTTAAGCATCAAGTGTTGGGAAAACTAAGTAAGTATATTTTATCAACTTAAATACCTTTAAAAAAAGTACCTACGGTAGGGAAAATTTTAAAGAATAGTCTCTAATCAATGTAGTTGGTTTTGTTTAGGCAAATACATTTAGGCCTAAATAATTAACTTACTGATCCTTGTTTAACAGGAAATAGTGCAGATGGAAACTGAGCTGTTGATAAACTAAATTATACAATGGTAAAATCCTTTAAGTAGCCTAATTTGTTCAAGAATTAATTGTCACTGTAAGTAGTAGGTTTATTAAGTTTAACTTTAAATGACAAGAATGACTGGAGATAAACAATGACCAACTAAATATCAGTCAAATAAAAACACAAGCATAATGTCATGGCTAAATGAGTCAGCCTTCTTTTAGTTATTCACATATTTATTTAAGAAACATTGGGCTTACTCACCGATTACCTCATGAAGAAATACATGACTAATTTATGTAACAACTTCATGTTTCATATATATTTCAACATTATTCTTAATCGTTAAGCTTAAACACGAAAAGGTCTAAAGGAACAGAAAGTCAATACCCGTTTAGAATAGAAGGTTAAAGTTTTCAAGCAAATTCAAAATGAAGCCTCACCTCTCAAAACACATCTTTGTAGAGAGGTAGCCTCTGTAGCCTGTGAGAATGTAAGGATTGAACTGCAAGTACGAAGGTGCCTCATGATAGGTCAGTAGTGTCATACAGTCTAACGTGGTGGACAGCTTGCCTTCATCCTTGGAAATTAGCGAATCTGACGTTTCAGAGTTCTGTTCCTTGTCCTGAAACATAAAAATTGAATTTGTTACACTATATTAGACAAATCAATAAGACTACAAATTGCTTACTTTGGTCAGGACGATTCACTTGAAGAGGTACACTGTACCTAATTAAATGGATGATGCATAAGTTACATTGTATCATAAGCCAACTTGCTAATCTAGAGCAGAGCGTGTTTGTAGGTTTGAGCCAAAATATTATGAGGTTTCACCATTGACTACACCGAGTCAATGTATACTCTGTGTAGGCTAAAGTCAATGGTTTACCTGGTTTAAGAGGAAACGTATGCACACCTATGCAGTAGCACACTCAATAATAGTGCAGAGGTTGTATATAATTTGGGCTGATTAGTTACGTGGGCTTTGAATGCTGTGATCAAACATTACTACATTTGTCATTTCACTTTATAATAGCCTGTGATCAATCAAATTTTCCAATTCTGTTAGCAACTCAACCTTTTGCAAAGTAAAACATTTAGGGGTTTTTCGTAAAGTCATGAATTCTTTTATTAACTTTTTCTTACAAGTTGAATTAGCTGTGTCACGGTAGAAAAGTAGGATTTTAAAGGTTTTATATTCCTCAATGTTGTATGGCTGTAGCTCCTACAAACAACAAATTCATTAACTGAATGGCTCCGCCGTACAACGTTGTAACTTACAAAATCGAAATTTTACAGGAACAAAAAAAACTTTTTGTATGATATATTTATGGGCTTTTTAATATTTCTATTTAGACTAATCTAGGTTTTGTACCTGATTAATATATATTTATGTACATAACCTTGTTTGGGCACTTCACAAAAGAGTAATGACCTTTTTAACCTCAAAATCACACGGAACAACGTAGTAACTGACGTTAGTTACAACGTTGTTCTACGGACTCCGTAGTAACAGACGTCAGTTACAACGTTGTTCTACGGACAATTTATATTAAACATAAACAGGCTGAAGAAAAACACAACATCGTAGTTTCTTAAAAATATATTTTTACAGGATACATATTGTAAAAAAGGTGAATTGTTGGTTCTAAGATATAAAAGATATTATCAACAATATAAAAGATACATAAAGTTATAAAATATTGTAATAATATTACAATGTAATCTATATAAAAATCCTGGTAATAGAAAGCCAAAGTTTAGGTAAAGTATTCTAAAAGTGCAGATATAAGCCCTGGCTAAAAACACTTTTGAAATACTTAGGTATTTTGTTCGTTTTCAACTTTAATATTTTCATAAAACGGTACATACTCTTGAGGTATGTATTGACACATATCCAATAGGTCCTTTTTCTTGTCAGCCTTTATCGGCAATGGTCCTTCATACAACCGCGGGAAGTTCTCTATTCTTACAGGGGGATATATTCTCGTTTCCTTCTTGGATCTCTTCTTTGAAATCTTCTTTGTAGATGTAGATGCATCACAATTCTTCGTTGCAGATGTAGATGCAGTGTCTTTTGGTTCCTTGATAACCTTAGCCAAAATGTGGCTGTTCCACGGCTGAAGGACATTGTGGGATGTTCTGCCTCTCAGAGTAGTTGGATCGTCTGCAGTTATTTGATACCAAACATTGTTTGTGATGTTAAAATTTTTAGTTGACAAACTTTTTGTCGCAATATCAGTGTTTCTAAAATCCTCAGTTTTCATAACACAAACTTTGAAAGGATGCTTTGAGTTTGCGTTTGCTATTACCTCGACCCAGTGAAAAGGTACATACACTCTTTTGCCTTTTTTTGCCTTTTCAATGAGGGCAAAATCCCTATCGCATGGCAAAAAGCTGTGCCCCGTAGTCATAAACTTTTGTTCTACTACTGTGAAGTATCCATTTACTACGAGATGCTGCAGCACACTTATCATTCTCCAGTTATTATTTTGGCCAATGCAACGATCTGACCAAAGCTTTAGTGTGCGGGTTTGACCTGGTGTCATTTTCGGAACATGAAGCTCAACATACTTTAAAAGACATGATGCAATTTCCGCTGATCCACGTTTGCCTACCGTCTCGTTCCAGAAAAACATATATGCTTCATTGTTTCCCATGTTATGTATAGCTAGATTATAGCATGAAAGCTGGCGTTGGTAAAACACATTGTTATGTGTGAGATTGGGGCAAAATAATACCTGTTCGAGATCTACACAGAGTACTAAATCATTTGAGTTTACCTCTGCATCTAATTTGTCACGCTCCAGGGCTTTATAGGCCGCATCTGCTTTAAAATGATGTAGCTTACTTTCGGTCTCTATTATTTTTCTTTCATCTTCGGTTTTACAATCAATTAACTTAATAAAGAAGCGGTCACATGTGGCACACGTATCGGACCTGGGCAAACCAAATCTTAAGTTAAAATCAGCATTAAAAATATCTCGGTACAGGTGGAGTTTTACATTGGCTTCCGGGTGTGCAGTTCGAAAAAGTTCATACATTTTTGAAATGCTCAAATTGGGATCTAAACACTTGGACTGGCTGTCCCTGCGTGAATAATGATTTTCCTGACTAGGAAATGAACGGATATGATGTCTAATTAAATCTCTGATTTCTTCAGGGACCTTCTCATGTTTACCATGGGCCCCACGACAGTCATTCAAGGGCTTATTAAATTTGATTTTTTCAACAAGCATCTGGATTCTACGAGGAGTAATTTGAAAAATATGACAAATTCCTTTCTGACAAACACGAACGTTAGTGTCTCTTCTTGGAATATAGTATTCCACTGTACAGTGTCTCCTAGAAATATCCACACTCACCGTAGGGCGATGGATGTCTACTACCTTGATGCAAGCATTGGCGAGGAAGGCAGTTTGCTTATTGTAGTCCAATCCATAAAAATCTTTGAAGTGGCGTAGTATTTCTTCATGAGAAAGTTGCTTACAATGGAACTTGCAATGACACTGGACGATCTGTAAAAATTGAAATTGTGATAATTTGTCAGTCTTAAAAGGTTTTAGTGCACATTTTAATTTTACTTTAAGTTACTGTAGGCCTAATTACTTTAATTTTAATTTTACTTTAAATTTTTACTTTCACTTTTTACGTTTAAACATGTTCATTTTGTTTAACTTTTAGAACTACACAAACGATTTGAGTGAATGACATTTTTTATTCGACATGAAAAATTATATAAATCAAAAAAGATAAAACTAAACCAAGGGATCTTTTTGGTTATATATCCCTGATTTAATTTCGGTTTTGGGCTTTACGGGTGTTTGGTTACATAGGCTACATTACCCTTTTAATTTGTAAAAAAAAAAAATAGTCTTAGATCACAACCTAACGGTGGGAAAGCTTATAAATGGATTTAGAGTTACTGTACTGATATGCGTATTACCAGAAACCCCCAACTTAGGTATAGTATAAACTATGTCGGTTGCAATGTTTAATGGGCGTAGATACAGCGTTGTTCCGTGGTTTTAGATACAACGTTGTTCTGCTTACCGTTTGTGGTGGCAATTTTCCAGGCACTGGCTTCTTCCTCTTCGAAATATAGGGATTTCCACTATCCCTACATGCCTTGCGGTGCTTATCCTTCCACTCCTGTGGTCGAATCTTCCTTTTTTTCCCATTATTAAGCCGTTTTTGGTCCCCCGGTGACAGAACAAGGCTTCCGCCGGCAGACATGTTTGCAGGTTACAACGTTGTGCTGGCGCTTGAGGCCCGATTCCCGCCACTTTGATCAGCTGTGCAGGGCTGCCAACATCAGTTTTAGCGAGAAATAGATTTACCACACGGCACAGACTAACGAATACAACGTTGTTCTGCAGTTAAGCCAGTTTTGAAAATATTGTCAGTTACAACGTTGTACGGCGGAGCCATTCAACTTATTCAGACTCACTGAATTGAACAGCCTTTTCCATGGGTTGTTACATAAAGGTGTTTAAGTAATTGACGAATGTGTAATTATTTAGGCTAAAGCGATTAACAGGAAATTAGATTAATCTATATTGAGTCTGATTATATGTGTGTACTGTACTGTAATAGCAGAAAAGTGTTTTTTGTGTTTGTTCATCTAAATATTCAAATATTCATCCTGTAACTTGCACTCATGTCAGTTAATTTATTGTAAAAATGGTGTTTACCGAGTGAATAAATAAATATATAAATCTATATAAAATCTGTGCAGGTAGGCCTAATGTCTAAATAATTTAAGTTAAATTTACTTTAAGAATTCACAAAATTGAAAAAATCTATTGAGGATAAATTTAAGATACTGTAATAAACATTAAAACTTAACTAGGGACAGACTTATCATAGGTCAGTGGTCGTAGTTTGAAGATTAAATAAAAAACAAAGATACAATAAATCCTAAAAACATTAGTTTTTGCAACTAATATTTACTTTGTGTACAAATATTGGATTTCCATACAAAACCATACGAAATAACTTACATCGGATTCCTTGAGATTGTGTCGAAGTCTGATTTCAGAAGTTGTATCCATTGTAGACTACTGGTTGTTTTCTAGACGTGAATATTGTAATAATAACGTGGGTGTCAGAATAAATCACTGATAGGAATCACAAAGAAACTGTAAAACGTTCACAACTCCTAACCCTTCATGAGACGAACCTCCCTGCTTCAGGGTTAGGAGGCGAAGAAGGCTCAATGCCATTCAACAAAACAAGAAGACGAAGAGAAGACAGTGCTGCAGACAGAAGTTTTCCAGGACGCCATATTGGAGATACGAATCGATAGCCGGTGTTTTCGAAATATCGATGGTTACGTCATCGAGATATCGATGTTTTTCCCCAACTGAACAGTAATTAATTAGTAACAGTATTGTATGTATTTATATTTGAGAATGTTAATGTTGTTCTGATCTGAACGAGACATTTAATTTCGTAATTACTGACAACATTAAATATCGAATAAAATATTATCGGTGAACTAATAAAGGCTATTTTTTGCTCTTGCTTGGTTGAGGCAGAAAGCAGCGGACGAAAAGCAGAACGAAGTAACATCGGTTGTCGATGTTTTTGCGACGATGTTATCGGATGCACATCGATATAGTCAATGGTTGAACTTTCGATGTTCGTCCCTTGTTGGTAACATGTTGTGTGATAACAGGCTTGCCAACCAACTCTCTTATCAATGTCGGCATATCTCTCGACTTTTTCTTATACTAATTTAGTTATCGTAAAAACTGTCAATTAAGTTAAACGTTATTTGGGCCATGACAATCCGTTTTTGGGTATAGAAGGGGAATTGCAATTATGGTCTATTTACAGTATTTTATGCGAACTTCTAAATTTACAGCTTCATTTTAAAAATAATAATCTAAACAGTTTGAAGAGGCCAGTTTTCTAATAATATTTGTAAGGTTTATTAAATTCATCACTTTTAATATCCAGATACAATACAAATAGTATATTTTAACTTAACAAAACTGAAACCGATATAATAAGAGTAAAATAAAATGTCTTATGATACTGTACCTCAAAAACTATTGAAAATGGAAATTACATAGTATATTAAATATTTTATTCTGCTTTCAGGGCTCTAACAATTTAAAGTAAAATTTCAATTGAAAACCAAGCTAAAAATGTATTTTCCAACTATTTCTACAGCCATACTGTACGTGATCCCTAAATTATCGGCACGGTATTTGTATATAAGTAGTTTATGGGTATTTTCATGATTCAAACCGGATAATAGGGTTGTTATCCCAAAACAAGCTCATCACATGACAAGAGATAAATTTTAATTGCTAGACAAACTGTATGCCCGTATCCGTACGAGGTCAAAATGATTTCGCACTAAAAACGGGGTCAGGTCCTTCGCGCGGTGCAGTCGCTATCGCTATGAGTCCTAGCGAACCACACGTCTGGCAAAACTTTCTACTAACCAGCTGTTCTGTTTGTAAAATTTCAAGTAGAGTTCTAGTGTAGAGGTGTACTGAAATTACTTCAAATGAAGTATCAGCCTAGATTAAACATACTCCACGCCTTTATCAGTTAATAAACCTTCAACGAAAACACTAAAAACGTTCAGTTTCTCCCAAATTGTCGTGCAGAAAAAGACGACGTTTTTGAGACAGGACGCTACGGACGCTCAAGGCAATGCCAAAAACCCGATTGAAATATATATCTCTTTTAAATTCAAATTTAGAATACTTTTAAGAGGGAAAATCGCAGAATAATTCGTTAATCTGAGGTACTGTAATGTACAGCAACTTTCAAATTCGCAGCCTCTTAATAGTTAATAGTTCTGGGGGGTTCTAGAGGTGTTGCAAAATAGACGTTGCCTCTGGTTTATGATACAGTATTAGATAAATATCTCGCAGAGTGCATCTATTACCCTGAGTCACCTAATAATACACGTAGACCTACAGATAGTAGTTAAGTTAGTTGTGTTCTTGGTTCTTACTTCAGCGGAGGCCGGGAGGCGTAGTGTGACTACAGTGGTAAAATCAAACTATGTCTTTTTACAATGAACACAACCTTTCAAGGTTTGCATTAATTGCTCTTTGTACAGTCACGTGGTAAACCGTAACTTTATGACTGGTCACGTGGCCAAACAGCTGTACAGCAGACAGCTGCGCTCAATCGCCAATCGTGCTTTGACTTGCTAATTGACCGCCAACTCTGCTTCTGCGCTTCGATCATTATTTCCTTTTTTTATCAGTCATCTGTAAAAAAAGTTGTTGTGGTCTCAGAAGTAAAATAGGTTCTACCGATTCGTAAAATATTGTTGGCAATGAAGTGTTCTGAGTATATCAATATCATTGACTTATAACAAAATTAGGGCATACTTTTCATCTTGATGTAAAAATTTGATGTTTTATGTTGGTAACTGTTGATTGCTCGACTGTATCTGTTAGCGAATTCCTCATATGGAATAAGATATTACCGTAGGTCTCATGGTAAGAACTGCACCCGGGACCGATTTACTTTTTCGTTTTGAGGTCCCCAGAGGTCAAAAACGCCATCCGTTCAAATTTATATACCGTATATATATTTATATATGTGTCTGTTACCGTTAGCACGATAACTCGAGCAAAAATTATCCGAGTATGATGAAATTTGGTATAAACGTGCACATTTATACGAACGAGTTAACGAAACAGCATGATCGGGCTATGGGAATAGGGGTTTAGGGCGGTTTTATGGGGTAAAAAAGGGGTTTTCTCATTTTCACCATGTAAACATCAAATTTTGCAATTACTTTCCAAACCTTTTTGTAGAGCTCAAAAAACAAATAATTTAGTAGGGATATTGAAGCATTGTTGTATGCCTAACGGTTACGGAAAAATTCCCAAAAAAGTGTAAATTTAAAATTACTATGTTATTCTTATGGAGGATAAATAAACTGTTGTAGCTTGCTTGTCTATGGACATATTTTAATGGAATTTTGAAATTTTGTTTACTAAGCTATAGCGACATTTCAATGAAACCCCTATTTTCTTCCCCGTAGCAGCAAACCTAAGTATTCATTGAAATTAATAATATTTAAAAAGGAAATAAATCTGGAGATTTTTAAGGGAATAGTTTTGTGGAATTCCACTCGGGTAGATGACATTCGCTTAGTCTGCAGGTTTGCTGCGGCAGTGGTATTTTTATTTTGGTATGGATTTTACAATTGCTTTACTTTTTGACTGTAGATGTCATAGTGAAGCAATAATTTACAAAATTATTACTTATAATTTAATTTGTTTGAACAAGGATCTAATGATAATCCGCAAAACATCTTCTACATGAACCCACCAGGAACATAGGTACCGGTACCACTGCTAATACAGTAATTAAAACGAAAGCATGGCAAACCTAAAGGGAACCGTTTTACATGTTCAACTGTCTTAACTGCTCGTTGTTGAACAGACTCTACTCTTGTTATTTAATCGTAATCCCACCTGATGTTTGCTGTTTGCTCAGCGCAGATGTGTGGTATTGCGCTGATAACGATGAACTCAGTGTCAACGTCTTGTTATCTTATCTACTCTTGACTAGACGAAGACGTGTATTACAAGCAATGTACTACAAAGTAATGCCAATTCAACTGGAAACCACAATCTTCTCAGTGTCCTTTTACGATTAGCTGGCATTTCAGTATATCGACCAAAGGTAATGCCCGATAGTACAATCTCTTTCATCTAATAAACTGTATATTATTTAAAATAGTAATTGCTATTATTCCTGTTAGTTTACTAACTACAAAGTAATGTCAACTAAAGTTCAAACCACAATCTGCTTTCTAAACTTTGTATGTTTGTAACAATGTAGACTTTGTATTTTACTGCAATCACTGTAATCTATGGCTTAGTAATAAAATATTTGAGCGTTTAAAACAGGGCCCAGCTGTCCTTGGGCTTAGGGCCTGGTTAAAGAAACAGCTGATTTAGTCAGCAAAAAAAGTTGCACATGTCATCTTATCCCATTCTTCACTAAGGTAGACTTCCGTATCTGTTGGCACAAACAACCGAATGAAAATATGGATGGATATTTCGATTATTCGATCTATCGTTTGGTTAATTAGGTAAGGTTAACCTAACCTAACTAACCAAACGATATATCGAATGAAACAATCGAATAATCTATATTTTCATTCGGTTGTTTGTGCCAACAGATTCCGAAGTCTACCCCTTCACGATACCAGCTTTCATACAACTTCAAAAGCAGTGAAATGCGCGTCGCTAAAATTTTAATTTTATACAATTGAAACTTTACACTGCATCTCCTACTCAATTGGATATGACTAATATATCATTCAAATATCTACAAAATGGCGAGACTATAGGGTGAATTAACACCAGTAATTATCGTGTGCCGACACTAAAGTAAAACTATTTCAACAGTACCAGCACATACAACCAACGCCGACCTTCTTACAATTTCTAGTTTTCACTACCAAGAGAAAATGTGCAAACGTTTACTGCCTTATCTGAAGGTCGCTTATACTCTACATGTAACCTTGAACGGAAAATATGTAGTAAAAATAGTTTTTGTATACGCAACAGGTTGAAGACGCAAAAGATAATGGTGTGAACGGTTTTTGTTATCCCAAGATCAAGACCTTTGATTATGATATCAAAATTGAGCTGTGCTGTAGGAAGACGAGAAAGTTCAGATTCACTATTTGTCATCGCTTCTGATTGTATCTTGTTTGTTCAATGATTTGACAGGAAATATTTGAACTGCGTTGCACTGATTTTATAACTGATAAATATCTCTACATTGTTATCATTGAATAACTTATCTAACCCACAAAATCGTCAGGAACATAAAGTCGTGTAACACAAAGTAGTGTAGAATCGATGAAGTGATATCTTGAAGTAAACGTCGTTTGTTAGCTGTAAACAATTTTTAATTTTGAAATTCTTTATTCGTATTTCAATTTTTTTCCTCATTGAGCGACATACTGATATTACCTTTTTGGTTACCATTCGTAACTCTGCAAGATCATAAGCTTTAAAACTACACCTAACCTAACTCGTAGAGAGGGTGAAAAAGGATGTAACAGAGATATCCCTTATTGTTTAGTGAATATTCAGCTATAATTTTACAATTATATTGGTCAAATGAAACAAATAAATTAGCCGGTCAGAATTAACCATAAAACTCTCTTCAGCCGATCTATAAAGATAATAAAGCTATTGGCATACTGTCCCTTGTTTTTAAAGATATATTCTCCTAAAGATTCATTTGACCTCCAGTTGACCTCTTCACGAGGCTACGACACTGGACATGAGACAGACCTTGGAATCTGCAAGTCCCCGTCATTGAGGAGGTGCAACTACCCTACAACCTAGAAAACTTATTGACTGTTATTCAAGGTCACTCACAAATCACCTCATACGTTTACATAGATTAGCATAATGCGTGCTATAGGGATTGTAAATAAATGAAGATAGATTAACATGTGGTACTACATTCGTGACGTAAAAATGGGGTGGATGGTAAAATTCCCGCACTTAATCCCTACCATCTGACATAGTCAAAATGCCACGATAATAAGTAAGAAGTATAAACATAGTTTCAAGAAGCAGACAGGAGGTATGGGTTGAGCGCTCTTTATGGTATAAGCATAGATAAAAGGAGTAGACATATGTCTATACTCCTTTTATCTATGGTATAAGGGACAAAGAATGTGTAGAAATAATGAATAGCCACAGGGCACAGCGGTTCAGCCAGGTTGACGGGAAAATAGGAAACTTAATTCCCAGTTCTTTCTTAACATTTTACGGTAGTATCTTAATATTTTTTTCTAATTTACGTACAACGATTGTCACAGTTAATATATGCGTGTGGGAAGTTAAACAGCATTGCAGTGTGAAATGAGGAGGTCTATGTTATTCACCCAAACTCTCCTAGAAGGAATCGGTGGTTGATAATTTTCACAGGGATATTTCACGCGCATATGATTTTTTTTCGACTGGTAACACTGCAGTTATATAACCTGTTACCGGATACACCGGTTAGTTGTGTCACGTCAATTGACCCAATCGTCGACTATTATCGTATTATCGAATAACCCCAGTTGCGCTGCGCCGTATGTATATTATATTGTGTGAACCGACCGTTGATGCACCGTCAATTTTTAATGACTATTGGCTTGAGCATCGGCTTCAACTTGAATATTTCAAAGGCCAGTAAAGACTAGTTCAAGTCGAGTTTTCATACAGTTTAAAAAATTAAGCCTGTTTTATGTGTTTCATTAAGGTTACGCGTGAGTGCTTTGATTTCTGCGTGGATTCCATTAGCTGTAGTTTATTAATTTTTCGTTAATTTTTCGGCTAACAGCAAATAAGAGAAAACGCAATAATTTAAACAAATGAAAGAACGGTCTCCCCATAAACCGAACTGAAACATACCAATTATCAATTACATAAGATGGGAACGCCACTATGTGCGTATTTTAACCCAAATATGAGTGAAGGATGAGTGTAGGATGAGTGGCGCGCCAATTATCTTGTAAAAATCCCTTCAGTTTGTTTTCAGTTGATCCATAAATATGATAAATATCTAAAGGTATGTTTAATTTAATCAATTATCCTAATAAATCTACTCCTTGGCATTCCTGCGGTATTTCTGGCCAAAGATTGCTTAATTTTACGCTAAACAACAATTATTTTTTGTTTCAAAACATCATAAAGCACGTGCGTTGTCAACCGGTTAAACCGCTCCAAGACCATCTGCAAAAAATTACACGGAAGCAGGATTGCCAAAATTATTTTTGCTCTTGAAGATTTGCCAAGGTAGAAAATAAAAACGTCGACTCGAAGTGTTTGGCAACGGCAAAATAATCGCAAAGGGTCAATTGAATGAAATATGCCACGGTGATATTGTCAGAGTAGCTCTATTAGTTCTTAATTGATTATTTTTATTTACTTGACCAGGTAAGTATAGTTTTCGAAAGTTGATGGGGATGGACCAACGGTCACAGATATAATGGTTGGGATAAAAATATTATCACGATCACTATTGTGTGTTACATGTAAATAGGTGTAGAGCAGATTCTAAAACGACGGAGCACTCAGTGAATATATAGACGTTTAATAGATAATTAGCGAAATTAAAAATCAATTGCACTTAAACCACGATCTGTATTTATCAAAATGGTATGATTATCAAGAATAATTTGTGTAACAATTTTACAGGTGCAACCAACAGTGCTATGTTGATATTGAACCAGTGTTGAAATAGAAGATTAACAGCCCAAACAGCTGCTAAACAGCCCAAACAGCTGCTAACAATTTACATTATTGTTCTTTTTCTTTATCTTTCGTTATTATAGCATAATCTTTTCTCTGAATTAAACCATAAGGATTATTTTATTCTTTGTTAATTTTCCATGACTGACCTCCGTTGAAAGGAAGCTCCCATTAAAATGTATAAATATACCAAACCACCAAGCGTGTCCTAGTACATACTTAGTATAGTTCGAACATAGTTGTTTGGTTGCACAAACAGAAGCTATTAGGTTAGGTCCAGTTTCATACAGAACAGGAAGTGACACCAATGTTACAGCATAACTATGACGTCATAAAGCGTGAAGAGCAACGGATGTCGGTTAATTAGTGACCGTGTGAATGACTTTGAGGAAGGTTTGGCAGGCTTTCGTCAAGATGATCTGTACAGTGTACAGTGTAAAGTGTAACTACAATGAATGGGTTTGGAATGGTAACTAGTCTACTATATTTCTGTATATTTTTCTTTATATATATTTTTTCTTTCTATATATCTCCTAACTTTTGCCTGTATAGATAAATAATATTTCATTTCATTTCATTTCATTGTATTCTTATAATTATTGGTACTATAACTGTGCAAACATTTAAAATCAGACCACGAAGAAGAGGTTATTTACCGATTGCCAACACCCACATAACTGACTGCTACCACAGAAAACATACTACGCTTACTTACGAACCAAAATAACAAACGCTGGTAAACAAATCTGTTATAACCTTCAAAGTAAACCACAATAAAAGGATTTTACACTTCAGGGAAACAGGATACACGCCGAGCTCTGCAAATAAACAACACTGTCCTCGAAGGACAACTTCCGTAGTACATCCTTATTGTGCCATTAGCACTTTTCAGGATACGTCATTGAACTGTGTAATGGGTAAACCCAGAGTAAACGTGGAAGGAAGACTTCGTAGGTCGTGTTTTATTATAGTTATTAATTTAATTATAATTTATTATAGTTTCAAAATAGGAAGTTTTTGAATGGAAATGAACATCATTAGAGAATTATCAGTCCTGTCTAACGATCGAATTTGATAAGATTATGTTACGATGACCTCGGACGGGTTGATTGGTTTTTAAATCAAAACAGAATTTTCCCAATTTAGCGGTGGACATTGACATTACCCCGGTCGCAGCAAACCTACTTAATTTTGTGTTGTGTGATTTTACTTTGCAGACCTGACATATTTATGGTGAATATTTAGACTTAAGTTTTGCATGATGGCATTATGTAAAGATGGTTTCAACCCAAAAACCAAGAAGAGGAAAATCACGTATCTTTAAAAAAAAACTTCAAACAAAAACAGTCCACCTGGATAAAGTTGTAAACAATTGTGCCCCGGGGTACGTTTAACACATTTTAGAAATACTGTAGAGAAAAGAAATTAGAAACCAGTATACGTGAAGAAAGTTAACGGCACAATATCATAGTTATGTAAAAGTCTACTATGCAAAACGCCGTTTGAAAAGGAGATGATTTGTCGACACGTATTAGGCCAAGCAAACGCCAAGCAAATCAGTCTGTGCACAATTAGGACCTAGAAAATACATGAACAAGAAGTGCAGTGCTAAGTTCTACGAAGGCAACTTTCAAAAGATATTTTGCAACACTTATCTGACCGTGTAAAGCAAAAATTGATAAGGGTTATCATCAAGTGTTATCTTAGACCCTGATGAACTCAGAGAAGTCGTTAGTTATCACTCACAAAAACCAACTTTAGTAAGCCAACAATGGAAGTTACGTATTGATTTTGATTATAAGTTACAATGTTTGGCTTTCAACTTTTGAGAGATCGAGAGGTCAAATCCAAAGCTAGCAGTTTGGATAGAAACACCCAAAGGTTTCAAACCATCCAAAAAAATAGTGCTGAAAATATAAACCTCCAACTAAGCACCGATTGTTCTAAAGATCTTGGAAGAATAAAGGAACATTCAAATTTATGGATGACAAACCAACGCGAATCTGCTTTTAAGCAGTTTGAATGAGGAAAATCCGCTGTTATAACCGTGCCCAACAAAAAGTAGTGCCAAAATGTAGACACAAGTGTTGGCTGGCTTTGATGACTGACCACGGTTGCCAACTGTTCTGGACCGCCACAACGCGTAACACATTGCCGCGAGACCCTAATTTGCTTTATTGAGCACGACTATTTTCAGCGGCCAGGTTGGCGACACTAGTTATACATTTATTTTATTATTGTAACTAACTGCTAGTCTGCTACTAGCCCTACTGTAGTAGGTTGATGCAGGTTCCGCTGATTGACAAACACTTCTTCCAGTGGCGCTCCCAGGGGGGGGGGGGGTGGTGGTATATATACCCCCCCCCCCGCGAAATATTTTATATTTTATTAGCTAACATAAATACTACGTATATTTTAAAGCTGAAATTACGGCTTTAAATTCCACTTTTTGTTCGGGGCCCAAAAACCCCTTTTTGTGGGGGATATTACATACCCCCCGTACATGGTGGTCATCCCCCTCGAAATGAAATCCTGGGACCGCCCCTGACTTCTTCTATTGTCTGTTACAAAGGGTACATACAGAAAGAGCGCGCCGCGGTCAAAAATCTGTCGAAAAACTGGCAGACCGGTAGCGCACCTGATTAAATTTTAGTATTTCCGATTTGATTAATACGATAACAAATGTTTGATATGTTTTTCAGGTTACAACAATAACATAAATGCAATATATCCGAGAGTATTTCCAAATTGGTCTTATTGAAAACTGTGCGACATTCCTACACTCTACGAAAAGAGTGTGTTTGAAGTTTGAACTCTGTTGAGTACGTTTTGAGGTTTACATAGTATAGTTAAAACAGGACCGGTGCATACTCTCCTTGAGAATCAAAATAATAAACTACAATTATAAATATCATTCATTGTTTTACGTGATAATATAACAGGTTTCAAGTTCAAGTTACACACATGAAAGCGTATCAGAGAATTATACAAACTAGTGTACATGTTGCTCGAAATCGAGCAATTGCAAAGAAGTACAGGAGTTACATATAAACAAATGACTTGTTAAAAAACTAATAACAGTCATAATTTCCGATGATTTTAAAAGAGTCAACTAAAAGATTATTAACTAATGGAAATACTCACAATTTACATAACAGTCCTATTCCAGTTTAAAGGGTTATTTTTTAACTATCAAACTGCCCATGGACGGGAAATGGTAAGCTTACAATTTAAGTCAAAATAAAAAGTCTGTCAGCTTTTATAATGTACTGTACCTAAGTTATTTAGCCAATTTGTAGACAATAAGGTGTAGGCTACAAACTCTACAGAACTCTCATGCTTCCATGGGGAGCAACTAATTATTAATACTAGTGGTCGTCCTGTGGTCGAAACTCGACCAAAAATAATTAATGTACAGACTTCTCTATTTTCTCCCCACACTGTAAATAAAACATGTGATTGGGATTTCTTCCATTTGTTTTGATATTCTGTTTACATTTTGTTGTTATTTCGTCACCATCATGGCAACCCAGTTAGTCCATGTTGATTTTTTGAAGTTTTCAAATTCGTTTTTTGTGCTTATATTTTAGCCTATTTTAATTTATAAAGGGATTCTGCACATCTACAGGCAAATATCTTTCTAACAGTATGCGTAGATTTTCCCTGCGATGTACACGAGCTGAGAAAAAAGGTTTTAAAGAAACATGCTTGCCTATTAATATATAGATAGATTAAATTCCTGACAACAGCTGGAGTTTCAAAACAATGTTTGTTTCCCGTGTTAATCTTATGGAGAAATACGAAACTTTAAAGGGTCCCAGGGCCTCACTCTCTAATTATTTACCTAAAAAGAAAGTTTCCTGCACAACTTCACGTTACGCTCTTTCCAATGACACCAAAAACATGTCAATCGGTTCAGTAGTTTCGGAGGAATAATTGTCACAAAAATCCTGCTTGCGTATTAAATAATAGATAAATTATTGACACGTATTAAAATCTGTTACAAAGTAATGAATTAGGGCACCAAAAATACTTGTTAGTGGGTTGACAACTAACCCATATACATACACATTCCGACGGTAATTCTGATGAATAGTCAATTCCGCCACTTGTATGATAATGGCTACTGAGTTCCCAGCGATCAATTACTTAATTACCTGGCGAGGTAATTGCTAGATGAAGTACTTACTTCGGTCTCAAGGCCAATAAGCGAATTACTGTCTTTCTCTAGCACAAAGACAACACTCATATTCCGTTATTTATGTGACATAGGTCCAAAACCACTTTTTATTCCCGTTTTGTTTCTGACAAGGACGACGACAACGTTGAAGGTCAAGACTTTACGAAGATCGACGTAATACGTTATGTAAAATCTCTATTTACATATTCACAAAGAGTTTTAATCTGTCCAACGTACAATCCTAATCTAATTGTGAATAATAAGTTTTTTGCTGTTTTTTATTGGGATATACACCAGTTGTTACGCCACCGTTTTCCTTCAGCTTCAACAAAGCCTAAACATGTCTCACCACGGATCTACGAGGGTTTCGTGTAAATTTAAAAAAATGGGATTAAATTGACAAGAATATTTTTTTGTATTTTGACGTTTATCTATTCAATTAATCATTTATGTACACTTTCAAATATAATAGCAATTTTATATGACCTGTTTTATAGCGATTGTGAATTGATTAAATTGGCGTATAGTGCAAACTTCAATTAAATATTAGAATTCTCTATTTTGCAAGAAATTCTTTTAGGATGTGGTGTTTTCATTCGTCCTTATTCTTAGTCTATTTTCAATAATTACGTACAGATTATGACTTCATTTTATTAAGTCTGTAGTTAGTAGTAAAAATTAATTGTTTCCTAGTCGACGTGTTGTACAAAAACGAAGTGTTGAATGCCAAACTGCAGTTAAATTTCCATTCGCGGAAAAGACTACAATTCAGACTACACAATAATGGTATAACACAACTCCGGAGAGAAAGTTAACATGTAATAGCCATGAACAAATTACGGGTTTCTCCAAAATATCGTGGCGTCGAGCAGCTGTGTTGCCATAATGTGTTAATCAGATTATGGCAAAGATTGACAATTGCGTGAAAACTCATTACAGCTCATGGTTTTCGTTATCTTTTTGTCCTTATTTGGGGTCTTTCTCCACAAGAGCCATAACTAAATAATTACTCTGTGTTTATATGTTCATCGTTCTCAATTTAAGTTACTAAGAAACATATTTTACACAAAATCACCGAAGACCGTAGTGTAAACCGTAGAATAAAATGTGAGGCAATCTTTATTTTGTGGCAATTTTCTTAGAAAATACCGAGAACGACGGATTTCAGCTGTAACATTAACACTGTAGTAGCATAGTAGCAATCCAAAACTTAACACGTGATAACGATAAACAGCTGACAAATCCAAGATGGCGACGAGGTCATGACACCGAACAATCACATTTTCACACTTGAATTAATGGGTTCAGTTAGACCTACACTGCTGTGAAGGCAGTACTTTCATTCATTTAAAAATGTAAGACATTAAATAAAAACAACTCAGTTCAATTGTGTTTACTTGAAGTCAACGAAACATCTATGTTTTGGGATGTATTAACGTTTTCTGTGGTATTAGCTACTAAAGTAGTTGTACACATGCTTCGCAACAGGGTACTAATCCTGGGTTTGAAGGTCCAAGAAAGCAGCTTTAAATCGCTTCAACTACAGATTATATCGTTCAATCATTCAAAGAAAAACGTCCTCGACATTATTTCAAAGAATGAGAAATAGTGTTTTAAACCAAATTTAAACAAAACTGTTTGAGCTACCGCATATAGGGACATCGATCAATATGAAACATTCAGATGTATACACCATTATCCAACCCCGCTAAAATTCTACAAACCCCTCCGCAAAAACATTTCTAAACGTGCACTTTTCACTACTTTCTCAATGTCAAGGCGAAAGAACTGCACATGACTGGCAGGTTCACATTGCTGAATGCTGAGTACTACACCAGGTCGACCTTGCTGACGCAGCTGGCCACAGAAACAAACACCACGTGACTTATTCCAACTTCAGATCATTCCAGGGTCATCTGGCGGCGCGGCGTGGCTGTAGGAGGTTTGGAATCTTCCTGGTTTCGTCGTCTTTCGTATTCGGCCTTGCGAGACTTTTCAAACGAGTTCGGAATTTCAAGACTCTTCACTGTGTTTCACAGCTGATTGTTTTGATTGTGAGGTAGACGCTGTATTTGTGAATTCAGATCTTTGTGAATTCGTCCTTGACTGGGTTTAGTGTTTGTCTGTTTTGTTTTTGTAGTCGTAAATGCCAAAGCTTTGCAAAAGGTTGTCATTAACGTCACCTAAATGTGTATTGCAAAAATCATTTCTTAGTATGAAAAAAAAACGGGGACGAATACTTTCTACTGGGTGAAATCTTCGGCCTTCTTCGCCAACCTTTCTCTGAGGATGACAGAGCAAATTTTGATGGGCCTCTGACTTCACTGATAGCACGACATTTATCAGGTCTACCAGGAGGTTAGATAAGGTGTCGGCCTAAACAGCTGATAACAGACGAAAACATCTGGATCAGCTGCTGAAACCGGCGGGAAAGCCGCACAACAATGTGATTCGCTCTATTGTACCTGTCAACAACGCTTTCACCGACATACTTCGCTTTTTATTGCCAAATAGAACTTGGTTGAGAAGTTGGCAATAGTGTGGTTTGGCTCAAATGTTTTGCGGTTAAGTATTTTCTAAAAGTGTATGAGTACAATTGAATACAGAAGAAAGCATAAGTACCAGTGAATATATGTATGATACACACTTATACAGAGTGTATCACAAAATTTGAACAGTATCTGAACTGAACCGATGATTGTGTTATTTTACAACGGCGGGTCGAATTTTGACCGGACCCCAGCAAAACAAATCGTGGCCAGCTACTATTAGTGTGATTTTATTTCGTGATTAATCTCTTTAGGATTAGGACTAAGCGAATGTATTGAGCAAAGTAATGTTGTACACGGTTTAGCAGCATCAAACAAACAGTGACATAGTTGAAGTGATGCATGTATTAAGTAATAAGTTAATGGATATGTATTAACAGACAAAAGGGGCAACTAAATACAAGCGTGGAAATTTAAGCACAGTGCAAATCGTAGACAGGCTCTTGCAAGTTTAGTTCTGAGCGAATAGTACCGAATAATAGCTTTTACTCTTCAATATTCTGTGTATAGACATTTGCAGCTCAAGTTCCAAACGAAGTAGTGAGTGCAAGTGAAACTGCTGTTTTGCCATGTCAAAATCAGCTGATTTCACAGTGTTAGTTTTGCTGAATTGCATTTTACCGCCCTTGCCCTTGATGCTTGATCGTCGATCCATAGCCTTACAAACAAGACCTTGAATTGACTACAGAGTTAACATGCAGCCTTTATCTGACCGCCGGCGTGAACAACAGTTACCACTTGGACACTGACGATGCGTTAATAATAAACACATCGAATCCTGTATCAATCGGATAGTGTATTGTACCTTTCCTGCAGAAAACTAAAAACATTCCGTGCAACATTTCAGTGTTTTCTTAAAACAAAGTCTTGAAAGATAAATTTTTAATGCAGTGTGTAGCCAGGAAATGCAACAAACTTGGCTCCATTGCATTTTAATCTCAGAGAAAGGGTTTGAATGGTAACACGAATTAAAAAAAAACCTTAACAAAAGGTAACACAAAGCATTTTGTTTGATTAGTTGAAATTGTAAACACGTTGAAATTAAGAATGGGCTGAATACGATTTATAATTCCTGAGATTGGAATACGAAAACTAATAATGAGCACTTATGAGATAGGTTGCGCCTTAAATCATTTAAGTATTTAGACTGCAGTTCCAAATATCTGGCCTCAATCAAGCTCAAAATATAATATGTGTATTTATACACAAATAACTTCATGATTCAATAACGATCAGTCAAGTACAAAATGAATATTTCAAAAGCTCAGAGATGTGTGAAATATTTGTTTGAATTCATACTTTTCGTCCTGACTTAATACGTTTGTGAAGGGCAAAAGGACTTTGCTTTGCATACCCGATCAAACCCCCCCCCCCCCCATAGTAGCACCCTAGGTCATTGCCACCCTGATTACGTCACTGCTACTGATCTACATAAGGTACTTTTTAATTTCATGACGTAAATAGAAAAATACGATTCAAAGTCCGCATTACGATAAAACTATGGATCAAGTTGAAAATAAACAGAAAATACACTCACTTTGGTCGGAAGTTTGCCGGTCATGCCGGTATCTACAGCCACTGCTACCTCGACCTGTTCGGCATGAGGACTCATATCGGCACTGCAATACAGCAGGCGGTGGCAGTGGACGATTTGTTGTTACAACACCTGTTTGTCAGCATTTGTCTATTTCCGGGTGACCGAACTAGATCTCCCGCCATGGCGCAGGACGAGATTAGCTCGAACCGAAGAACCGATCAAGGCTACGAGCTACGACCGATCGACCAACTCTCTAATACAGATCATTATATCAACAAGGCATACGATGACTTTTACAAGTTACCAGAATTTTCTAATGATACAGGGGGCTAATTTAACGAGAGGAAAACTGAAATGGACACTTCGATGGTGTAAAAAGAGATGAGAAGGGGGTTTTAAGTGACGGCGTAACAAAGGGAGCTCATGTGTTGTTAACTTTGTTTGTTTGGAGGCAGGAAGATTCCTACACAGTTTCTACACGAAGGTAAATGGAAAATCACACATAGTTGTATAAATAACGAATGGATTTTCCAATGTCCTAATCCAACTTGCCTTTAAAAAACCAAAATGACAGAGGGCAGACACTAAAAGAAGAGAATATATGTCGGCAATTTGCTTCGTGAGCTCTTTAAGGTACAGGTAGATTGTAAGTTAAAAACGTCTTTTATCCATTTAGGGGGAAAACTTCAAGTATGCAATAACAATAAAAAAAATATTGTCAGTGTTAAAATATACCTCTGTCAGCTATTGACATACAGCAGTGATATAATACACTACATGTACTTACAAAGACTGTGTATAAGTTTGTTGCGGGTGATGGGAATTTTTAATTACCCCCATGGAAACGGGAAAAACTTAAATGATTATATATTTTATTCTTACGCATTTCCTTTGTTTATATTTCGATGAAGAGATGTATTTATTCTGCCACACATCTAATTGAATTGAACACCAACGAGAATTTCAGAAAAACCAAGTTCTAATTGAGTTTTGATTCTTTAAAACATGTGGGCAAGTACCTGTTTTGTACAGTAACAACACTACTACGTCATCACGCTCACCGTTATGAGTAAAACAACTAGTTTCTTGTGTACCAATAATAAAAAATATTTTTAACCAGAAAATCTTATCTTGGGATAAGAAAATCTCTTTTAAGGAACTGAAGAGACAAAGATAAGACTTTGGTTGGTTTTGGACCGCTTACAACTCTAGGAACCGGTTTGTGTGATTTTGTTGATGTACCAACAACCGCCAGCGACCTACATTTTGAGGAGTTCCTGCTTTGCCTTTGCCTCACCATTGCGTCGCAGCGTTCAATGATCCTCAGGCCAAATAGTTTGGATTTCCAAATTGGTTTTAAATCGTATTATTTTCTTTTGAGTATTGAAATTTATTGTTTAACCATAAGTTATGATTGTTTCCAAATCTTAGTATAGGTACTGTACTATCTCTTCAGTTTCAGTTTACATACACTTAAACTTTCATTTTAAATCCCTTACAAAAAACAAAGTTTTAAAGAGTATTTTAATCCGATGCTAATGCTGAATTTACGTTTAAATCTACTAAGATTTAAATCGTAAAACGTATTGCAATTTAACTTGAGAACAATCTATCTAAATGGGTTCACATCAAAATTGTACCAGTAGAAACGTCAAACAAATAAATAAATACAGATTATTTCTTGAATTTTCTTTACAAGAAAAGAATAATACGTAAATAAAAAGAAAAGAACTATTATGTATACGGGGCTACTTTTTCGCAATATAGTATTTAGCCACTATCTCAGACAATCATATATTATCTCTTTGAAAATTCGTTTTTTATTGCAGTCTAATTTTACAATTCTGCCAAGGCGTGCTTGTTTGTTCCCAAGATCATCCTAATAATAATAAGATATTAAAAAATAATACACTTTTATATTCTCAACAGAGACAAAGTAGTTGAAGTTACTTGAAGAGCCAATGTAGACAAAATTGACTTTGTTTCTTTTGACAAGCGACCAAAGATGTTATCATCTGGTTGTGCCAATATTAACTTTGCTCCTACAAATACTCATCATGAGAGTAAGTGCTTATATTTTTATTCACACAGCATCAGTTGTATCAATGACTTGTTATTGTTTAAAATAAATTTAATGTTTGTTATAACGGAGTCAACAATTTCAACTTTTACTCTAATCGTTTTACTAAACCTTTTGAGCTAGTAAGAAACATGGTTGAGCAGTTGTCAAATGACAAGCAATGTCAAATTCCTTTGTATTGGAGTTCAAGGACTTGTAATAATTAAGTTTGTCAAGCAATAGTGCATGCAGACTTATCTTCTGCAAGTCTTCTTTATTGTGCCATTGCTTTTATTACAACTCTATATAATTTAGTTATTTACAAATTTTCTAAAAAAATATGTTCATATTGTGCACACTAGTTTCTGCTGTTTATTCCAATCAGAGTAGCAAGTGGAATTTTGTGTTGTAGTTTTTATTTTAGTATAAACTCGCATCGAAGTTTCCTAGTTTACTTAGGCTACGTAGTATTTTTTCAAGCATACTTAAAAATAAAAAAAAAACTTTTCCCATTACCTTTTATGTACGCAAAACGAGTACAAGGTGAAATGTTAATCGTCAAGTTGTTGACATCAACAAGCCTACTTTTGTTTTTGCCAAATTTCGACACTTGAGAGTTTGCGCTTGAGATTGTACGCGTTAAAAACATCGCCTGAGCCAAAACACCCACTTTGTGATAGTAAACAATGCGCAGCAGTCGTACCAACCTCGAAGGTTAATCACTAACAAACAACCCAGTGTTACCACCACTCTAAGCTTTAGCATGTTGTGGAAACTATCGCGAAAAAACATACTTTCATTTTCATTATTGTAATCACAATTCTCATAATCCACAATCGTCGCTTGAAGTAGTTGAATTCACACTTAGCTAAAAATTTATTTATCTCTATCTTGATTACAACAAACTCCCTACCGTATATTTTCCCCCCACTTAAAATTATGTTTAACGCTTTGTTACCGGTACATACTTTAAGCTCATTTCACCCCACTCTTTTCAGTCTTTAGCAACCCAATTAATTTAAAAGCTTCTTCCCTAAGCCTCTTCTGGAAACCCTGTGCTCTTTTGGAAAAACAGGGCTGCGTGGAAACTGTATTTTACATTTACCGCTCATTCCCACACGTGTTACTTTTGATTTCATGTGTCCCCACGATTTCTAACCTAAAATCAAACTTTAGCTACTCGATACAGCATTTCACTCTCCACATTTCCACACACATTGCTAAATGAAAATGTCTCTATCTGACTCTTCTACTTGATAAATTTCATTATAACTCACTACTACACTTTTCCATTTTCAATACTTTTTCTTCGCACGGCTACAACTTGACTTCCCAAGTTGATAACATTTCCGATGTATTTTCGTACCGTATATCGGCGTCATTATGTTGTTCATTTTTAAAAAGGAAAAGAACGGTAAGAAACCAGTAAAATGATGATATAATTAGGGCCTACTATAAAGCACTTTACGAGCTTTTTATAACAAATAAAATAAAGTTCGCAACTAAACTAACAAAAACACTAATTCCAAACTTTAAACATATCTTTAAGTCGTAAAACTGTCAAGTTATTGAACAGAACGCTCATAAAGTGATGATATTCGAATTTCTGAATGAAATTGTCAAGGTTGAATTTAATGGCATGTTAATGAAATGTACTATCATTATATTTTGCGTGACTTTTCTGACTTCCGAATATCAACGAGGCCAGGCGGTTGTGGTCAAATTATATATATTTTTTTAAACTTTATCAAAGGCATAAGTGATTAGAACATTCAAAATACAAATTATCAGAAGGGGAACATTTTAAAAGTTTTTTTCCAAATAATAAATGCGTTTATCAGCCTTCCAACATAGCTACTGAATAAATATGCAGCAAATAGAATAATAATAATAGGTCTAACACTGCACGGATTTAGAAGATTAGTCTAAAATAACACTCTCTATGTAGATTCACACTTTTTTACATTTGTAAAGTAATTTGCGATTAAAATTTTATTACCTATGTTTTTTACAAATGGGGAAAAATGTAATTACTACATTACAGTACAAATAAATTTATTCATTTAAAAATTTAAGTTGCATGTATAAATCTATGATTTATAAAATTGACCATAAGATTTTAACTCGTTTATAAGATTAATTGAGGATATTGCAAAATCAATTCATAGTTTTGCATTCTAAACATTTGTGTTGTGCAAACCCGATCGCTTGAGATAACCCGGGCCTAACACAAGATAACTTGTTAACCCTACACAAAGTTCGAGTTTACTATATCTCATGTCTTTACCTTAGTCTTAGTCCTATGGCTGCAATACGAACTGTCCATGGGGTCTTCGTTCAGTTCCGTTTCCGACATCTTCTCGTTATTGTTGGTAGTGATTTTCATTGTCGAATAAAATCGCGCACTTCCCCTGCTAAAGTTCTCTAATCAGCTGGTCCACTGATAAAAGAAGCGTTGAGCACAATGCACTATGAATGTTGCTCAACAGCTGTCTGTGTTCAACAGAGAGCTGTGTCCGACTAACAAAGCATCAGCTGAGAACAGACCAGCTGTTGCGGCGGAGGTTGGTAGTGTGGCCTTCAGCCTCCCAGGTGCGCAGTTGGTAACATTGGTGGATAAAAAGGAAAGTTAAAGATTCAAAGACTGTGTTGTGTTAGTGCTTGATAAAAAGTACGTTGGAATATTGTTTGTAACCTGAAAATAAAATAGTTTAAAATTTCTAGAATGCGTTTACAAGTCAAGATACAGTACTGGAGCACTTTATAACTACTTATCCACATTTATTGGCTCCAAAAATATAATTATCTAAGAAGTACCCGAGTTTTGCGTTTGATATGAGTCTAAAACAACAATAGGTACTTAAAGCTTTTAGGATGTTGTACGATTAAAGACGAATTTCCTAATAATGATATATCGCCGTTTAACTAATTTTCAAACAGTTCTTGGTAGTTAAAGACAAATAAATACATTCTTGGCAGTAAAAGCGTGTAGACATTTAAATTAATTGCGTTAATACATTGCAATTATTGCCTTCCATTACCAAGGCAGTAAACAATTAAGTACGTAGTTCTCTTAATGTCAACGTGGTTCACGGGGGCCTCGAGACGATCGTATTGAATGAAGGACATACATTAAATTTTAAATAGTTTAACATAACATAAATATATTCCTGGGAAATTATCAAACAATCACTGGATTGTTATATGATACCTCTATGACTTTTTTCAATTCTAGTAGAAGTAGGTACAGTAGTCGATATCGTGCCTGTCCGCGGAACAGCGTCATATGGTCATGAATTTTCGATAGTGTTCGACTACACATAGCCAGGCAATTCGTAAAAATGTCAATTCAGCATACTTCAGTTTACTTAGGAGTTTGGCCAACGTTTATGCTTTTTACCATCCCGATACTCCGATGTCCCAAATTTTATTTTCGCATAGTGTTACGTATTACGTCTTGAAGTGAAGTAATTACCAATTCCTCAACCGTTAAAAAATGCAGAACTTTTAAATAAAACCAATCAAAAACACGACCTAAATCAAAGGTTAAGTTTGAACTTTTTCTTTGCAATTTTCATTAACAAACAACTACAGAAACAATTTTTTTTAGTTTTGACTTTGAACCATAGGTTGCTTAATGGTTTAGTTACAATACCAATACCAATTACTGATATTTACTGATGGAAGCCTTGAGCTAGTAATGTAAGTAGCGTAGTAAAGCAAAGCTGCCTCATAAAAGATGTTTTTTGTTTGTCGACATTTGACTGAGTTCCACAAACTCTACTTTGTCTCGTTTTTCGTGATCAAGTCTAGTCTCGTATTTAAAGATAATTTGTTCAATACTACATCACGAACACACAAATTTGTAGCAGTCAAATTTTAAATTAAGGTCTGTGAAAGTTGCTAATATCTTAAACCTAGGTGTTAAGCAGAAGAGAACTGACCGATTGACCCCCGAGACTTGATCAGATTTTGTGTCATCAACCTCAACATTGGGTAATTGACAGGTCATTCCCATGAACTGATGAACTACAACAAGTCATTCCCCTAGAGATGTAGCGACTGGCGTATGGGTGGAATATTTCTATAACTGGGGATTTTAGTAACTGCAGTGTTAGTTTATGTGTGTTAGTATAGGATTGTGGACTGGCATTTATAAAATCAAACAATATCTAAACAATGGGGCGTTTTCAAAAACAGTTGGACATGAATCAAAAGTGAAGTCTTTCTAAGTATGTATCTCTAAAGAACTGGTGAAGAAGTTTTATTTTGTAAACAATATTTATTATTGTTTGTATTTAGGAACTAAATCGAAGTCGCACCCGCCCTTTCAAAGATACGAATTGGATGCCTGCGTATTGCCAATGCTATTATTCTAAAACGCCTTCAAATTTCCAATACCACAACGTGTACTGTGGTGTATGGAATTGGAATGTTAAATAGTGAGGAAAGTCTACAACTTGAACACGAACTAATTTCTTTCCTGCCAACAGATAATTAATTACTTTAAAAATTTATTAGTTAATAAATCATTAATCTCTTGATTCCGGTGGCAAGTTGTTAACAAGAACAAATTAGATATGCATCGATTTGTGGCTCTCATTTCGGAGGTACTGAGATCGAGATCTTATTGTAATCTACTGGGATAGAATATGTGAAAAATGAAGGCAAATCGCAGAAACATTAAAATCAAAAATTGATCTAATGCATAAGTTGACTTTTCGAGCAATTATTTTTATTTTACTTGATATTAAAAAAAAAAACAAAGGTCAACTGAATTCACTAGTATTGTTATGGTTGCAAAATTGATTGAATTTAAATTCAACACTCTCTGAACTCAGTGGTTAGCCTGTATAAAAATGGTAAAACGTTTTACATGGAAGTGCAAAAGCAATGTTTTAAGTTCTATGGTTCTTTCTACAGTCAGAATCAAAACTTGTAGTTAGAACTTAATTTATATCATTTGAATGCAACACCATTAAGGGGTTTTTAAGATTTGTTTTAGGCTACATATTATAGATATGTCTGGGATTCACACCAAAAAATAGTTCCCACTAATTAAGCACCATCAAAACAAGAAAGGGGAAATGATTACTATTTGGAATCAATTCTTGAAGATAATTTTGATAAAACAGTGTAATATTATTATGAGGTTAGGTTTGCCTAACTAGTAACTACTGTACCAGTAAATCTTCAGAACTATTGAATTTCCAATCACTTTATTGGAATTTTACTAGAACATCTACTTAAAATTAATAAATAGAATTATTTGTTTTAGTAGCTCCACAAAACTGTTTAAAAAGAATGGTGTAATTTAATGTTTTTAACACAACTTTATTGGCGGTTCACCACCTTACCTTGCCACCTTAATGGTATAGCTATACGGTATGATTAATAGGTACGGTATAGCTTATAAGTAAAATGTGCTATAACAGGGCAATAAAAACTATCAAGAAGTAATTAAAGAGCTTATGATATATACAATTCAAAAATATAGTGTGCTAGAAAAATATCATTTACAGTATACTGTACCGACTTTTTACCAGATAAACTTATTTAATTGATTACACAGAAAGTAGTTGTTGGGATTTATGGCACTGTATGACATTAGACCTACATTCCTTAAGCAATAAATTAGGCCTATAAAAAATGTTGTCCAAGGTAGTAGTAAAAAGGTATGATTACTGATTTATAATAAGCAATACACAACATGGGTGAGAACATATCAGTGAGAGTTTGCAGGAATAATCTTTCTCTAAAGAGCTGATTGTATGTGATTGATCAGATATGAGAAGTAAAACACAAAAGAAAAAGTGAACAACCAAGTTTATTATTTTAATTACAAATAAAAGTTACAGGAACTGATGTATACACTATGTCCAAAATCAACTGTGTCATGAATAGAGCATCCTCTCCAGTCGTACAATTTGAAGAAATCCAGCATCTGACAATAACAAGTGAATATTACTAATTGCTACCAGGTAAAGCGCCAGACTCCTGACTCTCTTATGGCCGTCTGCCTCATAATCTGCTGACATATGCTTAATGGTTTCTTCCCCTTATTGGCAGAATCGACAATCATCAAATTGTACAGTGAAAACCTCTCCTTCAGTCAGTTCCTCATTGCTCGACCTTTTAAAAATATTCTTTAGCGAGCTTGGCAAGGACATTTTTACCATCTGCTCTATTTGAGATGGAGTTTTCTTATGTTTTCCCTGTTTGCCTTGCTTGAGGCTTGAGGCTGGGTTGTTGTGTCCCTGCTTTCCAGCTTTTATTTTCATAAACTTCCTTTCTAGCCCCATCTGGTTCCACGCCCTGTTCCTGGAAGCGTAGGTACCTCCCCAACTGATCCCTACTCTAAGTGTGTCATCCTTCCCTCAGGTTCTCCTGGCTGAGGACATCATTAACAATCGGGAAGTCGACACGGTTTTAGCTTCGCTCGCCTGGGTAAGGCTGCTTTGTATAAGGCCGCATTGTATCCTGCAGAAAATGTTTGAGACACTCAAAAGTCCTCCTGGTGGCACAGTCTACATGACACCTTGGGTTGGCCTGTAACAGAATTAGAGAAATCAGCACGTTCATTACTTGGAACTGATGTTGAAACTGAGTTGTATTGATTTAAATTTTGTGTGGAATTTAAGTTTCCAGCTATCAAGTAAAATTTCAAAGCTATAGTCCGGCCGCTTAGAAAACGACCTGCGCGCTAATGCTAAACCAATGCTGGAGGAGGTCGCTTTCTAAGCGGCCGGACTATAGTTATCTATCTAAGTCCGTTCTTAACTTAATCTATATTGTCAGCGGTCTAGTGTTGTTTTAAAGGTATAGCGACTGGTGAGGTGGAGGAGATGGAATCACTTCCCCTCAACCCGCCTAAACTTTGTGAAAGGAGTATAGTTAAGAAGTGAAAATGCAAAAGTGAAAGCTTGTGAAAATGCAAACAGTGCTGAATATTCCCGTAAGTACTGTCTAAAAATAACTATACCTATCAAAAGAAAAAAATAACAGCTGTACAGCAAAACTACACAAAGAAACCTACCCATTGAACCCATTTCATACCGATATTACACAACTTAAAATTCATAAATTGTGCCTACCTTATCTGATCATAAATGAACCAACAGCATACTCCTAACGCTGTGTTAAATGTAGGTGCTTCAGTTGGATTTGTACCAATTGTTAGGCCAGGTGTATACCAAGACACATGCAACTGTGAGGCGTGTAAGCTAGGGGCATGCATGTATGTGTCTGGCACATATGGACCAGCAGGCAGCATGTCACAGTTTGTGGGGTGGACACAGATTACTCCACACTACTCGGGTGAAAGATGGCAACAGAAGAGCCTGATTGGTGCCTCAATCAGCTGAGCTGTATGATGGTAAAGATGAGAAATGTAACAATGACTCAATTGAAATAGGGTTTTTATGGAGGATTTTGCAATTTGAAGATGTGTTCTACAGTTTTGACCCTAAGACTTGAACCAGTCCATGGATTATGGATGGAGTTCATACTGTTAAGTTACCCTTTCTTGCTAAAAAAAAGGCGAAATTAAATAAACAGGTATCAGCTATTCCAACACATTCTTTCTCCCATTAGGTTGTCAAAAACCTTTACCAGGGTAACCATTGGGAGTAACTATATTTTATGAGAAAAATTACAGCTTCCAATCACGGTTTTGTTTGGATTTTGTTTAAGTTGAGCTCCGAATCACTGATCAATACATGTACTGGTGAAATTACCTGCTGTCAACCTTGTGACCTTGATAGGCGACCGGTTCCAATCCTCTTGGGATAATCTTCAGGCGGACGTCGTCACAGTCTTTTTGTTCGTGCGAACACGACGTTTTTTAAAAAACATTGAGCTTTACAGTTTTACAACACTTAACGAAAAATGGCCAACAACTATATGGTACCGATCGGTCGAGCGGCGGGCGACACGGAAGTTGAGTCTTTTTTGTTAAGTGTTGTAAAACTGTAAAGCTGTGTTAAAAAAACTACGTGTTCGCAAGAACGAAAAGACGATGACGACGCCTGAAGATGATCCCGTGAGGATCGAAACCGGTCGCCTATCAAGGTCATAAGGATCTCTTGACAGCAGGTAATTTCACCAGTACACATACTAAATTTAATTTAAACTGGTCCCCTCTTTTTTTCAGAAATCCAATTTTCCCCTTATTTTATGGGAAAATCACATAAATAATTACTTGAACCGTAATTTTTACAGCAATGGGGTTTGTACCGTCTTAGAATTGTAAGGACTATAACATAATAAATCAGAGTGTCCTCAGACAATTTTTAATTAATTTCCATGACCATTTACCATTGATTTCCATGACTCACGAGCTTTATTAAAAAAATTATAATACAACATACACACACGAATAATACTGCCTATAAAAGTTATTTCACAGAAAATACTGAAATATGTATTGACAGATAACAATGCAGTACAATGTACTAATACAAACCCAAAACTCATAGACTGTGTCGTAGGTACATTAATTTGTGAAAAATACTACAATAGAATAGGTTACGGCCGACTAGAGCATTGAAAAGTCCCCTCAAATCATTGGGGATTTCCATGACTTTTTGCCTATTTCTATGACTTTCAATGACAAGAATTTTTTCCATGACTTTCCAGTATGTGGACGTAAATTAAAATCAATATCGTTCTTGCTGTTTTTTTTTTTTAATTCAACTTTCTCTTTTATAGTGATTTTCCCATAAAATAATGGAAAAATCTGACAAACAGTCTTATGACTCCAGACGTCACCGTTTTTCACACAGTGTTTACTAATATGGCACAAGTTATGAACGATGGAAATTAAACTTGTACTTAGGACGAAATCCACTTCTTTTGTATTTATTAAGTAAAATGGAATAATCTATATCTTACCTCAATGTTATTGTCAGATGCTCTTAAGCACCAATTGAATTTCTCAAGACAGTATTTCCTTGTTTGTGGTCAAAGCAATTCAAGTAGCTCGTCAAACGATTATATGTACATAAAATCGGAATAACAATAAAACTCTAAACTATGGTTTGCATGAGCATGTAAAAGATTTTAAACACAAAGGGGTCTATCTGTTATGAAGGGGTGGACAGTGATTTCTGTTAACCTTCGGTTCCAGCTCACACAAGCCTCTAACGTACAAACTAACATCAGTGTTTCGTCTATTACCACTGTGAGGGGAATGAACCTCGTTTTACCATGGATAACGTAGGCCAGAAAACCCAAAAAGGAAGCGGTTCAACTGCGCCGTGTGTGCCGACACTGACTGCACAGCTTAAATTCCTACGTTTCACCCACTGTTCAGCCGAATCGTGAATTGTGGCCCCAGCCTTAAGAGAGGGGTTAAAGAAAACTAAAATGTTAAAAGAAAATTTCTCACAAGAGAAAAACCTTTAATTCAAGTATGCGGTTTATAGGTGAGGCTTGCGGGGTTTTTTTTTCAAGTTTGTGTTTCTTAACCTTAATATAGATACATTTTTTGAAGTTAATTTTAAGAAAGGACAATGAGGTCTTAAGTTTGCCTCAATAATTTTAATTTCCAATCCAGTTTAAGTAGTATTTTTCTGCTACTTAAAAATAAATTAATTTTTTACCAAACTAATAAATTCTATTGTTGGTGGTTTTAATGTTTAGATATAGATCTGATAGGATCTTAAGTAAGGGACTTGTAGACTTATGACCATGAGCTATAATCTATATAACCGTAAGTCAACAGTATCAATAATCGACAGTAGCCTATACCGAGAGGTTTTGAGGAACAGCCATCCCTCTTTTTAACGTTTATTATTGGTAAAAAATAACCACTAAAGCCAGATTTTTCACAGTTGATTTTTCAAAAATTGTCAAAGCATATTCATGACCTACATCACTGTACCTAAGTTACTGTACAGAGTAGGCCTACAGTGTCCCTGTAAATTTTGATTTCTAAAAAACAGTAGCCTAATACTTTAATGTATCAGGTTTATTAGGGATTCTAATTGTTATGGAAAACTGTGCTGGTCATTCATTGTATAGCTTTCTGGACCACAACAGGTGAGTAGCCTGCTTTCACTGTAACCAATGTTTAGCAACCCTTATCAGGCAGTTGTTAATTACTGTTGCCACAGTACAGTATACTGTAAAAGATTTCTGTTCAATGGAACCTAATATCGACACAGGCTGTAAAAATATATCACACACGAGCAATATATTAAATGGACCGTGAAGATTTCACTAAAAAAGTAAAACTGTAACATGAAAAAAATTCACAAATCATCGCATTTCATATTTTTATTATTTAATTTTTTAAATGCAAATATACAAGCAAGTAGCAAAACAAGAATAGGTATCTGTAAGAAGGCTAGATTCTATTATACATTTCTAATGACTAATCAAAACCACAGCAGTAAATGCGACAGAAATCAAACCTTCTTACAAGAGTCATGAGGATATAATAAATTTAAGGTTTAAAAGTAATCAATTTACGTTGTATTAAACATTCCTATAAATAAAATAATATAAATAAAACCCCAAAATTCCATTAAGCGTATGAGTATCTAATCTGTTACGAGCCAACAGTTAATGTACATATCAAAGCACAGGCAAAAATACAACACTCAGTACTTTACAAAGTGAAACTTTATTAATTTTGTGTGTATAAAGACAATTTCAATTACATTGTTCGAATAACCTTTATGCACACAAAAATGTCCCCTTTTTACAAGATCTTCCAAAAATACAGCGGTTTTCAACCTTAGCGGGAATAATAAAATAACAATAATCCATCAAATTTACTTTAAAAGAGAACTGTTTTGAGTAGGAAGCGTTTTGTAAAAAGGGGGTGAAATATTTAACAGTTCAGTCTGAACTTGTAGAATAAATATGAGTAGGGAAAATTAATTTGGTTTATTACGGGACATTTTGACATCGAGGGACATTGAAGGTATTAGTTGAACTATCTCAGTTTGTATTACTTGAAGAGTTCCCTGAATTAAAATAAATAAAACAATAATTTCAGATGAAAGCAATCTACACTCTCATATAGTAAAACATCGGTGAAGAAGGGCTGTATCCCTGAGGCAACGCAAACCATCTTCCCTTCATTCACCCACGACCATCAGAAAAAAATATTATG